>NC_064812.1:62149902-62394379 GCF_023721935.1 Panthera uncia | reverse complement strand
TCGCCTGGGTGGCTTGGTCGGTTAAGCGTCCGACTTCGGCTCAGGTCATGATCTCACGGTCCTCCGTGAGTTGGAGCCCCGCGTTGGGCTCTGTACTGACAGCTCAGAGCCTGGAGCCTGTTTCGGATTCTGTCTCCCTCTTTCTCTGCTCCTCCCCTGTTCATGCTCTGTCTCTCTCTGTCTCAAAAAAATAAATAAACATTAAAAAAAAAAATAAAAAACAAAACAAAACGGTCAGGGGGTACCTGGGTGGCTCAGTCGGGTGAGTGCCGGACTCTTGATTTCGGCTCAGGTCATGATCTCAGGTTGGTGAGAAAGAGCCCCAGGTGGCACTGAGCCTGCTTAGGATTCCCTCTCTCCCTCTTTCTCTCTGCTCCTCCTCGGCTCATGCTCTCTCTCTCTCTCTCTCAAAATAAATAAATAAACTTAAAAAAATAACGCTTTTGGCCGGGGAGCAGACGTCTGAGGAGCAGCAAGAATAGATGCAATAGCTATCCCATCAGTCCAGGTTGAGATGATGGACCTTTGGTTTGGAGACAAACTGGATGAACCGGATGTGAGGTGTGACAACCAGGTTCCCAAGATGGTAGGTGGTAGGACCATTCCTAAGATCCTGGATATCTGGTGGGCGGTCAAGTTTGTAGGAAAGATCTTAAGTTTGGTTTCGGGGATGTCGAAATCAGTTGCTACCAAGACATGCGCAGAGATTCCAAGTAAGAGCTCCGATCAGAATGTAGGAGTTATCAGGGTAGGGAGGACCAGTGGAGCCGGCTGGAGCAAGGTAGTGACAGAGTGTGAGGTGAGAAGAGAATTCAGGGTGCCAGGATTTACAGGTGACATTCAGGAAATGACCCTGGAAAGGTTTCCAGAGGAAACAGGAGCAGCCAGAACATTGGGAGGATGGATGTGTTTCAGATGCAGACCCACACCCTCCGACACCAGGTGGAGACTAGAATACGCATGGGGTTGGTTGGAAGTCAGGACTGGAAGTACTTTTACCCCTTTCTTGGCTCTCACACACTGGGGCTGCCGAGCAGTCCTCTTTCTGCCGCCATGTGTTTCAGCAGGACAGGATTTTGATGTGACTTTGAGGGCCTTTCTTTGTAGTTTCTTGCAGATTTTTACATTTATATGTCACCTAACAGCAACAGGAAAAGGGGGGTAATTTAATGAAAGAACATTTCTATTTCACTGTATACACTTTCATTACTCATATTTCCATTATGTGCACTATTAGCCATTAATAAATAAATACAACTGAATGTTTAAAAATATCTTTAGGGGGCACTTGGGTGGCTCAGTTGGTTAAGTGTCTGACTTTGGCTCTGGTCATGCTCTCATGGTTCATGAGTTCGAACCCCATGTTGGGCTCCATGCTAACAGGGCAGAGCCTGCTTGGGATTCTCTCTTTCCTCTCTCTCTGCCCCTCCCCCGCTCATGCTTCCTCTCTCTCTCAAAATAAATACATAAACAAAAAGAAATACATACAAATATCTGTCGAACTGCACTAACGGAAATAGTGAATCAAATTCTTAACCTTAATCTTTAAAGACATTTTTTTTTAATTTTTTTTTTTAACGTTTATTTTTGAGACAGAGAGAGACAGAGCGTGAACGGGGGAGGGTCAGAGAGAGAGGGAGACACAGAATCTGAAACAGGCTCCAGGCTCTGAGCTGTCAGCACAGAGCCCGATGCGGGGCTCGAACTCACGGACCGCGAGATCATGACCTGAGCCGAAGTCGGCCGCTTAACCGACTGAGCCACCCAGGCGCCCCTTAACCTTAATCTTGAGAAAACACCAGTGTACAAGTTCCAGTTCTTTTCCTACATCTGTCAATGACTAGTCTCATTTAGGTACTATTTTCTGCTCAACAAAACTGATTCCGTACACAGCCACTGAGTCCCTGCCATACAAGACACACTACTGCTGAGATGCTCCAGATTAGGGGTTCAGTAACTATTTCATGAACACCAGACAAGGAGGGAGGTAGGGAAGAAGAGAAAAGAAGAAGGGGAAGATGATTCTTGCCAGAAAAGAGCCTACAATTTGGTGGTAAAGATTTTCTTCAAATAACTAAGGGATATTTGGTTGAATTATGGCAATATGCTTATTTCCTATGAAATTGGTTGAAAATGAGTTTTTGTGAGCTCTGGATCAAATAGGCATGTGATTATAAAATGCTTCACAGGAGATGAATAGTTTTACACAGGTATAGAGACCGGTGGATTTGTGTTTGCAATGAAAAAAACAACTCACCCTGTGTGATGGCAATATGCAGTGTGCCCTGCATGAGAGCCAATCCCAGCATATTTGCTTTTTAGCAGTTTATCAAGCAATCATTAAGTGAGTTAACTCCACATCCAGGGAATGCTGATGGCAGCATTAGCCATAAATAAATAAGCTAATATGTACAATAGCTAAATGAATAGACTTTTCCGTGGTGTTTTATGGCCTGAAAAGAGCGCAGCTTTTCATTAAAGGAATCATTTGAAAATGTGGAAACTGATACGCCGCAGTTCAGTGCTCTCTGCCCATTGATAATGGGCTCTGTATTAGTTGTGGGGGTGGGAGACTGATGTCCATTTACTTTAGCAAAGATTGTTATTGAATGAAACCTTTAATGGGGGCGTTTATGATCCCACTCAGCTAAGAGCTCAGGGCTGCCTTAGAATAGTTTTTCCCTCCACCGTGACAGCTCTTAGACAATCAATACAGGTAATATGTCAGTTGGTGGTCAGCAGCCCTGTAAGTAGAAAGGTAGAGCTGAAATGGAAACTGACAGGTAGCCACTTAGAGAGGGGGTACGGGGTAAACACTCTGAAAGTGAAGCTTCTCTCGGGAGTGAGGGAGTGTCCAGCCCTCACATTACAGTTAGTGCTGGGATCCGATAGGAAGAGATTAGGAACAAAGACAAGATAACAGGGGAAAAGCCATTCAGACCTTAGGAAAGGACTTCCATCTGGGTGGTACTTTTAGAACCCCAGAATTTATATGGTTTGTCCATTTGTAGTATCTGTCATTGTCTCCCCCTTTTTTTAATTAAAAAAATGTTTAAAGATTTTATTTTTTAATTATTATTTTTTTTTATTTTAGAGAGAGAGAGTGTGAGTGGGGGATAGGAGCAGAGGGAGAGAGAGAACCTCAAGTAGGCTCTACACTCAGAGAGGAGCTCCATCTCATGAATCATGACCTGAGCTGAAATCAAATCGCGTCAAGACGCTTAACCGACTGAGCCTAAAAATTTTATTTTTTAAGTAATCTCTATACCCAACGTGGGGCTTGCACTCGCAACCCCGAGATCAGGAGTTGCATGCACCCCCTTTTTAAAAGAATTTTTAACAACTGTGCTTAAATAGGAGCACCTGGCTGGCTCAGTCAGGAGAGCATGTGACTCTTGATCTCGGGGTCATAAGTTCAAGACCCACATTGGGTGTAGAGTTACTTAAAAATAAAATCTTTAAAAAACTGTGGCAAAATACACATCACAAGTTACCAGCTTAACCATTTTTTTTAAGTTTATTTTGAGAGAGAAAGTGCACGCGTGGGGGTGGGGGGTGCAGAGAGGGAGAGAGAGAATCCCAAGCAGGCTCTGCACTGTCAGCATGAGCTCAACTTGGGGCTCGATCTCATGAACTGTGACATCCTGACCTGAGCCAAAATCAAGAGTCAGACACTGTAACCAGCTGAGCCACCGAGGCACCCCCTATATCACATTTTTTAATCCATTCATTTGTCCATGGACGTTTGGGTTGCTTCTACCTTTTGGCTGTTTTGTGGTCTCATGTTTTGATTCCAAATTCACTTACTCATCTTCTTTCCTAAATGGCAATTTTAAAAGCCCCTGGGACCCAGAAAACCTTCCTAAGATACTTAGAAAAAAATAATACTTGGTTTGGAGCACCCCAAGCCTCCTGCCCTCCCCACCCTTGCCCCTCAGCATTTCTCGTTCAAAGTATATACCACAACAGTGGCAAAAATGCTACCTTTTAAAGATGACTGACATTTCCCAAACTTCTGATAAGAACCACCTGGGTGTTCCTTAAAACTTCAGATTCTTAGACGCTCACCTCACCCAGGACGGGAGTCAGTGGTTTGGAGGAGGGTCCAAGGGACCTGAGGTTTAATAGGCATTCCAGGTGATTCTTATCTTTCAGCAAGTCTGAGAAACTTGGGCTTTAGCTTGATAGAGACCCCTTCACTACCAACAAGCTCCTTCTATTTGGGAGTTAAAAACATCACAAACCTGATAAATGAATGGCTGGTTGTATTTCTTTCAAAACATAGATTCTTGGTTTTGGAGTTTGTTATCTATTATTAGAAAGTTAGGGGCCAGGCACTATCACAGGATGAATGAGTGAACATCTGTAACCACGAACCCACCCCTCTCATTTTACATTTGAAATCAGTCTTTAAGTCCCAGCTGATAGACCCACTGATGACTGACCTTGGTTGTGGGATTACCTTTGTCAGAATTCCCCTATTCTGCATGGAAGTATTTCTTTTCTTTTTTTTTTTAATGTTTATTTATTTTTGAGACAGAGACAGAGCATGAACGGGGGAGGGTCAGAGAGAGGGAGACACAGAATTGGAAGCAGGCTCCAGGCTCCAAGCTGTCAGCACAGAGCCCGATGCAGGGCTCAAGCTCACAGACCGTGAGATCATGACCTGAGCCAAGGTCGGACGCTCAACCGACTGAGCCACCCAGGCGCCCCTGCACTGAAGTATTTCTGTAATATCATTTACACATAGACCTCCATTTTTTAGTATTTCTTGACATTTCGTATTTGTCATTCAAGTAATACAGATTATATGCACCCATTTCTTCATATGTATTTTCCTTCCCTCTCAAATCCTGCCACTCCTTGAAAAATAAAATGTATGTAGATGCCCTGGTAACTAGTGAAGGAGGAAGGACCTTTCTAATTTGTATCCGTTCCTGGCAGCCATGCTCAAGGGTCTTCTGCCTCCAGACTCCCCTGGGCCCCCAAGCTTCCAGAGCTGAGGATAGCCCAAAGGGGCTTTGGTTTTTGTATTTGATTACTATCTTCAGCACTGGCCTTTCCAGTCCCTTCAACCCTCCCATTTGGCAAATGGAAAAGACTGGAATCCCATTTCACTGCCTGCTCTTGACTGCCCAGCCCTAGGCTCCTAATCACCTGGGAAGATTTCAGGCCCTCCTATTATGGGAATAGACCTGCCTTGGGCTTGCCCAGGGGCACATTTGTGGCTGAAGGGGTTTGGTATTTAAGAATGGGAAACCGAGATAGCGGCTTTCCTCTGAGGGAGAACCTGTAGAAATGAGACACACTGCCCAGTTTTAGGAGAACAGTTTCAAAATCATATTGAAGTATTTATTTGTTTTTAAATTTTTTTTTTAATGTTTATTTATTTTTGAGACAGGGAGAGACAGAGCATGAACAGGGGAGGGTCAGAGAGAGGGAGACACAGAATCTGAAACAGGCTTCAGGCTCTGAGTGGTCAGCACAGAGCCCAACGTGGGCCTCGAACTCGCAGACTGCGAGATCATGACCTGAGCCAAAGTCGGACGATCAACCGACTGAGCCACCCAGGTGCCCCTCATATTGAAGAATTTAGCTCCAGCACCTTTAAATCCGATAACCCACAAGAGTGGAATTCACCAAGAGGAAGGACTCCTACTCACCTTCCCCGGTTCAGGTACTCCCAGTCTTGCAACAACCAGAGGCTGAGAAAACCTTTGCAAAGGAAACATCTGCTTTGTCAAAAACAAGCTCCAAGTGATGTGGGGGGGACTGTGTGTACCTTCTGAGTTGTCTGCGGCGTCTAACTGGTTACGAATGGGGAAAGGTCACATATTTGGTTCTAAAAGCTTACCTATTATTTTTCTTAGCATTTTAAAAAATAATTGATACAGATGTATGTCAAGTAGAACATACTATGGAAGCAAGTGGAAGAGCACTAGCATTTTTAAACAGTTTGTAAAAATCAAGGATGGCATTTCAATGCCTTTGATATATTTTCTTGACAGCAAACTGCTTTCAACTAAAGGTACCATCTTAGAAAGAAATCCAAATCCAATTTCACAAACGTATAGATAGAATTTACTTGTTAACACACACACACACACACACACACACACACACACAATTTACCCCACTTTTTAATATAGGAGATCACAAAAATCTCGAGATAGCTTAAGATGAAAAAGTGACCGTGAAAGTATATTTTACTCCGAGAACAGATGCAAAAATAAAACCACAATCTTCTCCCTGAACGTTCTCTACCTTAGTGGCAATAAGTGCTAAATATCTCATTTCAAAATGCCATATTTTACCCGTCACTTTAAGTCAACAAAGCAATAAAGTAAAAATTCTTTGCAACAATAAATGAGTTTCATGCACTTGTTATTTCTTGTATAACCTCTTACAATAATACAGAAAACTATTGTTTTCTGTGAGATTCCCATACTCTATGAAGAGATTATCAAGGAGGGAGAAGTTTATCTCTATTTTATATTATTAACACTATTCTTCCTTAAAAATTCTGGTTATTCTATTTTGTTGGAGGTCAATCAATGAAAAAGCTCTGTGAAATGATGTTCTAGTTAAATGTTTCTTTTCTTGGGGAGCTTGGGTGGCTCAGTCAGGGAAGAGTCAGACTCTTGGTTTCAGGTCATGGTTTGTGAGTTTGAGCTCTGCACCGGGCTCTGAGCTGACAACCAGGAGCATGTTTGGGACTCTCTCTCTTGCTCTCTGCCCCTCCCCCATCTCAAATGTAAATAAAAATAAAATAAAATTTGAAAAAAGTTTTTCTTTTTTTAAAACGATTTTATTGAGAAAAAGAGAGAGTGCGAGTGTGTGCATGCACGAATGGGGACAGGTGTAGAGGAAGAGAGAGAATTTCAGGCAGGCTGCATGCTTAGCACAGAGCCCAACACGAGGAGCTTTGATCTCACAACCCTGGGATCATGACATGAGCCAAAATCAAGAGTCAGTCAGATGCTCAACTGACTGAGCCACCCAGGTGCTCCTTTAAGATTTTTTTTTTTTAATGTTTATTTCTGAGAGAGAGAGAGAGACAGAGCATGAACAGGGGAGGGACAGAGAGAGAGGGAGACACAGAATCTGAAGCAGGCTCCAGGCTCTGAGCTGTCAGCGCAGAGCCTGACGTGGGCTCAAACCGACAGACCGTGAGACCATGACCTGAGCCAAAGTCAGACGCTTAACCAACTGAGCCACCCAGGCACCCCTAAGATTTTGTTTTTAAGTAATCTCTATACCCAATGTGCGGCTCAAAACTACAACCCCGAGATCAAGAGCTGCACACTCCACCAACTGAGCCAGCCAGGTGCTCCTCCAGTCACACGTTTCTATTGAAGTAATTTGGTGTAGAAATTTGTTCTCCTGACCTTTGGATAGGGTCCAAGAAATCAGAGTTCGGTGCAACTCCTGCCCCTAAAAAGTCATAAGTAACTCTCAAAGTACTTAAAACTACCATGAATGAAATACTGTGCGACCTGTGATGTCAAAATTAGACTCACCGATAATAGATGTTCTGGGACAGTAATTGTGATCTTATGTTTAACATATTGTGAATGGCAGTTCCTCCAACCCCCAACGTGCCCGGCACTACTTGGGTACAAATGGAGCTATGACTTTATGGCTACAATGCCTTGCTTACCGCAGGCCTCACAGAGGTCCCAAGCATCTGTCCGTTTTGATGGCTTTGTTCGTTGCAACTGGCAACTTCTCCCAGTCCTAGAAGGACACCCTGAGGGCCCATTAAGAGCCTCATCAATATCATGAATTCCACTTTACTTTGAGCCTCCTTATTTTTCCAGAGTTCAGATGCCCTTTCTTATACATTTTTTAAAAAACTCTAATGAATGAACAGATATTTATCATCTGACTTAGATTGGGAAAAGAAATACAACCAGAGAATCTATTTCCTTTCCCTTGTCAGTCAGGCAAAGGGGAGATGAGTCATGAGAAGCTTTCTACATTCCATCGTCAGGTCATAGCTGCAGAAAGTTCCACATTTCCAACAGTGTTGCTTTGGCACCCATTTTCCCAAGGAAGACTGCTGTTGTGCCTGCCATCTGCGTTCTAATGGTTCTCTTAGTGAACAGCATCTGTGGTTTTGCCAAGTCACCCAGCTACTCAGTTTTACCCACTGCCGTGCTGCAAGGACTAGGAAGAGAAATCAAATGCAGCCACGGTTCTCAAACTTTAATATCGATTGCTGGGCCCCACCCCCAGAAGTCCTGATTCGCTAGACACTGGGTAGGGCTAGGGAATCTGCCTTTCTAACCAGTCCCCAGGTGATGTTGACACTGCGTCTTCAGGAATCACACGTTTTGAGACCCACTGAAGGAAAGGCTATCTATCAACAATGAAATTTGCAGAATTCCATCATCCGTTTGCCTGACTTACAAGAGAAAGGAAATAGATTTATTAAGTATCCCCCATAATGAGAGTCACCTCCTTTTATTCAATCTTCTCAACACCACCCTACAATGACATTATTTTACAGAGGAGAATGTTAAGCCTCAGAAATTAAATGAATTAAATGAGAACACGGTAAACAAATACAAGTTTGTCCACCTCCAAAATCTGTATCCTATGTGTTATGTCCAGCCAATATCCAGTCAGTGTAGCTGTATCTGTGCCGAGCTTTCATTTCATTCTACTTTTATGTAATGGCTGGTCTTCTACTCTGACTGTCCTAGTCTTTTAAAAATTATCGTTATAAGCTGACTCAAATTATCTTTAAAAATAGATGAGATACACATTTCAGGGCGTCTGGCCAGCTAGTCGGTAGAGCATGTGACTCTTGTTCTCTCTCAGGGTGGTGAGTTCAAGCCCCATGTTGGGTGCAAAGCTTACTTTAAAAAAAAAAATAGATAAGATACACATTTTAAATAAACACAAAAGAGCTTAAGGTAATTATTAAAGAAGGATGTTGTGAACTGACTGCATTTTCCAAACAAAAAATTGAGGTATGTAACACAATCAGGATGACCCAAACTTTGTGGAAGTAGGTCAGATTAAGCCTGCTTGGTCCCAAATATTCTATTATTTTGCATGCCCTGTTAGAAAAAGGGAAAACAAAAAAACACACAAAAAAGCAAAAAACAAAAAACAAAAAAACCCCACACCTTCCTTTGCTACCATGCTTGTTCAAAGAACAGAGTACTTAATTTGAATTATTCAACTAGTGAAAAAAATCCACATCACTGAGTTCCTGATGTCTTGCTTTTACCCGTTTGATTTTAAAATGAACTAGCAGTCAAAGAAAGGCTGCCTAATTACAGGATGAGTCCCAGTCTTTTCAAAAGACCATTGTTCTGACTTAATTAACATGAACTAAAACAGTCCTAAAACAACAGGGCACATTCCCATTAGGATAAATTACCAAGACCTAGTCAAGGCAGCAAAGGATTCCCCAGAGGAAAATCTGTCACTGCTTTTCCACCTGCACTACATCTCTTTCTCAAAGGACTCTGCTACAGCTGGGAGCCTCCCTCTGGATGGGGCATCTGTTCTATATTGAATTTGCTCCATTTTGAGAGCTGTGGACCATGGATAAGGGGTGAAGGAAAATCCTAGACGGTCAATACCACCATGGCTGGGGATGTGACATTCTAGCTTAGTAGCTCTGGTCGCCTACGAAACACTTTTATTCTGGTCTCAAATGTTCCATGTAGAATATTTAAACGTGTGGTGCTGTTTGCTTTAATTTGGGGAAGAATGGGTTAGTTGATGGGAAAACGCTGTATCCTTAGCAGGATTCATAATGGAACATGCTGGTTTGGTAAGAGGCTGAGTGGCGGAGCTGGGCCCACCTGGCTTTGTCCCTTGGAGGCGACCGCTGCATCACCTCCTTACCCTCGGCCTCGATTTCCTTATCCATAAATGGCGAGCTCAGTACCATTTCCCAGGGTTCGTGCTCATTTAGAAATGTTGGCTAATATTACCCACGTGCAATCAGTTTGTGGTCACTCACATATTAGAAGACATTCCCCAAGGCTTGCATCAGCCTCGTGATAAGTGATACAGCACATTTTTCTTTTCGGTGGGCCTCTTCTTTCTACATTCTAAATAGAGTATGAACAGGCTAATTAATTAGGACTGAAAAAAATTCCACTTGTGCCGTCATCAGGAATGAAATCAGGTTTGAAACTAGAGCAATATAAAAACACTTAATTTTTTAGTCTATTGCAATTTTTAAGTCTTTTCTCATTTGGCAATAATTTTTCTTCCCCAATTACAAAGCTCACAGATGATGGCGTGAATACGTAACTTCTGTGTCCGTAGTAATTCTGTGTGGTGCTGAACAAATTAACCTGCATTTGTCATGTGATGGGGGGAGGGTGGGAACTAAGGGTTTAAAATAAATACAAGAAAGATGGCAGACTAATCTATGTCCAAACAGTTACAATACTAAGGAAGCTTGGAGTTGAATGAACTTTTAAAGAATTTATTCTATGAAGAATAGACCAGGTGATGGCCACAGGCATGACAACTGGGGGTCTAAAACAAATAGAGAAAAGGTCTTTTTCATCACAAAAATCAAACTCTACTCCCAGTCCCTCCCTCAGGGTTTGTGTTGAGTTTCCAGACCCTGAAGCTCTCTATGAATAGTCAGCGTTCACTACTTTTAGGTAAATTCACCAAAATTCCATTCTTGTTAAAAATTGTGAAGAACATTTCTGTGAAAGCTGGTGAAATCAGCTTTTTGGCCGGTTCCATTTTTCTGTTTCTCATCTTAGTAAAACTATCATCTGTTCGTAGGACACACCCATAAGCAAGGAAAACAAAGACAGAATCCTAGCATTTAGTTTTTACATTGTCCCCATACTGAGGGCTAGTAGCCTTCGTGAAGCTTCGTGTGGGAGTAGAACGCTTCTTGATCCTGGAAGGTTTTTCCACAGATGCTGCAGGAGCAGCCCTCATCTTCCTTGTGCGAGCGACGGACGTGGCTGTCATGGGCGGCGTGGGATGCAAAAGATTTACCACAGTACTTGCATTTGAAGGGCTTCTCCCCTGAGTGCTGCCTGATATGCGTGCGGAGGATGCTGGAGGCAGTGAACCTCTGCAGAGAACAGACAGCAGAAGAAAAAGTAAACTTCCATCACCTGCACAGCCAACTAGACAAAGGGGTTAACGCCAACGTCACTGACCCTTAGTTCTCCAATAGATGAATCTGGGTTTTAAGGCTATGGAGCACTCTTCGTCAACAGTAGCGGTCTCAATAACAAAAGGACATGACAGACATGAGGCTCAGGACCCTGCGTATAAACAAGCAATTCCAATGCAGGTGGACCCAGGACCACACCAAGAGAACGTGCATTAGAGGAGTAGTTCGTATTGGCCACGGTCTTGCATAAAACAGTATCCTATTGGTTTCTTCTTTTTTTAAAGATTTTATTTTTAGGATATCTCTCCACCCAACACAAGGCTTGAATTTATAACCCCACGACCAAGAGTCGCACGCTCCACGGACCGAGCCAGCCAGGCACCCCAGTGTCTTCTTTTTGTAAACTTAAAACGTTTTCAGGTGATTGCTTACTCACAGGCAGTCTTAAGAAATATTAGAGATTCTGTGTACCCTTTACAGAGTTTCCCTCAGTGGTACCTCTTGGAGAACTACGGTACAGTATCACAACCAGGATTCTGATGTTGGTAGTAAAGATACAGAACAATTTTATCATGACGACCCCTCACGTTGCCCTTTTAGAGCCATACTGATCCCTCTCACTCCCACTTTTTTCTTTTCAGCCCTAACAACCGCTAACTGTTCATTTTTGAGGCTGGTGTGTGGACAACAGCTCATGCCGTTTCTATTGCCGGGTAGCTCTCCCTGGTGTGGATGTGCCCAGTCTGTTCAATCACTTACCCGTTGAAGGACATCTGGGTTGTTTCCAGTGTGGGTTCTCATGAATAAAGCTGCTACAAGCATTTGTGCACAGGTTTTTGTGTAAAGATATAAACCTTCATGTCTAAGGTAAGTGACCAGGAGGACAACTGCTGGGTTGTATGGCAGTTACCAAGTTTAGTTTTTAGTGAAACTGCCAAATTTCTTCAGAATGGTTGTCACATTTTAGATCCCCAAGTACTTTGCTGTGTTTACGTATCTTTTCTTGGCCACTTCTGTTCTTTCCCTCATTCATTTCAGTACCACTTGTCACCTTCAAGTGGTATATTAGAGACGTAATGACTTCGGGGCGCCTGGATGGCGCAGTCGGTTAGGCGTCCGACTTCAGCCAGGTCACGATCTCGCGGTCCGTGAGTTCGAGCCCCGCATCAGGCTCTGGGCTGATGGCTCGGAGCCTGGAGCCTGTTTCCGATTCTGTGTCTCCCTCTCTCTCTGCCCCTCCCCCGTTCATGCTCTGTCTCTCTCTGTCCCAAAAAAATAAATAAAAAACGATGAGACGTAATGACTTCATTTTGGGGTCCATTGACTGTGATATAAAACACTGGTTAAACTGGTGACCTCGGATTTGGGGGGCTGAGAGAGAAGCACTGGACCACGGGGTGTCTGGGCACATGTGGAGTTGGGTCACTGCCTAGTCAGGTTCATAAGCTGTCCCTGCCTGAACACCCACACATGGTCAGTCTTCATCAGCTTAAGTAACTGAAGTCTAATGTGTCAACTGGGAGGCCAAATATTTAGTTCCCTTTCAGAACATCTCTCCGTACCAGGTTAGTTAGAAGTTACAAGGTAGGGATCAGAGTAAGAACTCCAGAAACAGAATGTGTTGTGGAGTTATTCTGACCCTGCTCTGGAAATCCTGGACAGAATTTATTCCTCAGGAGAGGCTGCTTTTTTCACACAAATCCATGGTCACCTTCCTTCAGTTTGTGCTGGCTCCACATGGTCTACTTCTGGCTCAGCCTCATTTCGCCATGTTGATTATGACCATTCTATTGACCCACAATTTCTTGGGCAGTAGGTTTCCCCAAGTCTGGTGCGCTCAATGTTTTATCCTTCTGTGGGAGGTTTAGACCTCCCCCTAAGACAGCCTATATTCCTTTTATGGCTTTATTATATAAAACTGATGACAGAATCAATCTATTCCTATGCAATAGGACTTGCTGCAATGATGGAAATGTTGTGTCCGTGCTATCCAATTTGGTGGTCAGCAGCCACATGGGGCTATTGAGCACTTGAAATGTGCATAGTGCAACCAAATTACTGAACTTTCCATTTTATTTCATTTTTATTAAATTAAATAGCCACATATGGTTAATGGCTCACTAAGCATTGGGCAGCACAGATGTTTATCATCAAAACAGGACATGAGATGTTTTGGTATAATTTCTAAAGCATGGTCAAACCATTGTTTCTATTCCAGCAACTCCTAACTACATATTTACATATTTGTGTCTTCATTTTAATCATTCAATATTCTGTATAATGTACATTAGATTCCATTTCAGCAATGTTGCTCTAGAAAGATAGAGGAGTTTGTGCTCTTTAATATTATGTAATTGTGTCTGCAATCATCAGGGCTGTCTGTAAATCAGGGGTGTATTTCTTTAAAAAAAAGGATTTTTTAAGTTTATTTATTTAAGTAATCTCTACATCTAACATGGGGCTTGAACTCCGACTCAAACATCAAGAGTCGTATGTTCTACCGACTGAATCCAGACAACCCTGCGGGGTGTGTTTCATTACACGTGACCCAAATGCCAACTTGGCAGTAGGAGATCGTGTCTGATCATCTTAAGCAAACTGGAACATATTTAGGGGTGGAAATGGGGTTTGGGCTGATGATGGACTAACCAAGAACTCCTTATAAGCCAGGCTTTATGCTTCAAGTTCTTAGCCATGAACATCCAAACGGGGCTCAAGGCAGATCCCTTGGAAGGAGATTCCATTTACCTTTGTGCAGTATACACACTGGTATGGTCTGTCTCCAGAGTGGACTCTCGTGTGTTTGTTTAGGCTGGAAGACTGAGAGAAACATTTCCCACACGTAGAACACTAAGGTGTAAAAGAAACATGCAGTTAACAATCACGTCTTCATTTTACCATTATGTTTATCTGGGAGTAAGAGGTAAAATATTCTATTTATCTTGCGTATGTCTGTAGGCAGAGGATCAAGTAGACTCAGGCTGAGGGGTCTAATTAAAGTAGTAGAAAGACGACCCAGGGCTACATCGGAAGAATCTGGAAGCATGAGTTCTGGTCCAGAGCCTGCTCAATGCTGTGGCTTTCCATAATTCCTCTAAAGTCTCTGGCTGTCAGCTGCTTCAGATGTACAAGGTGGGAAGTGAACAGGAAGAGAAGACTGAATTAGTCCTGCTCTGTCAACAAGTAGCTGTGTGACCAGAGCAAGTCAGTTAAACTTGGACCCTTTGTCTCCTGCTTTTCTTGATGGGCACCACCCAGTTAATTCAACAAGTATTTATGGAGTACCTACTATGTGCTCGACACTTTGCTAGAGACAAGGAGCTAAAAAGCTAGTGGGTGTGCTGATGATTATGGAGCACCAGATGGCAACACAGGTGGCAGGTGGTCTGAGACACATTGTACCTACAAAAAAGTACCAGTTTGGGAGTCCAGTAAAAGCATGTGATGCAGCATGTGTTCACCTGCTGTCAAAGGTTCATGTCGTTTCTCTGTGCTCTTGACCCTCATGACAACTGCTGAATCTTCTCTAGGATCCCGAACCAGGTAAAGGAACATATTTTGCCTCCACGCCCTGGTCCTCAGGTGTGCTTATGTGCACACACAGGAGAGAGGATATGTTTGGGGTAGATTTTATTTTATTTATTTATTTTTTTTTTTTTTAAAGAAACGTTTTTCAAATTTACAACCTTTTTTTTTTTTTAACGTTTTATTTTCTATTTTTGAGACAGAGAGAGACAGAGCATGAACGGGGGAGGGTCAGAGAGAGGGAGACACAGAATCTGAAACAGGCTCCAGGCTCTGAGCTGTCAGCCCAGAGCCCGACGTGGGGCTCGAACTCACGGACCGCGAGATCGTGACCTGAGCCGAAGTCGGCCGCTTAACCGACTGAGCCACCCAGGCGCCCCTGGGGTAGATTTTAAAAGTCTTCTCTAACTTTTCTGTGCTGTTTGAGGTTTTAATAATGAGCATTTGTTATCATTACTATGATTGCTAGCACAAAAAGTCAAGTGTTTGAGTTAATACTACAAAAAAGAACAGATCAAATATAAAGACTAAATACATGATTTGGAAAATAAGATTAGGGGACTCTGAGAATGGGGAGCAAAAAAATTTAAAAGTTAAGCCTGGGTGGCTCAGTCGGATGAGTGTCTGACTCTTGATTTTGGCTCAGGTCATGAGCCTAGGGTCGTGGGATCGAGCCCCACATCAGGCTCCATGATCAGCTTAAGATTTTCTCTCTCTTAGCCCCTCTCCCCTGCTCAGTGTGCTCTCTCTCTATAAATTAAAAACAAGCAAACAACAACAACAACAACAACAACAACAAAAAAAAAAACTTCAGAAAAAAGAACAAAAATGTTAAGCACAAGGAGGTAGCTAGTATCTGGCCAAAAGAAGTTCCAGGAGAAAATAAAGATCTAGAAGACATAATAATCAAAGAATGAACAAGAAAATTCCTTTCAGTTTAGGACTTATGCCTTCAAATGGAAAGACTACTTTGTACTTCACTGATTACAAAGCAGGACAAAAAGAAAAAGACATCCAACTTGGCACGTTCTGTTAAAATTTTAGAACTCCAGGGGCATGTGGGTGGCTCAGTTGGTTAAGCGTCTGACTTAGGTCATGCTCAGGTCATGATCTCATGGTCTGTGGGTTCAAGCCCCATGTCGGGCTCTGTGCTGACAGCTCAGATCCTGGAGCCTGCTTCACATTCTGTCTCCCTCTGTCTCTGCCCCTCCTCCACTCACACTCTGTCTCTCTCTCTTAAAGATGAATAAACGTTAAAAAAAAATTTTTTTTTTAATTTTTTCAGAACTCCAAAGATAAATAACAAATTCCATAAAGAAAAAACCCAGTTATTTATAAATAATCAAGAACCAGATTGATATCAAATGATAAGAGTAAATGGAAAGATGCCTTGAAGGTTTTTGAAAATTGGAAATCAAGAGAGAAGGAGAGTGAGATGTAAAAATCAGTGGAACTAATTCAGAAAGGTGATGAAAACTATCCAAATAATGACAGTTCACAGGCCTAGAAAGCACCTGGTTCAAATCTGAATAAGCTCCATGAAGAATGCTTTCAACAAGGATGTAAATATCATTTTACACAATTAAGAAACTATATTTACCTCTTGTAATTAGAAATCCCAGCAAAAACAAAAAGCTTAGGGGGAAGTCAAAAACAAAATACAAAGAAAGTAAAAAGTCTGGCATAATTTTGAGCAATTGATAGACTATAAGCAATGATGCTTTCTGGAAAAATAAAGCCTTCGCTCCATTGGTCAGGAATTTTAGGAGGTTGGAGAGGGCTGAGATCCCAAATTCACGTATAAACTTTTGGGACTCATTGTTATGAACTACAGGGATTTCCTCTGTCATTTATTTGTGTTCTTCATTAATTTTGCTCGACAAATTATATGAAAAGGAGGTACATTTAAGTTTTAAATGCTGGATATAGGGGTGACAATACAGGGTTTTTCATTTTTGGTTGTACACTCAGCATCTTCTTTTTTTTTTTTTAATTTTTTTTTTTGACGTTTATTTATTTTTGAGACAGAGAGAGACAGAGCATGAAGGGGGGAGGGGCAGAAAGAGAAGGAGACACAGAATCGGAAGCAGGCTCCAGGCTCTGAGCCATCAGCCCAGAGCCTGACGCGGGGCTCGAACTCACGGACCGCGAGATGGTGACCTGAGCTGAATCGGACACTTGACTGACTGCGCCACCCAGGCGCCCCACTCAGCATCTTCTAATTGTCAATTCTTTTTCAGAAACTGGTTGGTTTTTTTTAAAAAAAAATTATTTATCTTAACTTCTGCAGGTATGTTTCACCAGAGATATTTTTTCCCCTTCTTTTCAACTTAAATTAAATGTTTTGTTCAAGTTTTTGAAAAAATTAAATATATTTTATCACCTTAGAAGTTCAGTACTCAAACTTAAGTATATAAAATAAAGAAAACTGTAAGAGCATTAAAAAATGCTTACCAGTAAAAATAAGAAAAGGAGTGCCATGAGAAATTCAGGTTGACATACTTAGAATGCAGCTAGATACATGCTTCGTGAGCTCAGGTCAGAGCTCTTGGCCAGGGATGGACATCCAAGGTGAAATGCTACTTATAGTCATAATAAAAGACACAAGACCACTCAGGGAGAGTTTGCAAAGAGAAGATCACTAAAGAAGAACTGTGGGAACACTGAGGACACAGGACCCATCCTCTTCTATTGCCAGTTTAAAAAATGTTTCTTTCTCCACTCTACCATAAAACCCAACTCCTCACTTCACTCTGACCAGCTTCCATGCCTTCTTTCTCGTCTCTGTCATCTACTGACAGCCTGGTCTACGGTCCCTCAGTCTCAAAGATGGCAGCACCTGTGGTACCTGGGTGGCTCAGTCGGTTAAGCAACTGACTTTGGCTCAGATCATGATCTCACATTCATGAATTCAAGCCCCACATCAGCTCTCTGCTCTCAGCACAGAGACTTCAGATCAGATCCTATCTCCCTCTCTCTGCCCCTCTCCTCGTGCACACGCGCGCGCGCGCGCACACACACACACACACCTCTCAAAAATAAATAAACATTAAAAAAAAAAAGATGGCAGCATCCGAGTACAGCTTCTCCACTCAAACCCCGACTCAAGACCAACACCGTCCTCAGAGTTTAAGCAAATGACCTAGCCAACTTTCTAGCAGAAATACCTTGATCGAGCTCTGATAACCTTTTCTTCGATTCTTTTTACTGAAAAACAAAAACAAATCCGATAGTTTCTCCTTTGTTAACCAACACCCTCTCTGGTCTTGTGGCTGCAGCAAATCTGACCAACAGCCCAAATGGTGTATCTCATCAGCTGTAAGATCCACCATTATTTTTTGTGCTAACAAAGAAAATGCCACCAATTGGAATGGTGGCATATCGTCACTTGTTGAACACACTCCAATTTCAGGAACATAAAGATGTGAAAAAACTCCAACCCAGAACTGATACAATATACCTTGTAAAACATTATTACTAAAACATGTAGCAATAGAAATCTTTTCCAAGGACATAAATTGATAAATCACAAGACAAATACAATGTGCCAATAAAATATAGTTTAAACATTTAGACCACATTAATTAAAATGCAAAGTAAAGCAAGATACCGTTTCCGTCTATCATAATGACAATGTAAAGAAGGACAGTAGCATTGCAGGAGACCTGGTGCTGCCTACTACATACACAAGCCCCCAACCGGGGCGGGACTACAAATCGACACATTCTCTGGAAGACAGTTTAGTGCCTCGATTCAAGAGTCTTCAAATTGTATACACCCTTTGACCCAGTTTTTCTACTTCTAGGAATCTATCCCAAAGAAATCATCAGACATGGATAACAGAGATAATGACTTGTATATAATATTGTTCACCACAGCAGCACTGGGGGGAAAAATCACAAAGCAGAAGACTGGTTAAATCAATGATAGCACATCCATCTAATATATACTGATGCCGCCATTACTATGTTTATAAATGACTCATGATGTTGTGTTAAGTCAGAAAACTAGCCTCAGAATATCCCCAAGTATGTTAAAAATACATAAATGTACACATACACATAGAGAAAAACATTACACCTTAAATGTCTTAACTTGGGTCATGGCATATCAGGAGGCTTTTGTTTTGTCCAAAATATATTTACCAAACATACATTCTTTTCCCACGTTAAACAGTAAAAATTAGAAATAAATTTATCACTTTTTAAAATGTTTATTTTGAGAGAGAGCATGAAAAAGCACGAGAAGGGGACGAGGGGCAGAGAGAGAGAGAGAGAGAGAGAGAGAGAGAGAGAGAATCCCAAGCAGGCTCTGTGCTGCCAGCACAGAGCCTGACATGGGGCTTGAACTAATGAACCTTGAGATCATGACCTGAGCTGAACTCAAGAGTCAGCCGCTTAACCAACTAAGCCACCCAGGCACCCCAGTAATTTCACTGTCTTATACTTCAAATGTTCTTAGAATCCTGGTAAGTATGTGCTTTTCTGTGGGAAGTGGTATTTGGAGGGGACTGGGTTGGTGTGGACATCTTTGTAGATCTGGACCACCAAGGGGTTGTTGAAAACTCATTGTGTTAAATGTCTTTTGTCGAGCAAGATAACACATGATTATTGTAAAAATCCTCAAACTTTCTAGGAGTAAGTAATATAGTGACTGGGATTTCCCTGCAAGCTTAGCCGTGAACAGGTAAGATCCACCAGTGGGGGAAGATAAGGGCAGTTTTATGAAGATTACTCTCACTTTTCAAGTGAACAGAACTGGGACTCTGGGGTCGCTCAGGTGGTAGCCTCATCAGCCAGTTCGACAGGGCTGGGAGCCACACCCATGTCTGTCTGCACCTAAGTCCCATCCTTTCTTCTAAACAGGCTCAATGGTGCATGCACTTTTTTTCACCAAGTCCGGCAGAGCAACCAGATATCCGGAATAGCAGAAAATGGCTCCTATGGCCATTGTTGCTTTTCTTCCTGACAAAATCCTTGGCATGCCACAGATGCCTTCCATTCTTTGGGCCATGCCTCTGCCTCATCCTTATCTACAATGGTCAATATGCCTGCACAGATGATGGAACAACGTACAGTGATCTAAAAGCACATGCCAGGCTCCTTCTTGCTCGGAACATCTCGACCCTCTCCCCCTCCTCAACCAACTCTGCCTCTGACATAAATCAGACATCCCCTTGTCCTTCTAGACTAGGCTCAAGGCCACCTCTTCTGTGAGGCCTTTCATAACCCACGTCTCCAGGTAGAAGTGGACACCCTTCCTTTGTGTCTTCTCAACCTCATGCATCCGTTCCAGCACTGTGACGCGGTAGCTCCTGTCTGCCCCTCCACGGCACGTCCCTTTCTTCACAGACCCTACATCGTCAGGCACGGTGTCCCAGCAACTCACATCCAGGGGACCCTCACTGTGTCTTCAGGGGTTTGAGAAAGGAGCAGGAAAGCAATGTGAGTAACGGGCCACCCATCATTCGTCGCCGGACTTCTTACCTTGTGAGGCCGGTGCTTCTCATGCACGTGAAGGACGTGGATCCGGAGCCGGTCCCGCTTCTCAAAGGATCGTGTGCAGAGAGAGCAGGGAAATTTCCTGTCACCCTTGTCCACACAAGGGGTGTATTTGAGGTGCTTATCTCTGTAATATTTGTAGGTAAATACTTTTCCACATCTTTCACATCTGTAGCCTTCTGTAGACTCTGTCAAACACAGGAGGATAAGTGCCAGGGGCTTTGTCAGCTACCTTCCCTCATTATTATTTCCTCCAGCAGGATTAAAAAAAAAAAATGTTTTTTCATGTTTATTTATTTTTGAGAGAGAGAGAGAGAGACACACACACACACACACACACACACACATAACGTGAGTGGGGGAGGGGCAGAGAGAGAGGGAGACACAGAATCCAAAGCAGGCTCCAGGCTCTGACCTGTCAGCACAGAGCCCGATGCGGGGATCGAACTCATGAACCATGAGATCATGACCTGAGCCGAAGTCAGACACTTAACTGACTCAGCCACCCAGGCGGCCCTCTCCAACAGGATTTTTTAAAAAACCTTTTATCACAGAATACTTTAAACATATACTAAATCAAACTAATGCACTAACAATCCCCCGTGCACTCAACACCAAGCTTTGACAACGATCAACTTATAGCCAATTTTGTTTTCATTTAGATCACTTCCCTCTGTGACTATTTCAATACTAATTATCATTTGGTTCATAAATGCCTCAAACTGCAATCTTTAAAATATAATACTTTTAAAAAGTAGTAAACGTATTGTCGTTGTCATGCCTAAACAATGAACTTATTCCTTAAAGAAATACATATGTGTATACACGTATGTTTAATTACTTTCCAATCAGTTCGATCAGGGTTTGAAGTCTTCATGTTTTCCATGCTTTGCTATGTTTCTCCAGTCTATTAATTTAGCCCTGCCTCCAGCCCTATTTAAGAGCAGTTCAATCCGAAAGTTCTTTTTATTTATTTTTTAATTTTTTTAGCGTTTATCTATTTTTTAAAGAGAGACAGAGCTTGAGCGTGGGAGGGGCAAGGAGAGAGGAAGACAGAATGTGAAGCATGCTCCAGGCTCTGAGCTGTCAGCACAGAGCCTGACTCGGGGCTTGAACTCATGAACTATGAGATCATGACCTGAGCTGAAGTCGGACACTTAAGCGACTGAGCCACTCAGGTGCCCCTCGACACCACAGTTCTTGAAGCCACTTCTGACTGGCACGTGTTACAAGGCTGGGTTAATATACCAAAACATACCTATCGTGTCCCTTTCAGATCAGCCCAAGCTCTAAGTTCAAAGCAGTTCACCTCAGGCCATGATGGACACCAATTGCTTACTTCCTAGGCTTCACAAGAGCTGCTCCATTTGGCCCCTTTTATGAAGTCTTAGGCATTTGTTTAGCTCACAGTTTACTTCTCCTTTGGAAAAGATTCCAGAGCTGGAACCAACATGTATGGAGTAAGGCTGACAATATCTTGCCTTCCCTTGTATTTATAGGGTTACCATGATGATTAATTTAATCCTATCATTTATTGAGTTCTTACCAAAGAGTGATACTATCACTGAGTGATACACAAGATCCAGAAAGGTAAATCTGTTTTTATCAATGAAGGGAGGGGGAGAGAGGTTAGAGAGGGTTCAGCCGACTCTAGCAAGGGAGGTCCCAGGTCCAGGGGTGTCTATGTGTTGGGGGGAGAGGAGGGGACAGGGGCCACCTACAAAAGCCTCCCTGCTGAGGACACTCTGGATTCCAGAGGATCAAGTGGCTTTGACTGTGAATGCATCACTGAGACCTCATTGTCTGGCCCCAGAGAGAAAGAGAGAAGGGCCAGGAATAAGTATATGCAGGAGTCTGTAGATGGAAATCTTTTTAGCATCAGGACAGCAGGGAAGCTATCCATCAGGAGCTTTGTTAGTTGACAACTACCTCCCAGGCACGTTTAACAGGTGGCTAAGGAAATAAACCATTCATTAAGTAAATAACCAGGAAGGCAACTGCCATCCCCAGGATGGTCCACCGCCTGGCACGTCTATCACTTTCATTGAGGTGCTAATACTCTCAGAAGTCCCTTGCTGGGATGGTTTTAGCTCAGCACTAGAATTTTCATTGGTCAGAATGGCCTGGCCTTCCTGCTTCCTACGGTGGGAAGAGAGGGTCTACAAGACTGGATCAGTGACCTTTACAAATCAAAGCACTAGAGCACACCAAAATTCAGAATAATGGTTCGATAGGGAGTCTGCATGAGAACAACCACTTAGGCAAAAATAAGACTCCACCTTTGCTAACTAATTAGGGCTCACTTGTCTGCATTTTCTGCTCAGGTCTTTGGAAATTTAACTTAACCTGATAACTTCATCCTGTTCCCTTTCCTTCTTCATCCTCCCCACCCCCACTCCCCAACCTCAGTCAACTCCTCTTTTTAGCCAAGGGGTTTTCCAGTCTCGACAATGCTACTTTCTGCCCCTCCACAGTTTAGAGTTTGGTAACAATTAAGAGCTGTCTTCACATTCCACACCTCCATCCCCCAAAACACACACTCCACAGGCTTGCATACTCAAATAACCCGCCCACATAGGGTCCAGACTCTTCCCTCCCACTCAAGACGTTAAAGGGGGAAGGAAGTTCCCATCATTCCTCACCAAAAGACTTTGAGGAAAAGTTCTTTGACAGGACAGAAGAATTTCGATTTTTCTTTCCTTTTTAATCCTATTCAAAACTATTCATTAACAGAAAACAAATTAATTCATCCATAATTCTTTCCAACAAATTAAGCTGTTTACCAATTTCCTTCCATACACTGTCCCAAATATATTATTTTAACCCCATTTACTATCATAAGCCCTCATCCTTCCCTGTTATCACCAGATGGGGATTTCTGATTTCTGCATATTATTCTATATGTTAATATATCACCATATACATAACAATTACTCTACTATTGAACATTTAGGTTGTTTGTGATTTTTCATTAATAGGGACGGTTCCATTGTAAAAACCTTCCTGGGCAAAGCTTGCCCTTCTGGACCATTTTCTGAAGACAAATTTCCAGAAGCGTATTACTGAGAAATCAAAAGTTATGATCATTGTAATAGCCAATAATAGTGTTAAATACTTTTTCAAAAAGATGATTGTATCTTGTGAGTTATTGAGCATGTGTATATTTTCTCAAATGTATTCTTCAGTTTTATTTCAAAAACAATCAGTACATTTTGGAAGTCTTTCTGGAAGACTTCCCTAAGTATGAGGTAAGTGTGAGGTCCACGGACTTTAGAGAGTCCCACCATCTCACCACCACCCCCGACTTTACCCCCACACTATCCGCTCATTGGGGTAGCAGGAAGATAGATGGTTTACCCAACTGATTCCGAGAGGCCCTCATAATTTGGACTCTTGAAACAAGAGCCTGTTCATTATTCACTTCCTAATCCCAGTGAGCGTGTCCTTCCCCCTGGCTTCCCTATTCCCCAAAGCCAAATTTCCTTCCCTCTCCCAGCCTAACACACCCTATATTTCCTTCCACCTCTAAGCAGCTTTCCCTGCATTAGTCCTAATGTCTTCTGCTTCCCTTCAATACACACTAAGATCCAGGAGAAAGGGATATGAAGGTGTTGAGGATTATTTCCTGCACCAAAGGGTCTATGTTTGCAAGGGAAATGTGCACGCATACAATCACTGTATTGTGTGATGAATGCAAATGTACTTCTTTTTTTCTGTTACTTATCACACTTATTATAACATAATAAGGTGGTCTTCCACCCTATTACATACATTTTGCATTTAACTCATCCCACCCACCAGATCGGGATTCCCAAGCTTTTGTGTATGTAAAAATCACTCAGAGAATTTGCAAATCCCAGAGGCTCATCCCCAGACAGTGGGTTGGTGGTTCTCTGGCTCCTCAACCTTCTCATGTGGTCCAGGGGCCAACAGCATCAGCCTCCCCAGGAAGCTTGATAGAAATGCAGAATCTTAGGTCGTCCCAGCCCTGAATGAGAATCTGCATCTTTCCAAGATCCCCAGGTAGTCAACACCCACATTAAAATCTGAGAGTGAGAGTCTAACTCAATACTTCTCCAAGGGGAGGAAGATCCACAGTAGGAAATATATTTTATATTTGAGACTCAGTATACCACACATCTCCACTTGTAATCAAACTTCACCAAACAATACTTGAGATTCACATCGATATTTTCTATTCTACTCTATTCTAATTCTTTTTTTTTTTCTTTAAAGATGGTCTAAACCACTAAATTGATTTCCCACATTAAGATACTGCAACCCCTACTTGAAAAACACTGCTCTAAGAGCTTTGATGGAGTCATCAGCTGTGTTAGCCTGAGCAGAGATGAATCAGAAACTGGCTCACCTAGGGAAGAAGTTGCATCCATGTATTTGGCCTTTATTTACTTTTTCCTCTGAGAGGAGGTGATGGGGAAGAAGAAAAGGTTTCCTTGTGAATATTAGTAGCCTCAGCAGCTGTGGAAAGATAAGGGCATTTTCCTTTCGCTGGGTAGTGCCCCCCTTGTTAGAGACATCCTCAGTTTAGTCTCCCCTGTATTAGCCTCTGCGAAGGGGGCGCCCCGCAAGTCAGCGGGGATGCTGCAGGAGGGTGTGGTTCATGTGCCAAGTCCTTCTACTAGAAGAGCCTCACTGGGAAAGGCAAAGGCGTGCACTCACCTTCAGAGGGCCCAGGCACCGGCTTCCCCTGCTCTGTGACCTGAAGGCTCATGGGAATGTCTAAAAACTTTTCATAGCAGTCTCCATACCACACAAGGAGCTCTTGGTTCTGGCAGATATCCTTGCAGCTCTCGTAAAATATCTGCCCCTGACACTGCACCGCAACCAGGTTCTGCTCCTTGGGGAAACGGGCGCAGTTGACGTAGGCCATCCAGTTCCCCGCACCTCCTTTTCCATCTATGAAGTGGCTCAAATGACCATCTTCGAAGATCTAAAAAAAATGAAACGTAAAGTTTAAAATGCGCTTTTTCTTTGTGCCTAACCTATAAAATTACTTATTAAAATTTATAGTCCAAATCTCATGCTTGAGTCCACTGAATATACTTATTATTAACATTATTAAGCCCAAATAGATGTATTAGCTTATCTCTATCGGTGCTGTGACATTCTTAAAGGTTCTTACTTTCATCACTTTAATTTCCAAATTTCTATAGTATCTTAATTCCATAAGCAGAGAAAAGGGGAACTAGAGAAGTTTGCATTTAATTCCCAACTTAAAGACAACCAATTAGTTTTGTGCTTTTTCCCAACCTGGTTGTCATGCATGTAATTCTTTCTCTGCTCTTGGCAATTCCACAGTCTCCAATGTTTTGTTGTTATCAGCAACCTTGTGATTAACATCTTCCACAGGGTCTGAATTTCAGATTACACTCCTGCCCTATATTCCTAGAAGTAGGAATTCAGGGTCAAGGGGAGGTACCTGATATATTCTAACAAACTGGAGTCCTACCAGCATGCCCCAAACACAGTCAAGAGTATCAGTTTTTAAAAACCCATAGCTAATTTCATAGGCAGATGATATCAAATTTAAAAATTTGTTTTTATTCTCTTTGGCATATTCTCATCAGCACTGTATAACATTTAAACCATTTGGTTTTGCCCATAAACAAAGATAAATATTAACTCTTCAATATGTATATTCCATTGATAATCTTCACAGATTAAAACAATTTAAGGCATCAGGAAACACAAAGAATTCACTTAGAGGTGCTATCTTAATGGAGTGAATATCTACCTTTCCTTCTCTCTCTTTTTTTTAAGTTTATTTATTTATTTTGAGAGAGAGAAAGAGAGAGAGAAAGTGAGAACACGAGCTGCGGAGGGGTAGAGAGAGGGGGCAGAGGATCCGAAGCAGGCTCTACACCGATGCAGGGGCTTGAACCCACAAACCGTGAGATCATGACCTGAGCGGAAGTCAGAAGCTCAGCCAACTGAGCCACCCAGGCGTCTCTCTTCCCTTCTCTTTATACTGTAAAACAGGCAGCACAGAAGCAGAGTGACCCCCTCCCACGGGGCCAGAGGCTGACACTGTTTTCCACTGGCTTCATTTCCCACTTTGTCAACCCACCAGAAGCATATTTATTTACCTCCCACATCAGAGAATTGTCTCCATAGGTCTTGACTTCACTGGCGTTGACCACTTTACCTTGAAAGGGTCCAAATCTGACTCCTTTGGCAACAAGGCTACTGCAGAATACACCAAAATGCCGCACCTCACCAAACATCGTCTGCTTGAGGCAGAGACCTAGGGGAAAAGCCCGAGGCAGGAAAGCCAATGAGGCAACTGACTGCATTACATCAGGACAGAAACCCAAGCCAAAGACCCTGCTTACCTTCTGGTAGTTGAAGGGAGTCTTTATCCAGAGTTCGACAAAGAGAATCAGATCCTAGAAAAGGGGTTAAGATTTTATTTTTCATAAGGTGTTTCCCTCCCTACTTCTTAGAGGTAACCATTATCCTTAGTTTAATGTTGATTTATCCTTTATATTTTTCCTGCTCCTTTTACGTATAAAATTTCTCCTTTGAGACTCAGAACAGCCCCTGCAAGGTTATGTAATTAACCCCGTTTTGCAAATTTAAAGAACTTGAGAAGCAGAGATAATGCTGATTTTGAATAAGGTGGAGATAGATAGATGGCTAAACTGGGACTCCCAGTATGAATTGCGTGAGGCCCTAGTGGAGCTACCTTGCATTATCCCGGTAGAATCTGATCCCAGCTGACATCCACTATGTGAGCCATGTCTCTCTTCTCCCTCCTTCACTAAAGCCAACCTTAGGAATCAAGCATTAAAGCAAGTACAGCCTCAGAAGTGAGGGCTCCATCCTGATGGGAAATATCCACACTTCCCCGCTGGACTTGGGCCGTCTCATATCCACCTTGAAGTGCTCCTTCCCCACTCCTCCTCCCATCTCTATTCCCATCCAACCCGACTCCTGCCCGACGTGACCACCTTTACCAGAGCCGTCCGTGGGGACCAGGAAACCGGAAACCGCGTGGTGCAGAGGGGCTGAGTGATCCAGGCTGGGAATGACCCCGAACAGAACTAACTGCAGGTCCTCCTGGGTGAAGTGGTAGCGGTGAGATGATTTCCCTTGTTGGTTCAGGGGTTTGGAGCCCTCCTCAGACCGCTTGCTGGGGGAGCAAGATAATAACTGGGAGGCCTTCACCCCCTCAGGGAACAGGGAAGCATTCACAGCCGGCGGCGGCATTAAAATTTCAGGTCCACAGCACTGGCCACTGTCACTTCGGCCACCAGTATGGCCCAAGTCTTCACCGGTGGCGCCTGCATACTCGCGGCTGCTGTTGAGGAAGTGCGGCACCTCTCTGGGGAGGTGGGGAATTGGGGACCACGGTGGCAGCTTGCTGTAGCAGGGCAGGTCGTAGAGCGGCTCCCTCTGCAGAGCCAGGCTGGTGCTCAGCAAGAGAGGCGCGGGCCGGAAGGCAAAGGGGGGCATAGCGTGGGTTGCAGTCACGGCGGCCTCCAGCTGCGGGAAAGGTTGGAAATCTTCCTCCGCAGCGGTTAGCATGTTCGCATAGTGGCCATAGGGCGAGAAAGGCGTGTAGTAGGCGTCCAGGTGTTGGGGGCCGCCCTGGAGCCTCTCAGGAGGATAGCACATCTTGCCCTGGGGTCCGGCCTCACCTGGCCGCCGCAGAGCCATCCTGGGGGCACAGCGCGCGGCGGGTCTGCAGGAAAGCAAGCGCAGCCGAGTGAGGTGCGCAGGGCGCTGCGACCCTGCTCCTCCCTGCCTACCCTCTATCATCCGAGCTAGCCCCGGGTCGAAGGGAATCGCCTAAACCTCCCAACTCGATCTCGCAAGCCCTACCCCACAAACAAAACAAAACAAAACAAAACAAAACAGAACAAAACCGCAATGCAAACAAACACACAAAACCCCAAACGAAAATCTTCCGGGATCTTGCTCCACTCCAAGTTCCTGGTAAGAGTCGCTTTTGCCTTCCCTCTCCAAACGCACCCCGACCAAGCACAGATGGTTTCCAACAACCTACTCTCTACATCTCGCCCCAAACCCGGCTCCTGCAAATTTTAAGTTCCCTCTTCCGCCTTCTCTGTCCAACGAAAGTCTTTTACAGGGTGGGTTGGAGCCCCCAGACCCTCCCACTCCCGGGGCCGCGGCCCGAGCGCAAGGCCGTGGTGCGCTTTGGGGCAGGCGGCAGCTCCAGGCGCTCCTGGGTCCCCAGCAGTCAGGGAATAGTCAAGGGCCCCCAGCCCGTGAGCGCAGAAACAGACGAGCTCCCCAAACCCGGACGCAGGTCGGGGAGGCCTTCGCTCCACGATTCTCGGCTCTGACCCCTCGGACCCAGGAGCCCGGGCTGCCGAGGAGGAGGAGGGCGCCACCTTCGGCTCCCCTCGGAGCTCCGCAGCCGGCGCCGGGTTTGCCACATGGCCGAGTCCCGCCACCTTCCCCAAGTCCCTGTGGGAACTCTGGTCACTCCACCTGCGGGTTTAGGGAACCTGGGTCGAGTCCCAGGCCAAGTGGGAGAGAAGCCTCGGCAGCTACCGCTCCCACCCCGAAAGGATGGAGTTTTAATGGACACAAGTTCACCAAGGCCGAGGAATGGAGCCCCTTCAGGGCCGGCGGGGCTCGAGGGCAAGATCAATGAGCCCAATAAGGAAACCCAGCAGGGTCGTGACTCCGAAATTAAAGAACACGGGGTCAGGAGAAGAGGTCAGCCACGACGAGGGCATCTGCCTGTCTCCTCCTAAGCCCCCAAAGGCGCTCGGCTCTTGGCCTCCCCTGACCGCGAGGATATGCCACTCGAGGGTTGAAAGCCACTTAAGGAGTGAAAGCCCCAAGAGGGCAAAAAGGCCACCCAAGACGAGCTGCGCTCGCGCCCGCTTCCTGCGCTCCCCAGCCTCCCCGGCTGACGACGGCCCCGGGCCACCGCGGCGCCCCAGCCCGGCACCCACCTTCGAGAGCGCCGCCGCCAGTCGAGCGCCTCCAGGACCCTGAGGGCGGCGCAGGCTCCGCACTGGTAGGCGACGGGCGGGTCGGGAGGGTCGAGCGGGGTTTAAGAGGGCGGCGGGCGGGCGGGGCCGCGGGGCATAGAGAGGGCGAGGGTGGGGAAGGGACGCGGCCCACGCAGGTCTCCGGCGGGTCTCCGGCGGGTCTCCTCCCCGCCCACCGCAGCCATTGGCCGAGGCTCCACTAGCCCTCCAGTCCCCTGGGGTCGCGTGTTTAACTCCTCAGGTCTCCAACCCCTCCCGGGACCCTGCCAGAGCGCTCGCCCTCCGCTCTGCCGCTGGCACTATTGCCCCTCCAGGCTTGCCGGGAGGGGGAGAAAAAAGCCTGGGCCGGAGTTGCCGAGGGTCCCAGATAAGCCCCCGGGTGCACACGCCAACCCCGAGCTCGCCCGGTAAGGCTGCGACCCGCGTCCCGGGGTCTCGCCTCTGCCTCTCGGCTTTGAGCTCTCAAGAACTGCGCCCGGCCGAAGACGGCGTCAAGCCCCGAGGACCAAGGGGACTTTTACCCCTGATACCTCGTGGGGAGCCTAGCACCGCCCTAAGGGCTGGGAAGCGGCGCCTCGCGGATCCCGGGTGGGTGCAGCTGGACGCGGTGGGCTCGGCGTCCGGGACGCCTCCGAAGTGCCCGGGGGGTCGTTTAGCCCTCTTTGGGGAGTTTATTTCTCCAGTAACTTCGGATGTGGGAGCTCCGGCCCCCCGCTCCGCCACGGCTGCCCCCGCGGAAGGCTCGCGACCTCGGATGCACCGGTCCCTGGAAAGCAAGGTCCAGACCCATACCTGGCGCTCAAAGACCGCACCTTTCTTCTCCGGGCCGGCCATTGAGGGAAAGAAAGGAGCACTTAGGCCCATTCACATTCACATGGAAGCATCTAGGGTGGGAGAGAAACCCTTGTAATGCCCGGTGATCTTGGCCAGGTTCCCCGCCACTCCGGCCCGCTGCTTCTTTGAAAAATGGGGCGTATACCCTCCCGCCGGGGCTGGCCTTGGGTGGGTTACTAAAGGGGGAGGGCAGGAAAGGAGGAAACGTCTAGCCGGCCACGAGACGCCGCGACAGGTCCCAAAGCTGGCGGAGGAGAGTGACCTGTGGCCGAGCGCGTAGCTTCCTCCGTGACCGCCCCGACCTTCGCGAGCAGCAGCAGCGGGGCGGGCGCCTTTGCAGCCCGCACGAGCCGTGCGGCGGGACGGAAGGCAGGCGCGGGACCCCGCCGGCGGCTGCGCCCACGTGCGGGGTGGGCTCACGGCGCCGCGCTCGGCGAGGCCCGCTCTGCCCGGGTGCAGACCGGTTTGCAGGCGCACGGGGATCCGAGATGAGAGAGCGGTACTTGCGCCTCCCGGATGGGATGACTAGGAGCTCAGGGTTTCCCTTCTCTCCTCGTGCTGTCTCAATACTCCGGTTCTTAAGAGAGCTTGGCTACCAGTCTGAGCAAGTGAAGAGTGCCCGACGAATCTTTTCTCAAGGGACAGCAAGCAGCTCCAGGGAGGAACTTGGACTTGGAAAAGCCGAGTGAGTCCTGCTGCCGGCTTCCCTCGGGAGGCATGCCAGCCCCAGGACTCCACTCCCCACTTGTGTTACTCCATCTTCCCTCGTCCCAGACGTCACCTGTAGGATTTAAAGACGGGCGCCGACACTTGGGTGGTCTGGGGATGGCAGGTCCTCGGGAGGCCATTTTCCAGTGCAGCCACTCACCGGTTGTAGCTTTATTTCAGCAGAAGCAACATGAACCTTACCCTCAAGTCTAGTTATGCAAATAATCTAGAGTTTAATAAGACATTAAACAAAAATTAAGGTTGCTGGTTTAGAGTAATCGATAAATAGTAGGAGTCCTTGACGGCCTCCCTACTCTCGAAGGTAAAACTGATTAGTAGCTTGGTTTATTCCCTACCCCCATTCTTCTTGTTAAAAATACCGTACTTTTATTTCTTTAAATTTTTTGGTTATGTTTATTTTTGAGAGGAGAAAGAGAGAAATAGAGAGCATGAGTGGAGGAGGGGCAGAGAGGGCGGCATGGAATCTGAAGCAGGCTCCAGGCTCTGGGCTGTCAGCACAGAGCCCCACAGGGGGCTCGAACTCACAAACCGTGAGATCATGACCTGAGCCGGTCAATCGCTTAACCAAACCCATTGAGCCACCCAGGCGCCCCTTAAAAAATTTTTAATGCTTATTTATTTGTGAGAGAGAGTGAGAGAGAAAGAAATATCATACTTTTAAGTTGTGTTTATATATGTAGCATTTTTTTTTTAACAAAATGAGATTAAATTTTATACTTCTGGGTAGCTTTGTCTCACTATCAGTGAAATAGTGGCTCCTATCAGTACATTAGGATTCACTACATTCCTTCTAATGGCTGCACACTACAGAAATTCATTTTGTTTTTCAGCCTCGTCTGGAAAGGTATTTAAGTTGTTCTCAGTTTTTCAACGCTTCAAACAACTTCTGGGAACATTATTACACAAATACATATTTTTGTTGCTGTGCGTGTAAAATAAATACCTAGGTGTGAAATTGCTGGATCCACAGGTATCAACATTGAACATTTTGATAGGTATTTGAGTTGTATCGATTTATACCTCCACCAAGAATGAGTGCAAATGCCTTGCTCCTCCACACCCTCATCTAATACTGAATATTGCCAGTCCTTTAAAGCTATCTTTCACGTGACACGTGGTACCTTATTTTAATTTGCTCTTAGTCATTTATCCAATGAACTTCCTGAATCCCTAGCTATTGATGAGCTGGGTACCAAGCCAGACACACGGAATACAATTTTGTTTTGTTTTGTTTTCTACTTTAAAAAAATTTTTTTTTAATTTACATCCAAGTTAGGTAGCATATAGTGCAACAATGATTGCAGGAGTAGATTCCTCAATGCCCCTTACTCATTTAACCCATCCCCCCCTCCCTTAATCCCTCCAGATATCCTGTTTGTTCTCCATATTTAAGAGTCTCTTATGTTCTGTCCACCTCCCTGTTTTTTTTTTTTTAATTTTTTAAAATGTTTATTTATTTTTGAAGGAGAGAGAGAGAGAGAGAGAGAGAGAATGTGAGTGGGGGAGGGGCAGAGGGAGAGAGACAGAATCTGAAGCAGGCTCCAGGTTCTGAGCTGTCAGCACATAGCCCAATGCAGGACTTGAACTCAGAAACTTGAACTCAGATCATGACCTGAGCCGCAGTCAGATGCTCAGCTGACTGAGCCACCCAGGCGCCCCTTACCTCCGTGTTTTTATATTATTTTTATATATAGATATGTATGGTCATCTGTTTAGTATCTTAAAGTTCTCATATGAGTGAAGTCATGTGATATTTGTCTTTCTCTGACTAATTTTGCTTAGCATAATACCCTCTAGTTCCATTCATGTAGTTGCAAATGGCAAGATGTCATTCTTTTTGATTGCCCAGTAATACTCCATTATATATATATACCACATCTACTTTATCCATTCATCCATCCATGGACATTTGGGCTCTTTCCATACTTTGGCTATTGTTGATAGTGCTGCTATAAACATTGGGGTGTGTGTGCCCCTTTGAAACAGCACACCTGTATCCCTTGGAGAAATACCTAGTAGTGCCATTGCTGAGTCATAGGGTAGTTCTGTTTTTAATTTTTTGAGGAACCTCTATACTGTTTTCCAGAGTGGCCGCACCAGCTTGCATTCCTACCAACAATGCAAAAGAGATCCTCTTTCTCTGCATCCTCGCCAACATGTGTTGTTGCCTGAGTTGTTAATGTGAGCCATTCTGACAGGTGTGAGGTGGTATCTCAGTGTGTTTTTGATTTGTATTTCCCTCAGGATGAGTGATGTTGAGCATTTTTTCATGTGTTGATTGGCCATCTGGATGTCTTCTTTGGAGAAGTGTCTATTCATGTCTTTTGACCATTTCTTCACTGGATTATTTGCTTTTCAGGTGTTGAGGTTGATAAATTCTTTTTTTTTTAATTTTTTTTTTTTTTACGTTTATTTATTTTTGAGACAGAGAGAGACAGAGCATGAACAAGGGAGGGTCAGAGAGAGGGAGACACGGACTCCGAAACAGGCTCCAGGCTCTGAGCGGTCAGCACAGAGCCCGACACGGGGCTGGAACTCACGGGCCGCGAGATCATGACCTGAGCTGAAGTCGGCCGCTCAACCGACTGAGCCACCCAGGCGCCCCAAGGTTGGTAAATTCTTTATAGGTTTTGGATACCAACCCTTTATCTGATACGTTGTTTGCAAATATCTTCTCCCATTCTGTTGGTTGCCTTTTAGTTTTGCTGATTGTTTCCTTTGTTGTGCAGAAGCTTTTTATTTTGATGAGGTCCCAATAGTTCATTTTTGCTTTTTTTTTTTTTATTTTTTTTATTTTTTAACATTTATTTATTTTTGAGACAGAGAGAGACAGAGCATGAACAGGGGAGGGTCAGAGAGAGGGAGACACAAAATCTGAAACAGGCTCCAGGCTCTGAGCTGTCAGCACAGAGCCCGACGCAGGGTCTGAACCCACGGACCGTAAGATCATGACCTGAGCCGAAGTCGGCCCCTTAACCGACTGAGCCACCCAGGCGCCCCCATTTTTGCTTTTGTTTCCCTTGCCTCTGGAGACGTGTTGAGGAAGAAATGTTTATATATGAATATATATATGAGCTTTTTCTTCCTTTCTTTATTCATATATATATGAATTTATTTTTATTTTTATTTTTGGGGGGAGGCCACCCGGGGAAGGCCCTTGCTTTGCATGTTAGTGTGCTAAGGGCTCTCTGTGGGCTGTTTTCCCTGTTGCCTTCTTGCCTTTGTCTTAGCCAGAGTCCGCCTCGTGGTCTGCAAGTTGTTCCACAGATGGTGCGCCAGCAGACTCTCAGCAGGGCCCATTTAACCCACAGAGTGATCGTGTTTGTGCTTGATGGCCAAGACAGGGAGCAGGGAAACTGTTTTCATTGGGATTGGCTTCAGTCCTTTCTCCAAAAGCAGCCGGTTGAACTGCTCCACTGTTTCTGGAGCCATTATGCCAGGAAGTGAAGTTTGGATGAAGGACAGATGTATTACCTAGGAAGGAATCCTCAGACTTCTTCCAGAGAATGTCCAGTCATTGCCTCTGCCAACGAACGAAACTGTTCTCCAGTGTTCTGTTTTATAGAGGCTGTTTCGTTTACAGATTGTTCCGACCACAGGGCATAAAATAACCAGACTGACAGATTTGGTTTTCTTAGCAGAATTAGGTAGTTAGACTGGTTTCATGCAGCCATAACCAGGGCCTGCCTTAGATAACAGAGGCATTAGGAATTGTATCCAAGCATCAGGAACAAAGTAGTGCTTTAAACAGAAGGCAACTGCTAGCTCATAAATTTGTATTTCATTCCAACTAAAGCCTGTAAGTTGTGCATGTGTAGGTGTGTGTATAGGTCTAGTGTTAACTCTAGTTCTGACTCTACTCCTGTTGTCTGTTTCCTTATAACATGTTATCAGAGCAGAGTTGGCCTCCGCAAAATACCTTTTTTTTTTTTTTTTTTTTTTTCACAGAGAAGCTTCTGTTTATTAAAACAAAGCCGGGGAAACAAGGAGCTTCTTCCTTCATAGCTATAGAAAGCTATGGAAAAATATTCCATGCTCCTGGATAGGAAGAACAAATATTGTTAAAATGTCAATACTACCCAAAGCAATCTACATATTCAAGGCAATACCTATCAAAATAACACCAGCATTCTTCACAGAGCTACAACAAACAATCCTAAAATTTATATGGCACCATAAAAGACCCCGAATAGCCAAAGCAATCTTGAAAAGGAAAAGGAAAGCTGGAGACATCACAATCCCAGACTTAAGCTGTATTACAAAGCTGTAATCATCAAGACAGTATGGTACTAGCACAAAAACAGACACTCAGATCAATGGAACAGAATAGAGAACCCAGAAATGGACCCACAAAAGTATGGCCAACTAATCTTTGACAAAGCAGGAAAGAACATCCAATGGAATAAAGACAGTCTCTTCAGTGAGTGGTGCTGGGAAAACTGGACAGTGACATGCAGAAAAATGAACCTGGACCACTTTCTTACCCCATACACAAAAATAAACTCAAAATGGATTAAAGACCTAAACGGAAGACAGGAAAGCCATCAAAATCCTCGATGAATATATATATACATATATGAATACATATGAATATATATTATATGAACACACATATATGAATATATATTATATGAATACATATATGTGAATATATTATATGAATATATATTATATGAATATACATAATATGAATATATATAACATGAATATATATGAATATATAATATGAATATATATTATTTGTATAGACTCATATATATTATATGAAGATATATATCATATTAATATGTATATTACATGAATATACATGAGTATATATATTATATAAATATATTTATGAATATATATTATATGAATATATATGAGTATATATATTATATGAATATATATGAGTATATATATTATATGAATATATGTTATATGAGTATATATATTATATGAATATAAATACGAATATATATTATATGAATATATATGAATATGTATGAATATATAACATGAATATATATGAATATATATAATATGAACATATATGTGTATGAATATATATATAATATGAATATATATAGACCTTAGGGGGAAAGCTCTCAGTTTTTCCCCTTTGAGGATATTAGCGTTGGGTCTTTCATATATGGCTTTTATGATCTCGAGGTATGATCCTTCTATCCGTACTTTCTTGAGGGTTTTTATCAAGAAAGGATGCTGTATTTTGTCACATGCTGTGTCTGCATCTATTGATAAGATCATGTGGTTATTGTATTTTCTTTTACTGATGTGATGAATCACATTGATTGTTTTGCGGATATTGAACCAACCAGCCCTGCATCCCAGGTATAAATCCCACTTGGTCGTGGTTAATAATTTTTTTAATGTATTGTTGGATCCGGTTGGCTAATATCTTGTTGATTTTTGCATCCATGTTCATCAGGGAAATTGGTCTATAGTTCTCCTTTTTAGTGGGATCTTTGTTTGGTTTTGGAATCAAAGTAATGCTGGCTTCATAGAAAGAGTTTGGAAGTTTTCCTTCCATTTCTATTTTTTGGAACAGCTTCAAGAGAATAGGTGTTAACCCTTCTTTAATTACTTGGTAGAATTCCCCTGGAATGTCATCTGGCCCTGGACTCTTGTTTTTGGGGAGATTTTTGATTACTAATGCAATTTCTTTACCGGTTTTGGGTCTGTTCAAATTTTCTATTTCCTCCTGTTTCCGTTTTGGTAGTTTATGTTTCTAGGAATTTGTCCATTTCTTCCAGATTGCCCATTTTATTGGCGTATAATTCCTCCTAATATTCTTTTATTATTGTTTTTTATTTCTGCTCTGCTGATTTGATCTCTCCTCTTTCATTCTTGATTTTATTTATTTGGGTTCTTTCTTTTTTCTTTTTGATCAAACTGGCTAGAGGTTTATCAAGTTTGTTAATTCTTTCAAAGAATCAGCTTCTGGTTTCATCTATCTGTTCTACTGTCTTTTTGGTTTCAATAGCATTGATTTCTGCTCTAATCTTTATTATTTCCTGTCTTCTGCTTGTTTGGGGTTTTATTTGCTGTTCTTTTTCCAACTCTTTAAGGTGTAAGGTTAGGTTGTATATCTAAGACCTTTCTTCCTTCTTTAGGAAGGCCTGGATTGCTATATACTTTCCTCTCATGACCACCTTTGCTGCATCCCAGAGGTTTGGGGCTGTGGTATTATCATTTTCATTGGCTTCCACGTACTTTTTAATTTCCTCTTTAACTTCTTGGTTAGCCCATTCATTCTTTAGTAGGATGTTCTTTAGTCTCCAAGTATTTGTTATCTTTCCAAATTTTTTCTTGTGGTTGATTTCGAGTTTCATTGCGTTGTGGTCTGAAAATATGCACAGTATGATCTCGATCTTTTTGTACTTGTTGAGGGCTGATTTGTGTCCCAATAGGTGATCTATTCTGGAGAATGTTCCATGTGCACTGGAGAAGAATGTGTATGCTGTTGCTTTAGGATGAAATGTTCGGAATATGTCTGTTAGGTCCATCTGATCCATTGTGTCATTCAAAGCCATTGTTTCCATGTTGATTTTCTGTTTAGAAGATCTGTCCATTGTTGTAAGTGGGATGTTGAAGTCCCCTACTATTATGGTATTATTATCAATGAGTTTCTTTATGTTTGTGATTAATTGATTTATAATTTGTGTGCTTTCACATTTGGAGCATAAATGTTTACAATTGTTAGGTCTTCTTGGTGGGTAGACCCCTTAATTATGATATAATGCCCTTCTTCATCTCTTGTTACAATCTTTATTTTAAAGTCTAGATTAAAGGTGTCTTTAGGTCTAAAGTGGGTCTCTTGTAAACAAGATATAGATGGATCTTATTTTCTTATTCATTCTGTTACCCTATGTCTTTTGATTGGAGCATTTAGTCCATTAACATTTAGAGTGAGTACTGAAAAATATGAATTTACTGCCATTATGTTGCTTGTAGAGTTGGAGTTTCTGGTGGTGTTCTCTGGTTCTTTCTAGTCTTTGTTGCTTTTGGTCTTTTTTTTTTTTTTTTTTTTTTCCCTTCTTCTTCTTCTTTTCTCCCCTCAGAGAGTACCCCTTAAGATTTCTTGCAGGGCTGGTTTACTGGTCATGAGCTCCTTTAGTTTTTGTTTGTTTGGGAAACTTTTAATCTCTCCTCTCTATTTTGAATGACAGCCTTGCTGGATAAAGAATTCTCAGCTGTATATTTTCTGATTCAGCACATTGAATATATCCTGCCACTCCTTTCTGGCCTGCCAAGTTTCTGTGGATAGGTCTGCTGCATATCTGATCTGCCTTCCCCTATAGGTTAGGGACTTTTTTTCCCTTGCTGCTTTCATGATTCTTTCCTTGCCTGAGTATTTTGTGAATTTGACTATGATATGCCTTGTTGATGGCTGGTTTTTGTTGAATCTAATGGGAGTCCTCTGCGCTTCCTGGATTTTGATGTCTGTGTCTTTCCCCAGGTTAGGAAAGTTTTCTGCTATGATTTGCTCACATAGAAGGCTACCCCTTTTCTCTCTCTTCATCTTCTGGGACCCCTATGATTCTGATGTTGTTCCTTTTTCCTTTAAGAAAAAGTTGATTTCTCTAACTTTTAAATAGCTTCTTTTGCCTTAGTCTCCCTCTTTTTTTCTGCTTCATTATTCTCCATAAGTTTGTCCTCTATAATGCTGATTTGCTCATTGCTCTTTCTCTTCCATCTTTACCACCATGACATCCATTCAAGATTGCAGCTCAGTTATAACATTTTTTTATTTCATCCTGACTAGCTTTTACTTCTTTTATCTCCGCGGAAAGGGATTCTAATCTATTTTCAAGCCCAACTAATACTCTTATTATCGTGATTCTAAATTCTGGTTCAGACATCTTGCTTGTATCTGTGTTGATTAAGTCCCTGGCTGTTGTTTCTTCTTCTGCTTTCTTTTGGGGTGAATTCCTTGTTTTGTCATTTTGAATTTTTTTTTAACGTTTTATTTATTTTTGAGACAGAGAGAGACAGAGCATGAACGGGGGAGGGTCAGAGAGGGAGACACAGAATCTGAAACAGGCTCCAGGCTCTGAGCTGTCAGCACAGAGCCCGACGTGGGGCTCGAACTCATGGACCGCAAGATCGTGACCTGAGCCGAAGTCGGCCGCTTACCCGACTGAGCCACCCAGGCGCCCCTGTTTTGTCATTTTGAAGGAAGAAAAGGAATTAATAAGGAAAACGTTAAAATTATAAAATTAAAAACAACAGACAAAAAAAATCAAATAAATGATGCTAGATCCTAAGTGTGTTTTGATCTGGTTTTTAAAGAGAGCTTGATAGAGAAAAAAGGGGGATTAAAAAAAAAAGGAAAAGATTTGTCAATTTGAAAAAATGAATACAATGGAATATAAAATGAAATGATGGAAATAAAATAGAATTTGACAAATTTACAAAAAAGTAAAAACTATAGTAGAGAAATAGTAAAGAAAAATATTTTTAATAAAAATGGAAAATAAAAATAATTTTTTCTCAACCAATTTGACAATAAATTTCATATATTGAAAAAAAAATAATTGTTTCTCTTTCTGTATTCAAGAAGAAGAAAAGAAATGAAAAAGAAATAAAATTGAATAGGTAGACCAGCAAACAGACTGAAATGCAATTGAAATTACATTGCTTTCCCCTAGAAGTCAAACTATGAAGCACTTTATAGTCCGTAAACTGAGCAGGTGGAGAGACTTGTGTTCCTCAAGAGCGAGGTTGGCTCAGTTGGGCGGAGCTTAGTGTAGGCTCCGTTCTACCCCAGATGGCGCTGCTTAGCCCAATGGAGTAGATTGTCGTGGGGGCTATAGGTGTGTACGCGCATGCGCGGCAGGGGTGAAAATGGCTCACCCGTCCTTTGTATTCGGCTTCCGTCCACTCCCCGTTTGTCTGTGACCAAGCTGTCAGGTTGCCAGGCGGCACCTCCCTCCTGAGTTTTATCTCAGATGCTGTGTTTCCCAACCCCTCACTTCTGAGGAACTGCGGCTTTGACCTGCTCAGACCTTCTGTGGGAGGGCCGCACCCAGGAACGTTCGTGGGACCGTGCTGTCGCCCGTGCCCAGAGCCTGCAGTGGGGTGCCAGCCCGCCCCAGAAAAAGTTCACGCGACAGAGTAGCAGCAGCGTTTCAGGGATTATGGTAAGTCAGAACACACGTCTGGCACCAGGCTTCCCCCTTGACGTCTTTGTTCCAGCGCCAGCGAATGTGGTTGTTCTCTGGGGTCGGCTGGGACCAGGTGGGACACAGCCTCTACCTAATGTCCTCCCAGCAGGGGAACCCCCTCTACCCGTGTGGTCCGAGAACCTCCCAGACTCCACTCTGCTCCTGGGGATTCGCCCTTCCCACCAGAGCACCACCAGGTATGGAGCTGCGGCGTTTCAGACTCTGCGCTCCCCCGTTTATCGAGTCTTAATGGAATTTAAACCCTCTCCTTTCTACCTTTTTTGTTCAGTCCCTGCGGCTGTTTCCACTCTTCCACTTTCTCTCCAGCACTTTGGAGAGGGGGTGGGGGTGCTTTTCCCCGTCCTCTCTCCGCAAGCAAAATCAGCTCCCTGCCCTCCGGGGCTTCTCTCTCCCCCATTTCACCTCTCTGCACCGTCTACCTGCTGAGTTCTCTGGTTCAGGTTGTGCAGAGTGTTGTGTTAATCCTCAAATCAGTTTTCTAGGTGAGTAGGATGGTTTAGTGTTGATCTGGCTGTATTTCATGGACGTGGGATGCAAAAAAAAAACTTCCATGCTCTTCTGGGGAATACAAGTCTGAGCCAAGTAGCCCTGTCCGGCGCTGGTCCCCATAACAGTCCTATGAGGAAGAGAAACATTGGTGTAATTACTTGATGAATGTGCAGATGTTATCTATGATGACAGCAAAGAAGAAAATATGAAGCAGCAACAAAAGGGGAAGAGGAGCCTGTCCTGACCTATGCAGGGAGGGCAGGAAAGTTTCCCCTGCCCTGTAAGATTGGAAATATCTGCAGAAGTTAACTAGGTGATGAGAGCAAGCGGTTTCCCAGATAGAGAGGACGCTTGGGGCCAAGGCCCTGAGGCCTGGAGGGAGGACGGCAACTTCTCAGGGCTGAGGGATACCTAGTATGGAGGAGACAGCTGAGGAGGTCACAGAATCAGTAGAAGCCAGGTCTTACAAGGAACACTTGTAAGTCCTTACTGCCTTACTTGCAAGTCTGTTGAAGGAGTAATAGGAAGTCTTTAAAAGGAATAGGGAGCTGCTGTGGCCATCACTTCATGCCTAAAGAATTTCAGCATAAATATCTTTAGCCGAAGCTCAATGTTTGTGGTTCTTTGTTTTTAAAGTACAATTTATATATGACAAAATGCATGCGTCTTAAGTGTACCGTGAGTTTGGGCAGCTGCGTAAATCGGTGTATCCCTGCTCCTTGTCAAAATATGGAATGCATCACCCCAGAAAGTCCTTAAAGCCCCTTCCCAGGTAATCCCTGTATTTAACCATCCCAGGTAATCCCTGTATTTAACCATCCCAGAGACCTTTTTTATTGAGTTCCCTGGCCCCACGGATGAGTTTTGCCTGTTCTATAACATCACACAAATGGAATCATACAGAATGTGCTGTTTCGTGTACTGTCAGAGCCCTCACTCTGAGGGTGAAATGTTTTGATGCACCCTGAAAAAAGCACACAGCAACGAGAACACATTCATATCCCACTGCAGGGTGTAATTATCTGAAGCCCATTTGGATGGATTCAAATGGGGCTTGAGGTTGGGGCTCTTGTCCATGCCCTACCTCTAATGATTTGCTTTTGCCTGGAGTATATTGATTGCAGGCAAGGTGTCCTCAGGGACCACCTCAGACATTAGAATGACGACCAGTGTGTCCTTGCAATGGTGGTGGTCTCATCTGAAATCTCCGCAAGGTTCTCTGCAAGAGGTTCCGGTTTCCAAAAAGCTGTCTTGAGAACACCAGAGAGGATCTTCATGCATTTTACATCCAGATCTCTCTACTCTGATACTGGGGCCTAATCTTGGCATTCTATAATGACTTCTTTGGAACCCTACAAGTTAGTGGGTTTTTGGTTAGTTCCATGGCCCACTATCACAAGGGCCCCCTGCTTGGGGTAAATGGACAGGGCATTTCTCTTAACATCTAGTGTGCCTTAGACACAACTTATTTCTTTGGTAGTATTAGGGTATTGTGGAGGCCCTTGGCCTTGTTAGGAATCCCCACTGAACTGAGACAGCCTCACTGTTTCCAAAGAACCCAGACATCATTGTCACCTCAAGGCATATCTACTATCTGTATATTAACTCTTTTCTCTAGCTGGTTGGCAGGTTCTGGTGAGGGCAATTAATTCTGCCATCTGTGCTGTGAAGAATAGTATTTGAAGAATGATTTTGAGATCTCTATGGCATATCCTGATCACTTACCATTTCTGTCTGTAGATATGATCCATCTACAAGTATCAGGGCCAAGTGTGGACTGTCCAAAGGTATTTCTAGTAAGTCTGCAATGGGGTGTGAATGGTTCTTGTACAAATGCCCAGGAAAATGCACTTTCCCTACTTCTGAGATGGAAGGAACATAGCAGGATTCAAAGGCTTACAGTGCTGACTAGAAATATATATAGGAGAAAGTAACAATATTTCAGAGGATGTAAGCTGGCTCAACTAGGAATGTTGTGCATTTCACTAAGTAACAAAGGTTGTACAGCTTGGGGGACCATTAAGTTCAGGAAAGATTCTAAAACTTATGGTAAATTAGACTGACCAAGGATAGAGGATGGTTGAAGAGCTAGCTCTAGTCACCAAAATGTGAATTCGTGCTCGTGTTCCCAGGAGAGGGGGGCTCTGTCACCAAGGATTTAGTCTGGTCATAAAGGAGAAGCAATTTCAGGGAAGCTGGGAACTCTGGTCTACAATGCCTTGTGAGACCTAGCATAATTTTTAAGCAGGGAGTCTTGGGAAGCTCTGATGGCCTGTAGTCAGTCAATCAGAGATAAGTGACTTGCCTGAGACAACTCATGCCCCAGATAATAAAATTTTGCTGGAGAGAATTACAGTTTTTTTGTCCTTTTGTGCCAAAAGTCAGAAAGTAGATAGAATTTATTTCACACTTTTCTAATCTTTAGAGCTTAGTAAAATCTCATCCTACAGCCCAACTTTGAGGTCCTAATTAAGAGCTTGTGAAAGGTAAGGACAGGGAATCTCTGAGTCATAATAATGCATGTATACCGTGGGTTCTTCCAAGGACAGGTAAACAGATATTAATTTGAATTTAAGAGAACAAGTTCTGAAGAAGACAGAATGTAGATACACAGCTGTAGAACCCTACCCAGCTGTGGGTAGGGTTAGCATAAGAATAGTATTTGGAATTGGCACCACAAAATATGGGGTATAATTTTATTAATGATGGGCCTGAGGTGGTGGCTACATCTGTACACCCATTTACTGAGTTACTCAATGAGCAGGATAGGAGTGTTTTAAGGACCAGTACAGGGTGAATTGAGTCATTTGTCTATTATTCCTTTTAGCATGGGCCTTAATTCTTCCTTTTCTTCAGGTTTTAAGGGTACTATGAAGGCCTGAGTAAAAATTGGGATGGGTCAGTTTAAACCTTGATGTTCTCAACCCCAGTAATCCAGAAAATGGTGGTAAATTGTTGGCTCATTAGGAGTCTGGTACCTCACAGAAATCCTCGAGTTGTGTCAGCTTTATGTATTTGTATCCAAATTGGCTATGATCTGATTATGAATAGGTACAATCTCAGGAATTTCATGAAGAGACCCTTCTTGTTTTCCATAGTGGCCTCACCAATTCATATCCCCTGCCCCCAGTAGTGCAGGAGGGTTCCCTTTTCTCCACATCCTCACCAACCCTTGTTATTGCTTGTCTTTTTGAGTCTAGCCATTTTGACAGGTGATATCTCAGAGTGGGTTTGATTTGCATTTCCCTAATGATGACTGATGTTGAGCATGTTTTCATGTATCTGTTACCATCTGCGTGTCTTCTTTAGAAAAATGCCCTCTGCCTATTTTTTAATCAGATTGTGTGTGTGTGTGTGTGCGCGTGCGCGCGTGTGTGTGTGTCTGAGTGTGTTTAATTGCTTTAGTTACTAGGAAATCTTAACCTGTCACTTCCATTTGTATAAAAACTCTTTCTCCTCATGGAGTTTAAGCTAATGTGGTATCACCAGGGAAGAATGTTTTCAGTGAAAAGATCAAGAGTCGCAGCAGCTAGGACTTGGAGGATGTCAGGGCTGTTGGAAAAATCCACCACTTAAGTTGTTTTTCTTTCTTTCTTTCTTTCTTTCTTTCTTTCTTTCTTTTTTTTTTTTTTTACTGATTCCAAAGGAGAGTGATGAACCTACTTGCAGTGTTATTATTAAAAGTGTAGTGCCCAAATTGTAAGAAGATAGTGAGTGAGGCCCAGAATAGCTCATGATAATTCTTGTGAGTTCTAGGGAAAGAATTAGAAGGTGGGTGCTACCTTCTCCCTTTAACTGTCTCATTATCTATAAGATTGTTCCTTGCCAAAGGGGGGAACATTGGTTTTCCAGCATCCCTTTTGTTCGTAGTAGCAGCAAATATCCTTATCAATGGGCATTTTGGGGAGGGCATATGGAATATTTGGGACCATCCCATTGTTTAATTTAAAAAGCCATTTATTTGTTTATGGTCTAACTCTGTTTTTGTTCTACAACCTTCTCAAAATGTTTGGGCAGATGCTATAGATCTATTAGAAGAGTCATTTCCTATCCTAGACTTCAAATACCAAATTCCTGATTTCTGGCTTAAGGCTGTTCATAAAAAATGAAGATAATGTGGTAAAAGTATCTATTGATCTACCCCACATTATTGTCTGAAGGTGATTTCTAAAATACTCATTGAATTTACTTTTTCATAAAAAGTTGACTTAAAACAGGTATTGTTTTTGATAAGGGTTGTATCACATTTTATGCTTTTTTTTTTTTTTAACATTTTATGTTTTCTTTAGTTACTGTTCTGTTTGATGGACTTCAGGAATACATAGTGGTTTTTTTTTGTTTGTTTGTTTTGTTTGTTTTTTAAGTTTATTTATTATTTGAGAGAGAAAGAGAGGGTGGGGGAGGGGCAGAGAGAAGGAGACAGTGAATCTCAAGCAGTCTCCGAGTTGTCAGCACAGAACCTGATGCAGGGCTTGATCTCGTGAACCATGAGATCATGACCTGAGCCAAAATCGAGGGTCACATGCGTAACTGACCGAGCCATCAAAGCACTCCAGGAATACATACTTTCCTATGTTCTTCCTTCCTTTTTCTTTTCTTTCTTTCTTTCTTTCTTTCTTTCTTTCTTTCTTTCTTTCTTTCGTCTTTTTCCTCCTCCTCCTCTTCATTGTTGTTCTTCTTTCCCTCATCCATTTATTTATTTATTTATTTATTTATTTTTTAAGCTCCATGCCCAATGTGGGACTTAAACTCTGACCTTGAAATTAAGAGTCACCTGCTCGACCTACTGAGCCAGCCAGGAGCCCCCCATGTTCTCCTGACACTTTCGAGCAAGGATTGAGCATCTGAAGGACCTATTAATACTTGTGCTATTTCATGTAGGTGAGGGAGGCTGAGCTCACAGCTTCCCTGTACTATCTTAAATTATAAAGTTCTTCATATTAGTCATAAAAGGCTGACCATTGAATATTAAGTTAAGCAATTAACTAAATTTGCTGAACCACCTTTTGCCCCTTTGTTTTAAGGTGCTCCTCAGATGAACAATTTTGGTCATTCCTCAAAGTGGTCACTTGGTAAATTATGTCATTTTGTAACATACACACAAGGATTTGGTTTAAAATTAGAATATACAAGGGCATCTGGCTGGTTCAGTTGGCATAGCATGTGATTCTTGATCCTGGGGTTATGAGTTTAAGTCTCACCTTGGGCTTAGAGCTTAAAAATAAATAAATTTTAAAAATTAAAATAAATAAAATGAAATAAATGTTTAGCCTTCCAGGGGTATGGGCTTGGACTGAGATGACCCCATGTGAATTTATTATCATTAGTCAGATGTTGCTTGTGTACCTAACCTCAGCCCCCAGCCAGAGGTTGGCTGTCTCTGACCATAGACCTAACAACTGCAGCCCCTGGTGATTCAAGTTTTGGAGACTTTTTTTCTCTTAAACCAATTCTTACGGATATATGGATAGGTTGAAGGAATAATAGAGTTCATAAGCTTTTTAGATTGTTACCCAAGGCAAATTTCATTTGCCTGAGGAGCACAGCAGGGCAAAACTTTAAACATGTCAGTCTTAATGACATGGACCTATTTGGATTCTGCTAACCCACCATTCTTTGTTCTTTTCCCTGTTTTAACCAACGACATATTGTAAGATAGGAAAAAAGATAAGTTTAGATGAAGAACGTTGTTTCACAAAGAATTTTTAGAAATCTAGGTCTAATCCAAAAAACATTTCAATGAATGAGATCTAATTTTCCCAAGAAAATTAAGAATATCAATGGAATTGGAGCTCAGATGCAGTGTGTGACTCACCTCTCTATTTTGGGCCAGAAACCTCAAATGGAAGAGATGCAAGGGGACTCACAAAATACCCAAATTAAGGGTCCTGGTTCATGGGAGGAGGTCATAGCTGAGTCCCTATTAGACTTCCAAATTGTGGAAAGCCTCCTTAAACAAAGCAACTTGTGAGAATACCCCACATACAATCCTGAAATGGCTTCTTATTATGGAAAATTAGTGTACCAATGTTATTCTTATAGTTTGGGTTTGGAAGTTTCTAGGACGGGATATCAGAATAGAATGACTCTTTGGGAGGCACCTGGGTGGCTCAGTTGGTTGAGTGGCCGACTTCAGCTCAGGTCATGATCTCGCGGTCAGTGAGTTCGAGCCCCGCGTCGGGCTCTGTGCTGACAGCTCAGAGCCTGGAGCCTGTTTCGGATTCTGTGTCTCCCTCTCTCTGACCCTCCCCCGTTCATGCTCTGTCTCTGTCTCAAAAATAAACGTTTAAAAAAAAATTAAAAAAAAAAAAAAGAATGAGTCTTTGGTTAGTTTCTCAAGGCAATGGTTGATATAAGTTCTGATTGAAGAAAGAAGTGATACTCAAAGTGCAAAACATTGCATAGTTGTAGCTAACTGATAAGGTTGTTGTTCTGGTTCTGTCTTACACAAATGATGGGGCTTATAGTTCACAATTATGGCAAAGTTATAAGTAGAAAAAATTTCATAGACATAATGCTTTTAAAAATGCTTTTAATATTTAAATAGGATAGAATACAAACAAAATAAGAATTCAGATAAAAATCCAGAAAAAAAAAAAAAGAAAGAAAGAAAGAAAGAAAGAAAGAAAGAAAGAAAAGGAATCCAGAAAAGGGCAACTGGGTGGCTCAGTTGGTTGTGTCTGACTCTTGGTTTTGGCTCAGATCATGATCTCACAGATTTGTGGTTTCGAGCCCCAAATTGGGCTCTGCACTGGCAACATGGAGCCTGCTTGAGATTCCCTCTCTCTCTCTCTGTCTTTCTCTCTCTCTCTCTGTCTTTCTCTCTCTCTCTCTCTTTCTCTCTCTCTCTCTCTCTCTCTCTCTCTCTCTCTCCTTCTCTGCTTCTCCCCACTTGCACTGTCTCTCTCAAAATAAATAAACTTAAAAAAAAAAAAAAAGAATCCAGGAAAATTATACACTTAATGGAATCAGGAAGAAAGAGTTTATAAAAAATAAAAACCAAACTTGATAGATTTAAAAACTAAAGATAATGGAATTGATAAATAAAACCAAGAACTGCTTCTTTGGAAAGATCATTAGAATAGACAAACTTCTGGCAAGTATGACCAAAGTGGGGGAAAGAGAAAGTAAAATATACAGCAATGGGAATGAGAAAGAAAACATAGTCAATGATAAAGATAAGGTTAAAATAAATATTAGAGAAGTCTACATAAGCTTTTATGTCCCATAAAGACATATAAATGCAAATAAAATGAGACATGAACATATAGCAATATATTAAAAACATTATCATGAAGGATTCTCTTTTTGCCCGTGAAGGATTAACTGCCAAAGGAATTGCCCTCCTGTATGTTAACAATAGAAAATAGAGCAAAGTATATGAATCAATTGTTTTGAGTTGTTGGGCAACAGGCAGTATGGGACTATGAGAGGTAAGAGAAGGGAAATTAATGAGATGAATGTTAAGATGCTTGAACTTACTATCCTACTGAGACAGTTTCCATGATGTAGAAGAGGAAAGGGACCCCAAATCAGGAAGGGGACCCACAAACCTAGCCTAGTTGTCTTACTGAGTTGAAGATAGATCAGCAAGGTGGATAGTATTTGTGGGGCAGCATACAGCACAGAAAGAGAAGTAGGGATCTATAAAGGAGTCCCCATTGGTCTTTAGCTGAGCACTGACCTGTGTATGTATGAGAGGAAACTACCTAAGGCCAGAGAAGGAACCACTAGAGAGCAGTAGGCCAGACCATTCCAGAATTACACAGAGTTAAGAATACTTTGCATTCCATAGCACAGAAGACATTAAGCTGAGTCCTCAGAAGAATGTCATCTTAATAATGGGGAAACGTTAACCCTAAATTAAAGGCTACTCTAGACCTGCACTAACAAAGCTTAAAAGGAAGTATCAAATTTATTCTAATTAATTAACAGATTGCCAGAACAAAGCTCAGCAATCTCAGCAATGGGATACAACAATATCCAGCACTAAAGAACATAAAATTTACAGTGTCTGGTATCGAATAAAAAATTAATAGACATGCAGAAAAGCAGGAAATATGACCCATAACCAAAATAAAAATCAATCCTCAGAAAACAGACCTAGGAATGACAGCAATAATGGAATTGGCAAATAAATACATTAAAAAGCTATTATAGATATCCTTGATGTGTTTAGGAAAGTAGAGAAAAACGTGAACATTAGGGAAGAGAAATGGAAGATATATATAAGTCACAGAAGGAATTTCTAGGGATGAATGATATACTTTCTGAAGTGAAAACACACTGGGTGGGATTAATAGTCAATTAGATACTACAGTAGAATGCAATTAACATTCCAAAGAAGGACTGAAAAACATGGAACAGGGTATCAGAGAGCTGTGGGAGAATGTGAAGTGGTCTAATATAAGTGTAATTGGAGTCTTAGAAAACCATGTAAGGCCACATCATAATTAAATTGCTTAAAACTAGAGATAAAAAGGGGGCACCTGGGTGGCTCAGTTGGTTAAGCATCCAACTTTGGGTCAGGTCATAATCTCACAGTTTGTGAGTTCAAGCCCTGCATATGTCAGCACAGAGCATACTTCAGATTCTCTGTCTCCCTCTCTCTCTGCCCCTCCCTGACTCATTCATGCTCTCTCTCTCAAAAAATAAACAAACATTAAAAAAAAATACTAAGGATAAAAAATATTTATAGTTATCAGAAGGAAAAGCAATATTACTTTAAAGTGAACAAAGATAAGAATGATAGTAGACTTTCCATCGGAATCTATGCCAACTGGAAAAACAATGTTGGAGTATCTTAAAAATACTGAAAGTAAAAACTATCAACCTGAGTTCTATGCCCAGCAAAAATATCTTTCAAAAAATGTAGGTGAAATACTTTTTCAGACCAACAAAAGCAGACATGATTTATAATCAACTGACCTGCATTCTAAGAAATGTTAAAGCTCTTGAAGTGGAAGGAAAATGAAGGGAGATTTGAACCCAAGCATATCAATAATTTTATTAAATGTACATAGTTGAAAGACCTCAATTAAAAGGCAGAGGTTATTAGGTTGGATTTAAAAATAACAACAAGGGGTGCCTTTGTGGCTCAGTCAGTTAAACATCTGACTTCAGCTCAGATCATGATCTCCTGGTTTGTGACTTCGAGCCCCACATCGGGCTCTCTGTTCCAACTCTGAGCCTGGAGCCTGCTTCGGATTCTATGTCTTCCTCTCTCTCTGCCCTCTTGTCTCTCTCTCTCTCTCAAAAATAAGTAAACATTAAAAATTGTAAAAACATAAAATATCTTTATTAAACACAACAACAACAATAAGACAAAACCCAACCATATGTTGTCCAACCTACTGTCAAGAACTGTGAAAGGTCTGAGCTTTCACTTTACTTGCAAGTTACCAGAGTAGTCTGCCACAGTTTCATGGTTGCTGGTCAAAGACACCAGAATCCTGAATCAGAGATGAGGGTGGTTTATTATTCATAGCACAGTAATAGCCAGACTGTCAATATTTTTGCACCAGTTCTCCAAGTCCCAATTCCATAGGGCAAAGCAAAGAGAGTCAGATGACCCCATGCACTCAGTGTGCTCCATTACAGGAGTAGAGGGGATTGGCTTCTTATAAAATGTGCAGTGAGCGTGCCTGCCCTTTGCTCTGTCTTCCAGACAGCAGGCAAATCTGCTCTTTGCTCTGGAGAGGCATACTAACACTATCTTCCAAGACTGCTTCCCATCCAAACATAATTGAAAACATAGTTCAGAGAGGGTAGTCTGCTTAACTCGCAAGATGTGCAGAGAGACTACATGGAGAAATGTCTCTTGACACCCAGTTTTTGAGAGTTTGCTGCTTCAAAGTGTCATGTGAGATCTTCTCTGGTCTCCAGAGAGGAAATAATCTGAAAGAAAGAGGAAATACGAATACTTACGTAGGTGCCATCTTCCTAGAATCTACTGAATTTTTTCAAATGTCTTTTAAGAATTTTGCAACCTTTTGGGGCACCTGGGTGGCGCAGTCGGCTAAGCGTCCGACTTCAGCCAGGTCACGATCTCGCGGTCTGTGAGTTCGAGCCCCGCGTCAGGCTCTGGGCTGATGGCTCGGAGCCTGGAGCCTGTTTCCGAGTCTGTGTCTCCCTCTTTCTCTGCCCCTCCCCCGTTCATGCTCTGTCTCTCTCTGTCCCAAAAATAAATTAAAAAAAAAGTTGAAAAAAAAAATTAAAAAAAAAAAAAAAAGAATTTTGCAACCTTTCTATAAAGTAGGTAAGGAGAAGTAAATGTCTGTTTTCACAATTTATGAATTCCATCAATTTTCTTCTTATTAACAATTAGTCACTGCCTTCCTTCCTGTGCTTGCATTCTCTTTTTAAGAAGATTTTTAACTAGAAAAAAAAATCTTTTAATTTTTTAAAAAAATGCAGTCTTTTTTAAACATTTATTTTTATTTATTTATTTTGAGAGTGAGAGACAGTACAAGCAGGGAGGGGCAGAGAGAGAGGGAGAGAGAATCCCAAGCAGGCTCTGCACTGTTCGTGCAGTGCAGTGCACTGTTCGTGCACTGTTCGTGCAGAGCCTGATGCGGGGCTTGAACTTAACTGAGCCACCCAGGTGCCCTAAAAAAATATCTTTTAATTTTTAATGAGGAAAATTTTTATAATGCCTACAACTCTGAATATGATTAGTTCTCCCTTCCCTACTTCCAGTACCTCTAATACTCTGTTTTTGGAAATACTCTACTACTGGATATACTCTGTTAATTTGGTCTTAGTTTGTCTTTTATCTTGGGAATTCAAGATGTGAATTTTTCTTAGAGAAAGGATATTAAAAAAACCCCAGCAGTTGTAAACCATTTCTCTGGTTTTCATTACTTTATGGAGTTTCAGTGATTTGTAATATATACAGTAGGTTATTCCTATGTACAAAATTTTTACTTGAAGAGCAGTATCCTCCCCTCCCCCTCATCTCCAGCACCTCAATAGAAAGCTGTCTTTGTTTAAAATTCTGTCAGTCCAGGGGCACCTGGGGGGTTCAATCAGTTAAGCATCTGACTCTTGATTTCAGCTCAGGTCATGATCTCACTGTTTGTGAGCTCAAGCTCTGCATCAGGCTCTGCATTGACAGTGTGGAGCTTGCTTGCAATTGTCTGTCTGTCTGTCTCTCTCCCTCCCTCCCTCCCTCCCAAATAAATAAATAAATAAACCTTAAAAAAATAAAAAATAAATAAAATTCTATCAGTCTGGGACCAATCAAGACAGAGAAAGCTTGGAGTGATTTGAACAGGGAAAGCCTAATATATTGGGGTACCTGGCTGGCTCAGTCCATAGAGCATGTGACTCTTGATCTCAGGGTTGTGAGTTCAAGTGTCACATTATGCATAGAGTTTACTTTAAAAAAAACAAAACAAAACAAAACAAACAGATTATCTATAACGGGATTGGAGTGACCAGCGAATGGTGAGAAGAGAACTCTAAAGAACATAGGCATAGCAGGTTTATAATAGTAAACATAATATTATATAATACAATATCTATTAGCCACCCCACAGCCTATGAGCGGAGGTGTGGATCTTGTTGGCAAAGTGGTTACTGAATGCCAGATGAGTTGCTATGGCGCCACACTGGTGGAACTTGCTGGAAATCAGCCCCTACTGTGCTGGGGCGAAGATGTCTCCCTGGAGGCATTCTGCCACAAAACCACATGAGGGGGCTGCTGAAGAAGCTGCTGGCCACGGAATGTTGCTGGCTGTGAGCCAAAACATCCACCCAGGTTTACCAACTTGTAGTCTGGGGCTCTGTCACAAAGCATACTGCTCTGTGGTCTGGCCTCAGAAATCAGAGACTCCAAAGTGTGGATGGGCACTGCATGTACCCACGGGATTCGTAGGGCGGTGTGAGTACCGAATCACACTAGCGTTGAGGCGCAGGAGGAGATGGGGAAGCTGTGGGCTGGGCACTGCCGCAGTGGAGCCTTCCTCCTCCAGGATGCAGCAAACTTCCTTCCTCCTGTAATGTCTCTCCAGCGCCCTCTTCTGACACAACTTCAGTGTCAGCTATCTCAAGGGCTCGGATCATTTTCCTATAGCACTCAAATGGGGTGAATTTGGGGCCGAGAGGAAATAAGTCAAAGACTGGCATAAAGTCTCACAGGTAAACGAATCTAGTCCTTTTACTGCTGCAAATCTAGCCTTAGTTTCCTTGTGTTTAAAATGGTGGTATTGGGGTGCTATAAATGTGAGGTTCCTTCTCCCTTCCATTCTGTCCTCTTACTACTTGAGCTGTGCTGTCTCATGAATGTCTGGGATTAGTTCAGCAGAGAAGACTCTAAGGAGGCAGGAACGAAGAGCTCAAGTGTGGGGCTGGCTACTTCTGTCCCTTCTCCAAGTCTGCTCACCAGCTGGTCCTCCAACCTGGAAGGAGCCTTTTGTCTTAGCTGGGTGTTTGTACATCTGGAGAGCCCTACCTTTTCTTTCCAAACGCGGTCCCAGAGGGCTTCCCTGCCAGTTAAGAGACTGGTGACACCTCATTCCTCACCTGGAATATCTCCCTCAACTCCGTGAGTCGCAGTCCTGCGCCTTTGGAAGCATTAAATGCCACCATTTCCATGAAACTTTCCAGTGCAAAGTGGACACTCTGATTACTTACAGTATTTTAAATTTACTTCACTTGGGGGCACAATAGCTTTGAAACCTACTTGCTTATGTCTCTATCTTCTGGGTAGACTCTGAGTACATGCAGAGTGACTTGTTAAATATTTGTTTTGTGACTCAGCGAAGGAATGCATTACCCTGGCCCTCATCATTTTCTTCTCTTCCATTTTCCTCCACCCCTTCCCCTTTCCTCCTCTCAGTCAAAAATGCTCCTGCTCTATCTTCTGCATAGTTACAGGCTTGAAGCCAATCTCCCCAGTGAGACAGAAATGCCCTTTTCACTCTTGTGTCACAGTATGCCGATTTCTTTTCTCTTTCTTTTTTTCAAGTTTATTTATTTTGAGAGAGAGAGTGTGAGCAAAGGAAGGGCAGAGAGAGAGGACGAGAGAGAATCCCAGGCAGGCTCCAGACTGTCAGCGCAGAGCCTGACTTGCAGCTCAAACCCACAAACTGTGAAACCATGACCTGAGCCAAAATCATGAGTCCAATGCTTAACTGACTGAGCCATCCTGATGCCCCACAGTATGCCATTTTCTTTTTTTTTTTAATTTTTTTTTTAACGTTTTATTATTTTTGAGACAGAGACAGAGCATGAACGGGGGAGGGTCAGAGAGAGGGAGACACAGAATCTGAAACAGGCTCCAGGCTCTGGGCTGTCAGCACAGAGCCCGACGCGGGGCTCGAACCCACAGACTGTGAGATCATGACCTGAGCCGAAGTCGGACACTTAACCGACGGAGCCACCCAGGCACCCCTTTAGTTATTTTTTTTAACGTTTATTTATTTTTGAGACCGAGAGAAACAGAGCATGAATGGGGGAGGGTCAGAGAGAGGGAGACACAGAATCTGAAACAGGCTCCAGGCTCTGAGCTGTCAGCACAGAGCCTGATGCGGGGCTCGAACTCACAGACCGCGAGATCATGACCTGAGCCGAGGTCGGACGCCCAACCGACTGAGCCACCCAGGCGCCCCAAGTATGCCATTTTCTTAAGAGCCACCCTTATACACTGACCTCTCAGAAGCAGAAACAGAAGAGAGCTTCAAGTCACCGTCACACACAGAATGCCCACACAGTGACTGAGGACGTCTTTGCCTAGCAATCTGTGCCTGATCACTAGTGTGATTCGGTACACCGCCCTCGTGGGTACACGCAGTGCCCATCCACACTTTGGAGCCTCTGATTTCTGAGGCCAGACCACAGAGCAGTATGCTTTGTGACTATAGAACCCCAGACTACAAGCTGGTAAACCTTGGTGGATGTTTTGGCTCATTGCCCACTGATTTTGAGCCTTGGGGGCTCCCAGAAGACCAAGGGAGCAGTGAAGGAGGGTAAGCAGAGGCTGATATGCCATTTGACATCACAGATTCTGACAATAGAACAGAGCATTAAAGGGAGTCATTGTGTTGGTGGGCACTGGACACAAGAGAACTCCAAAGGGTAGATGAATTCAGGGGTCACATTCTAGACTGTAAGGTCACTTACCCAGTGACTGGAGTTTTGCTTCATCCTAAGACAGTAAACAGATTCAGCATGAGTGGCTTTTATTTCTCAAACGGTCTTGTCAGCCCCTCTGAGCTGCCCCCAGGGCTTCCATAGTCCTGGGTCAAGTGGAGTATAATGACCGAAATACGTCATTTCTACCTTGTCCACCAATTACTCACGTGCTTAACCTGTGTGGCCCGCCGGGCTGTGGGTGCAGGAAGGATGGACTGGGTCTTACCTGTTTCCTGACCCTAAGGTATTGGCACCTTTTACACTGTGTACACCTTAAAATGCATACACGTTGAAATGAAATCAGTCACATCTAGGGCATTTAGAAAAGGATGGATTCAGAGACAGCACTTACTTTTTAGGTCGTGTCATTTTCCCTATCTGTGTTTTGTTTTTAAATTCCTCTTGGGTTGTTTAGACCAAACCGAGTCTGTTGGAGCTTCCCTCTACTGGAGAAACCTCTGGCTGCAGTGTGCGTCCGCCTGAATGTGGGTGCTGAGGTGTTTCTTCGAAAAAGGCAGGGGGTGGGGGGGAAATATGGCCAACTTTGGGGAACAAAAATAAGGGATCAGATTTTGAAAAGTGAACATGCAGAATGATCCTGAGTGTGCTCTGAAGCAACAGCAAATAGTTACAGGAGCGACTCCCCCTTCTGGTGGGCACCACCACAGTGTTAACTTAGGGTTTGGGGCCCCCTATTGAGGGAACCATCATGCCTTTTCTGTACCAGGGTTGTGTGTGTGTGTGCATTTCTGATGATAAAGGTAGTTCACTGTCATTCTAGGATATTTACAAAGATTAGAGAAGAATTGAAGAAAGAAGTTACCTATAATCTCATTAGCTCTTTTAAAATGTCTCTTATGTTAGGAAAGATAAAAAAAATTACACTAGTTTATAGTGGTGCATTATAGTGTTTGCTTTCAGAGAGTCTTTCCTAAGGCAGATAATCTGAAATACAGAAATTTGTAAGCACAAAATTATTTTGGTGCTATTTATATTATTGAAAAATTAGAAATAGGTCAATGGGATATTATGCAGGCTATTAAACCTGTGTAAGCTGTCTTTTACTAACGTGAGAAAATGCTTATTTAAAATAAGAAAAATGGGGGTCGCCTGGGTGGCTCAGTCGGCTGGGTGTCCAACTTCAGCTCAGGTCATGATCTCGCGGTCCGTGAGTTCGAGCCCCACGTCAGGCTCTGGGCTGACAGCTCGGAGCCTGGAGCCTGTTTCGGATTCTGTGTCTCCCTCTCTCTCTGACCCTCCCGCGTTCATGCTCTGTCTCTCTCTGTCTCAAAAATAAATAAACGTTAAAAAAAAATTTAAGTAAGAAAAATGGGATATAGAAGTTTGCTGTACTATAGACCCAGTTTTGTTTTTAAAACGTATATGATGACTACAAGAAAACATATTTTAAAAAGTGGTGTCTCAGGTTGATTAACAGTACCACCCTCTTTCCATTCTTTTTCTTTTATAAATACAATTTACTGTATACATTTGGAGAAAACAGAAAACCTATAGTGAAGAAAAAAAATTGTCCCTTATTTCTCCCTATGGAGAAACTACTGTTACTATTCTGGGCTCTTTCCAGAATTTTAATGTCAAATATTTATTTATATTCAAGCTTGCTAGTTTCTAGAAATTCAAAAGCTTTTTGCATCTGTTTCTTCCTTGGATAAAATTTAGATAATTTTGGTAAATTAAAAAATCCCATTGGGGGGGCTCAGTTGGTTGAGCATCCAACTCTTGATTTCAGCTCAGGTCATGGTCTCACGGTTTGTGGGATCGTGTCCCGTGTTGGGTTTTACATTGACTGCACGGAGCCTGCTTGGGATTCTCTCTGTCTGCCTCTCCCCTGCTCACTCTCTCTGCCTCAAAATAAATAAAATAAACTTAAAAAAAAAACCCACTGAAATATGAGTTGAAATGAAGCCCATAAATTAGTTGTGAAAAACCAACATTCTTATGTCCTCCTACTTAAATCTTCTTTTATGTTCCTTAGTAAAGTGAACTTACACATTTTTCATAAGTTTTTCCTTAGGAACTTGATAATTTAAAAAATCTGGTATTGTGAATGGGAATTTTGTATCCGATATATTCTTACTTACTAGTGGTATTAACGATTGCTTACAAATTTCATATGTGTTTACCATTCTGAGCTGTCTTATGAATTCTTATAGGTTTCTATTGATTTTGTGGGATTTTCTAGATAAACAATTAGTGATCTGTATACAATGGCGATTTTGTTACGTCTTTTCAGTAATTATGCAGCTCTCAGACTCCTTGCCCATGAGCTCCCACTTCCCAAAGCTGGAGCAGAATTTCTGGGGTGGCTTCTCATGCCTCCCTGATTCTGGTTAACACCCCCAAATCTGTGCTAAGTGGCCCTGCTCTTTAACCATAGCTCTTTAGTGATCTCCTCCAAGGTAGTCCAACATTATTTTTCTGAGTACTTTTGAAATTGGGCAAAGAATTCAGAAATTGGGGCATTGCAACCGAATCACTGTAATGGCAGCTCGAGAGAGAGGTGGGGAGGGGGGGGGAGAGAGAGAGAGAGTCAAAGAACTCTTGCTGAGGTAGGCCCAGCTGTGCTGGTTTCTTCCTTTTCTGAGTTTAAGTTGCTCAACTGCTTTATTCTTCTATTAAAGTTCTTTGCTGTTTCTTTTCTCTCTTTCTCTCTCTCCCTCTCTCTCTCTGTGTCTCCGTGTCTCTCTCTGTTAGCTGGAATTGGTTCCGATTGGTTGCCACCAAGACAAGCACTAGTGTTGAAAAATCAGCCCAAACCTGATGGTGGGTTTTCAAGCAACTTATAACACGTTTCAATTTAAATATTCCTTTTCCTTGGAGCACAGAAGGTCCAGGGCACTGTTCCAGCTCCCACAGCAAGGCTTCCACAGCCCCAGGCTCCACATGGCTCCTCCTCTCCTCACTTGCTGCACTGACGCTTCTCCAGAGCCCCTACCCACCCAGATAGTGTAGCCTTCCTCAAGCTCCCACACATCTTGGGGCCCCAGGACTGGCCAGTGCAGATTTCCTGGACTGCCCCTTGACCTTTTTAATGTCTAATTGGCTCAGGCAAGGATCTACAAGCCTTATTCACAAGTGACATACTTAGGGTTGCCACAATTCAACATACCCATACTTATTGGAATTCTATTGACAATTTTATGTGTCAATTGTTCCTCAGTAAAGCTGGAAAAAATATATAATTGGGGGAAAAAAGCCTTAAAAACAAAAAGGGAATGTGCTTGCCAAGTCATTGGCCGCGTGCCTCTTGCCTAATGTCTTATTCATGTACTATAGCAATAATACCACGTCCAGCTCAGTGGCTGTGATCAAGAATTTAAGGTGGTTACATCTGTAGTTGCTCTCCAGGCTGCATCACTAGAAGCCTGTCAGATTACAGGACCACCATCCTGCAATCTTCAGATCTTTTTAAAATAAAAAACAATTTTTTTTTTTTAATTTGAGGGAGAAAGAGCACACAAATAGGGGAGAGGGGCAGAGGGAAAGACAGAGGGAATCTTAAGCAGGCTCCACACACAACGCAGAGTCCGATGTGGGGCCTGATCTCATGACCCTGGGATCATGACTCTGGGATCATGACCTGAGCTGAGATCAAGAGTCAGATGCTCAGGTCAGCTGGGTGTCTCAGCTGGTTAAGCGTCCGACGTCAGCTCAGGCATGATCTCCCAGTTTGTGGGTTCGAGCCCCATGTCAGGCTCTGTGCCTGCTTCAGATTTCATCTCCCTTTCTCTCTGCCCCTCCCCAGCTCATGCTCTGTCTCTCAAAAATGAATAAAGTTTAAAAAAGAAGAAAAACCAACTGAGCTACCCAGGTGCTCCTCCTTCGGGTCTTTAATAGTGGTGTTTATCTCCACAACCCTTCCTCATCCCAAAGCAATATTGTTTTTGATTTGCCTTAATTGAGGGCAGTTTTGAAGTTTCCACTTGGCTTTCTCCATTGGCCAGTGACCCAATATGGGGATTATTCCAACTACCAACTGTAGAAATTCCTATTGTACACTTGGGTGCTGGAGAAACACCCACTGAGTGGGCCCATGGAACCAATGGGCTTGTTGTGAGTGGAACTTCAAGTAGGACTCAGTTGATTAGTTGGCCTCTTTGGGGCTCCCGCCAACAGGGATTCAGGATGATGTTTGTTTTTATGTGTCTGTGTCAACTCAGATCCTGTGTCAGTAATCCTCCAGTGTCTTTTTGTGCCCCTTCTACTAGTGTATAGTCACCTGCAGCTCCTTTAGAGAAAGACGGGGGAATTGTCACATATATGTACTTGCCATAGTATTTCAGAGTTCTTAAGGACTTGGCCGTTTCTTCAGCCAATGTGTTTGGATTTCGAAGTTAGTTCAGGTCTGAGAACGGAACAAGGGACCATGAAATTTTATTGAAGAGACTGCATTCAGGCTACTGCTCCTCCATTCTTTCCTTTGAGATTATAGATGTTTAGCTCTTGCCAGGGAAGGGTGGGCTGCCTGTGCAAGCCCAGAAGGTTCACGTGGCTTTGAAATCAGCAGCAACCATCTGTGTATCTCTACCCACGTTTCAGGGTCCCAGGTTTTCCCAACCAGGGCCCGGTCTGTTGCATAACAAACCTGCCTTAGCTTAAATCTTTGAATGATGTATTCTTTAGTCTGACACTCAGCTGTCTGCTCCTCCACTGCAGGAGAGAAGAACCTCCTTGGGTGCTGCCACAGAGGCCCTGTGGTCTCATATTTAGTGTTAATTACTTCTTAACAGCCCTCAGCCTCATTGTCACTCTGCAGAGCATCAACCCAAGGTGGCAGTAATCAGCCTTCTCCTATCTTTGCAGGCGTTCTCCTGCCTCACATCTTTCAAATGTCCTGCATCATCCTACCTGCTATAGAGTTCCCTTTCACATTTTCCTAGGCCCCTGCCAGTAAAATCTTATGGAACTGAGCCATCACCTTGTGCCAAGGACTATCTATGCGATACTTACTGACCAAGATGACACCCTCCTCTACTGGCCTGGAGTGAGCCAGGCCCAAATTCCCATCTTACTATCTGCTTTCCTGGTTCATTTGTGTTGGTCTGGACACCTCCCCCGCCCTCCACCGGCAAGAATCGGTTGCCAAGATGGGATTAGATGTGGCAACATGCTTGTGAGGGGAAGTAGGGGGGAGTCCAGGGCAGGCTAGAAGAGCTACCTGACTGGGAAGGAAGGTTAGGTGAAAGCCTTGGAGCGCAATGCCGTTCTAATAAAGTTTGGCAAGACTGATGTAGAGTCCTCGAGGCAAAGCTGCTCATTGGAGCAGTCCCAGCTCCCAAGAGTGGGCCTATCTTATTCCTGCTGCACTCCACCATTGGCTGGGAGTTGTCTTTGGGAAGTATGCAGCCAGTTGGGCCCTCAGGTCACCACATTGCCCTGGATGACTGAGGGCTGTTGTGGTCTCTTTCACATCAGTGTGTCCTTCAAAGTATGGTGATCCTTGGCTATGTACTCATGTTTTAATGGGAGGCACTAAAAAATGTTTGGAAGCTCAGAGGTTGTGGGCAGGGTTGTCAACTGTGGTCTTCATTATAAGGGGACACTGGATTTTTCATGGGGAAACCACATATGTTAGTACCTGTAGGTTTTTCCTTTGTGGCTGCCAGATTCCCTTGTGAAGACACACAAGCAACCAGACTGGAGAGAGTGTTGAAGCTAATTTGGTGAAGAGGGATTAACATTCTAACTGTAGATCTCACTTAATATTGTTTTCCTTATAATACCATCCCCCTGACCCTTCTGTTAAACTTTTCTGCAGAATATAACTTCATTCTTCTGTCCAGGTTGGGGAGGTTGTTTGCTTGAAGCAGAGAAGCACATCTGCCAGCTTCTCATGCCCACATCCAGAGGCACCTGCTAATTCCTGAGCCTCTGAGATTTGTGGTGAAACTTTGCTTGCTTTTTGGCATTACTCATGGCTAGCTTAGCATTCAGCTTTCTTAGGTCTACAGAATGAGTTGTCACTCTTGTAAGTGCTTTCAGCTTCTAAAACCTTTGTTGCTGTTGTTTTGCCTCCTATCATCCTTGTCCCTGTGGGTTTATGCCTTTGTAGAAAGGTCTGTAGTGTTTTAGTGGGATTTTTTTTAGAGGCACCTGATGTGAAGTCATGGGTTCAATCCTCCACTTTTAATTGTTCTCTTCAATAGCCTATTAACTGGTTTCCTACAGGCTTTTCTTCATACAGCAGCTAGTCTATTAGGAACAGATTAGGGGCACCTGGGTGGCTCAGTCGGTTAAGCGTCCAACTTTGGCTCAGGTCATGATCACACAGCTCATGAGTTCGAGCCCCGCCTCAGGCTCTGTGCTGAGAGCTCAGAGCCTGGAGCCTGCTTTGGATTCTGTGTCTCCCTCTCTCTCTGCCCCTCCCCTGCTCACGTTCTGTCTCTCTCAAAAATAAAAATAAACATTAAAATAGATTAGATCATGTTATTCCCTTGCTGAAAACTCTTCAATGGGTTCCCATTACACTTAGAATAATATACAAATTACTTGCCTTGTCCTATAAGACCTCATATGATCTGAACCCTGGCTACTTCTCAGGCCTTATATCCTACTGCTCGGACCCCTCAGTTAGTTATCCTCTCCAGCCACACTGGCCCTCTGGCTATCCTTTGGATGCCAAAGCTGGTTTCTGTCTCAGAACCTTTGCATTTGCTGTTTGTTCCACTGTAATGAATGTTCTTCCCTGGATTCTTACCTGCCATGCTTCCTATCTTTTAAAAAAAAAAAATTTTTTTTTTTTAATTTTTGAAGGAGAGAGAGAGAGCATGAGTGGGTGAGGAGCAGAGAGAGAGGGAGACACAGAATCTGAAGCAGGCTCCAGGCTCTATGCTGTCAGCACAGAGCCTGATGCGGGGCTCGAACCCACGAACCGTGAGATCATGACCTGAGCCGAAGTTGGACGCTCAACTGACTGAGCCGCCCAGGTGCCCCATTCCTCACTTTCCAATCTCTGACCAAATGATTAAAGGGTCAATTTGTCAAAAGGATATATAGTGTTACATATGTGTGTGTGTGTGTGTACGCGCAACATTGCAAAAGGTAAAAAGCAAAGGTGATGTAATTAAAGGAAGAAAGCGACAAATGTACATCTTTCTCTTACTGATAGAAAACTAGATAAAAAAAATTAGGAACTACCCACAGGCTGTTTCAACATGGTTGAAAGCAAAAGGAAGAATGAAGACCTAGGATGCAGAACAAATCCAGTTTTAACGTGCCTATATTAATAGCAAAGGAAACAAGGCAAGGAAGAATATGAGAGGAATTGGGCCATTATATGATAATAAAAGGGTCAGTTCATCTATGAGCAATGTACATGCTCCTGAAAACACCACTTTTGGCTACAATAAGGAAAACGTGACAGAAGAGGAGAGAGAAAAACCCAGAGCCATACTGGAGATTTTAATTGATATGATAAGTAGACAAAATGTGTAGGATGCTGCTAAAAGCAGTGAACAGGAAAATTTGTAACCTTGAAATAAATGTATTCGTACAGAATAAAGGTTGAAAATTATTCAAACAATCATCAATTTGTTAGAAAAGAAAAATGCTAAAAAACGCAACCAAGTAGGAAAGAAGAAAAAGGTTTGAATGTGTCAGTAAGTGGTCTAATACGGAGGACATCTCGAAGGATGCTCTGGATTTAAGAGAGCTTTCTGAGCAGTTTCCCAAATCCAAACTTTGGTATGGCTTTGGTGATGAGTGCTACCCAAAATTCAAAGATACACCAATCTCCTCAAACTGAAACATTTACTTTGTATGCCAAAGGATTCATATTCCCACTTAAAGTCCATTGGAAGTATTTATGACTTTTTTTTTTTTCCCAAATGGATGGAGGAAAGAAGGTATCTCATTCAGTTTATTACTAACGATGTTGAACATTTTTTAACATTTAGTAGACATTATCTGTTCGTATTCTTTTCCCATTTCCTAATTCTTTTTCTCATTTATTTTTATAAACTTTTGTTAAGGTTTATTTATTTTGAGAAAGTGGAGTGTGGGAGGGGCACAGAGAGAGAGAGAGGGAGAGAGAGAATCCCAAGCAGGCTCCATGCTGTCAGTGCAGAACCTGAGGCAGGGCTTGATCCTGGGACCCTGGCATCGTGATCTGAGCTGAAATCAGACACACAACCAACGGAGTCACCCAGGCGCTCACTTCTGTGTCTTTTAAATACAAGTTTATAGTTTTCAATTCACAAAGTTCTTTCACATTTTGTGTTAGCTGTAATCCTATTTTATAAGCATTGTATTATGGTTATTGTAAATGGGGATTTGAAAAAATTGACTTTTGGTGTGGACAGAAGGTATTGATTTTTGTGTAAGTCTAGCCATCTGACTGAGCTTTTTTTATTCATTCCATTCCAAGAGCCAGTTCATTCATTTGGGTTTTCTGTATAGATGGTCAAATTGACTGAAAATCTCTTATCTTTTCTATTCCAGTAGTAATACTTCACTTGGCAGCACTGGTAATGGGGGTTCCTTGTTTTGTTTTGATTTTAACTAATACCTTTAATATTTAATCAGTAAGTAAGAGGTGTCGGTGGGATTGCATCAGATAACCTTAAAATAACTTTAGGACATTTACTTTTCCTAGAGGTTTTATTTTTCCTTGAGGTTTTCTCATGAAAGGGGGCTGAAATTTATCCTGTGTAAGTTTATCATATAGCATCTACTATAATCATGATTTTTCCTTCCTTTAATATAGTGAATAGCATTGATAGTTTTTTTTTTTTCTTTTCTCTTCTTTTCTTTCTCTCTCTCAAAGATTTTATTTTTTTAAGTAACCTCTACACGCAATGTGGAACTTGAACTCCCAACCCCAATATCATCAAAAGCCACATGCTCTACTGACTGAGCCAGCCAGGGACCCCAGCGTTGACAGAATTTTCTATTCATTCATCTTGTTTTTGTATCTTTTAAAAATACAATTCCAGATTATATTTACAAGTATTTCATGTAGTTTATAACTTGGGTTTTAGGAATTATACTTGTATCATTTATCAACTATTAACAAAACAATCGATTAAAACGATCATGAATATTCTGATGTGATGTATAACCTGAATAACCAGTCAGAAGTCCATATTGTTCTCATGTTTTTTGGGAAAATGAGGGAAGGGAGGTGGAACACTCTGGTGAGAAGAGTAGTGGCATCACTTGGGATTCTGCAGACCTATGTTCAGCCTGTATTTGCCATTAAGTTGTTAGATAACCAAGACGTAACCTCCCTTGGCTTCAAACTGAAAATCTGTGAAACGGGCCAGTGGGAGAACCAAATGTTAAAGTGCTAGAAATAGTGTCAACTATTGTATGAATGTAAGGAAGTATTAAATTCCAAGTCAGATATTTCAAAAATTAAGAGCAATTAAGAATGGAGATAGAATATATAAACACATTAAAATCTCCCAAGCCATGTAAAACCCGAAGGCATTAAAATTTATTAAATGATGCAATAACAACAGAATTCTTTATTTACAATAGCATTATTTAACATCAAATAAGCAAATAGCATCAGCAAAGCAATATTAACTTGCATAAATGTATTTAAAATTTCTCTGAATATATCTACCTTTGCATAAACTGCTCACACTAGAAATACAAACATCAATGCAGGTGAACAAAGTGATGTTCAGAGTCAACTCCATTTTGAAAATAAATCACAACCTGAAACACTGTAAGCTTTCTCCTGAAGAACCATAGTTAATATATTGCTTAATTTTACCCTTGTATAATCTTTTCATATACACACATCTCAGATGCAACTTCATGAGGAACTGTACAAATAAAACCCACAAATGACAAAGGAACAAAAATGACAGTTAAATGTTTGAAGAAATGTATCATCATCACTATTCAACAACATAAAGGTTAAGTGATGATGCACTTATTCAAAAATTGTACACAATTCACTATACAAATATAATACATTGGACAGCTATGTAGGAATATACAAGACTTAAAAACAGATCTAAGGCATTATGCTAGATTTTAGCATTTTGAGGTTCTTGCACATAGCTTTTACCTGTAGTAAGAAACTTAAAAGATTTTGTTTTCCTCTATAAAGAAACACCAGGGAGAAAATTCTAATTAAAATCGAAGCCACTACAGTAATTTTCTTTTGTGCAGAGAATGCTTTGCTCTTAGGCAGCATACTACCATACAAATACTAGAAAATTTTAAATTCACACCAACAATTAATGGCTTAAGTTGCATTTCAAAATTGATTGTGTATCTTTGGGTTCTGCAAGTGGATCTGTACCACCCATTTCATGTGTTAAGCCCATATGAACTCCATTTTTAAACACAGATTAAAAATTGCATTATATAAACTGCAAAAACATTGCTTTCAGTTATTACAGGCCGTAAGAGATACACGTGGGAGGGGCATTTTTAGTATTTGAGTCAAACGAATTCATTGTAGTAAAACAGCTCACTTCACTTTTTAAACTTAGCACATTACATGAACACTTAAATGAGTTTTACAACCAAGTTAATGTATGTATACTTTTCACATTATGTGTTTTTCACATTTAGTAATATAAGTAAAACACTGATTATTTGTTCTATTAAAACAAAACCAAGTACTCAGTCTGACAAATTTATTGTTTACAGCATGAGAAATACTGATAATGAAGGGGACTGATTTGGCTTTTGCTTCTACAGTGATCAATATGATCAGAGGATTCCTTCACTGACTTTTCTCTTTTCAGTTAGATGTAAAGCAAAATCCATTAGCTGGTCTGAGCCATCAGAGAATTTATAATCTCTCTTCCTTCAAAACAGTAATGATCGTGAATTATTCTAAATTATCGGTATCAGAGGTTTGCAGATTTGTCTGAATTGGGATTGACATTAAGACACAGTGGGCAGATGGATAAACAATCAAAGATACACTGATATTCTGGGGACAGTGTTTTAGTGAAAAGGGACTTGAAACAAAGCCAGTTTAAACTCCATTTCTCTTCTGTGCTGTGTGAAGATAAAGTCATTCCAATTCACGTATTTCTAAAAAATCAACTTAAAACCGGTCACAGTAAACTGGGTAATGTGAGCCTCATCACACCGATGAGGTCACGGAGTTTCGGGCCAACATCTGCTCATTTTTTCTATCACGACTGGGCAACCCAGTGGTTCGGTTGAGAAAAGTAGAGCATTTCGAGGGGGACACGTGAACTGGTGGCCACTGAGAAGTGCTGTTCCTGGCCACCTCCCTGTAGCAAGCGATACCCCTCTCAAGTGGGAAAAAAGTATCGAAATGCAAATTTCCAGAAAAATTTCTTTAGTATGGAGCAACACTTTCAGACTGTCTACTTAACCACTTATCTTTGGGCTATATCTCTTTCTATACTCCATAATTTGCACATATAGAGAGAGATATAAATATAAATAGGGGTAGTTTGTACATTTTTCACCCTGCCACAAATAAACAAACAAATTTCAAGGAAAAACCTCTCTGTTCCTAAAAAGCCTGGCTAATGAGATATAAAATGCTTTGCTTTTTAGACATCAAAAAGACATCATTCTGAAATTTAGGTAAGAAAGTATGTGTTTTAGGGGTTGGGGAGAGATAGCTCAAAAAAGGTCATCAGTTTCTTGGTATTGCAGTTGTCTGAAACTGATGCCAATTAATAAAAGATTATTCCCCTACCAGAGTGGGCAAGAAAAACAACCATAAAAGTGGCCTGCTTAGTAACATGTAGTCTTTCTAAGGTTCATTAAGAAAGAATATAAACATATAAAAATCAAGAATTGGTTCCTACAGTGGCTGCATATCATATAGATTAGATAAATGATTTATGAGCAGAATCACAAGGTTTAGAAAATAAAAAGTCTTAAGTCTACAAATTAGGTCTAATCAAGGCATTGATATCCTTTACAAAACACCTTTAGGAGACATTGCTATGAAGATATCTAATTTAATACTGAAGTACCTCATTTTTGAGTCAATTCCACAATATGTATACCTCACAAAAATTATACAATTAAAACACTTAAGTTCTCAACTTAAATTATTGCTTGTTTACATATAAATTGGATTTTATGTACCTTACAAAACTTCGGCTTCATCAGCACTGCTAGAAAACAAAATAAAAAACACATGGCGGAGGTTAAATCTGTTGTGATATCTGCTGTCAATTTTAAACACACGGTTACTTTCTCCCGTTCTTGTAGGCCAGTGTTGCTGGGGAACAGAATAAACATGCTTTCAAAGCAGGTATCCTTAGTTGGATTGTATCAAGTCCTAACTTGGCTCCTCTCCTTGCCAGTAAATGCTTTTTTTCTGAAATTTAATAGTTAGCAATTGACAGTGGCTGGCAAAACATTTAAGGAAATAAAGGGCTTACCTGGTTTCTGTTGCGTTTAAAACAAAACAAAAAAAAAAAACGAAAGTAGGGAAGGCTGACAGGGGAAGGAAGAGTCAGGATTGGATGGAGAAGAGAGGACGCTAATCAAAGCTGTCTTATCAATCTAAAGGGAACTTAGTTTGGAAATGAACGATATTTCTTCTTGATTCACAATTTAGGTGGAATAGTTTGATTTTGACAAAGAAAAAAAGAAAAAAGCACTTGTTGATATCAACAGCCCTCTCATAGGCTCCTTTTCATCTGTTCGGTAATGGACACTCTTCTCAACATGGTCTCTAGAGCTTCTACAAAGATACAACTATGACTTTACTGGTCTTCACTTCTTGGGTGTCTCTGTACATACAGCGCTGTCCGTGGTCTGCTCTGCTTTTATCCCAAATGCAGGCTTTAGGTTAAAACACCTTTTAGTGTGTGTATTTTTTTTTTTTTTTAACTCTTTTCTTTCCCGAGATGAAATCTTAATCTTTTGCACTAGACTGATTAGCCAGGGAAAACAAAGCAAGAAACCAGTGTCTGGAACCAAACAGGAACAGAACAAGAGCATGGTTGTTTTCCTTAAATACATACATTTAAATACATTCAATCTGACATGGGTATGAAATTTGCCTGTCAACATTTACTTTGCAGGAGAGATCTAAGTTGCACTAAGGTGAATGCAGTGAACAGACTGAGCAACTGTCTGGACGCGAGCTTCAGACTGTCAAGAGAAGAGGCGGCTCCTCCTGCAACAGCCAGGTGGACTCCACCCCGGGAGCCAGGGCCCCGGCCCGTCTGCTGACCTGGCTCTGGCAGAACTGGCTGGCAGGTCGATTGGGTCAAAACAGATAGACACAGCTCTCCAGGCCGGTAAGTGTTTTGAGCAAGTGAGCCCCGTCAGCTGAAGAGAGAAGCAACCAGCTACCTTCAGTGTCAGCAGTATTTCTGCAGGAAAACAGAAAATTGTGAAGTACCTCTGAATTTTTTATAACACTATCATAAAGCTCATCACAGAATCATCAATATACTTGGCCATTTTTAAATAGTGTCTGGCTGAATTACACTTGATTTTGAGGCAGACAGGCAGGAGGCCCTGTTCCTCGCTGAGCACACTCCTCCCTTAAGGCCAGCAGATCCTCCGCGCCACTTTGAAGGACGAGAGCCTTCAGTGGATGACTGCTGCTCTCTCACCAATGACGTCCTATACCAATGTCCTCGGCCACCGTCTCAAACGACGTCACAGAGATACCTCATTGCTGAGCTGCCCTGGCTTTCTGACAATATCTGATTCAGAAGCGGCCACCGCTTCCTTAATCCTTCCTCAAAATCATCCAGTACAAACCGACTTTCAACAAAACGTCCCTCTTGACTTTCTCTTACAGAGATACTCCCAGGGTTCCGTGGGGTGTTTTCCTGGCTTCAGGGAGCTGAATAAACCAGGGTTTTGGATCTACGGATATTCTCACCAGTTTCTGGTTGCTGTGCCATGATGGTTTGAATGAGGGCTGTAGTGAGCAAGAATCATGTGAGGTGTCTGACTGGTTGGTGCATGTCTGTCAGTGCTTTTCTTTGGTTATTGACTATATTTTTGACTATGTTCCACCCCCCCCCCCCCAAAAGGTTTCATCCATGTAGCAAATATTAATTATCCACTCTGTGCCAGGTGCTGGGGCTATAACCAAAACAATGTATTTCTGGTCACGGCCATCAAAACATCAAGTGGGCCAGGGAGACAAATAACCAACATGGTCCGAATTATGTGAGAGGAAATACTGGGTGCTGTGAGAACACATAACAACTGTTTCTGGGATTTAGATATGAAGGCATAGCTAGCACATCAGGGCCATTAAAGATTATCTAGTAAGATCAGAGACTAAGCCCAAAATAATCAATTTCACCACACTACCCTGCAAAGACCGACTGGGGGAAACTGCTGTCAGATCATGAATTCTAGTGGTCAAAGGTGGGATTACATTCCTGGTCTGGAGCATAATTCTCCCAAGCTTAAAACATTAGTTTAGGAGAATCCCTGATTGTATTTCCTCTTAGAGAAGAACAGTTAATGTACTGTTCTCTTTGATATAAAGCCGAATTATATATTTATTTCCCATTTGTGTCACATGATTTCATATGGAAATACTCCACAGCTCTAAAGTATGAAAAAATCCTTCGATTTTCCAGTTAGTCTAGAAAAACAAATTCTACTGAGAAGTATTAATGTCCTTAGCAATGTGAAGGCAGTATTCTTTAACATGAATGGATTATCAGTAAGCAGCTATCACCCAGGAGCAGTGTACTGAAAGAGAAAGTTGAGCATGCCATGGATATCTAAAGCAACACTGGTTGGCTTGGCATCCGGCTGTGTCACTTTAGGGGTGGAGAGTCACTTAATCTTTCTGTCCCTAATACTTCCTAGGGCTGTTGTGAGGACTAAACAAAATCATGTACACGAGGTATTTAAATAGTTCTGGGAACATAAAAAGCACTCAGTGAATGTCATCACCACTATCCTTATCACTGCCTCGAAGGTGGTCCTAGTTAGTGATCGATTTCCATAACACCAGTAAATACAAGTAATTATAGCTATACTTTATACAAGAGCCAGGCAGCTGACCAGTAAACTCAACTTTGATATGTTTAAACGTATGTAAAACATAGAGGCATGCTAGAAGTCCTTGTAAAAAGAAGAATCTTTTGGTTGTGTAAAATCACCGCCCCTCTCTACATAGCATTTTGGTGAATCCACAGTTGTATAGACTAGCTCTGCTTAAAGCAAGGTACAATTTTAATCTCCATTTCAAGATAAGTGGAACACCAATTCGATTAGTAATGAAACACTGGTTTCTTTTTTTAAAGATTCTTTCCATATCCTGCTTTTTTTTCTTTTTTTAATGTTTATTTTTGAGAGAGAGAGAGACCGAGTGAGCAAACACGAGCAGGAGACGGACAGAAAGAGAGGAGACACAGAATCCAAAGCGGGCTCCAGGCTCCGAGCTGTCAGCACAGAGCCTGACGTGGGACTCGAACTCACGAACCGTGAGATCATGACCTAAGCTGAAGTCAGACACTCAACTGATTGAGCCACCCAGGCGCCCCAAACCACTGGTTTCTAGCTCAACAAATAGAACCAGGTTACCAATATAAATTCTGAAAAGTTCCTTGATTCACAACAGCAGCAGAGAACATTACAGAAACACAAGAGGACAGAGATGACTGGATCCCTCTCTTTGCACATATCAGTAGAATGGTGACAAGTGCAGTGATTTCCAGTTAGTACTCATGGATCAGAAGGGATATACTGTACATATTATTTTCTGAAGGAAACAAGAGTGTCTGACAGACTGTCCTCTGGCCTTAATATTCAGCATGAACAAAGTACAGATGGGAAGCCAGATTCAAGAGGGGGTCTGGGAGAAACAGAGAAAGTGGGAGGGGCATAAATGGTCCAGGCTAGATGACTACAGGGAGAGAGTTCTCACCAGAGATCCTGAAGAGTACTTTTGATAGGGAGAACATCCTATATTTACTGAAAGTTGCTTTTGTGACCTTGATGCTAATCTTTCCATTTGAGTTTAGCCGGCACCCATCAGGGGCCTAGATGAGCGTGAAGGTGGTTCTACTGGCCCACCTTGCCTGCAGCTTTACCTCTCCACTTTGCCCAGGCCCCACTCTGCGGATTAGTCCTTCCAGCTTGAAGGCCCCTGCCTCTCTCTGGTGTTCCTCACGGTGGTCTTCCTCTTCGTGATATGTGCCCCCACATGCTAGCTGTGCGAGCTTGGGCAAATAAATTCCCTCATCCTCTGAGACTCCATCTCCTCATCCGTAAGTGTTGATGAGGCCTAAATATCTCTGATGGGCCCAGTATGGTTCCTGTATACTAGAGACCAAAAGGTACATTCCCTTTCCTCACTTCAGAGGTTTCTCCCCTCCTGAGATTTAGTATCCTAATGCCTGAAGCCGAGGACGCTCTTCAATATGTAGCCAAATCTTTACTGTCTGTCCCACAGTGTGTGTATTTCTTTGCCCTTCAGGCTCTATAAAAAACCAGAAGGGAACGGCAGCCAAATTTGTTTCTTCTGGGGCTTCTCCAATGTTACTTTCGTAAAACCTTTAGAGAAACGTCCCAGGAGCTCCATGTCCCCTGGAAAGTGGGCGGCAGAGTACAGGGGCTAGTAATGCATGCATGGGGGGTGAGCCTTGTCTCAGCTTCCTTCCTGGTATTGCAGGATCTTGGGCAACTCATCAAGCCCTCAAAACAGTAGTTCTACCATACAGTTATGATTGGTTTAAATGAACTAATCTAAATAAAGCTCTCAGCAGATAATCAGGCTTGCAGTGAATGCTCCATACCTGTTGTTTTTTTCTGGAATTAGCAAAAAGATTAGGGGCCATCCAAGTGTTCTGCTGTATAGTAGACAAGTCTGTCTTCTGTAATAGGGCAGCAGAAGGATATAAGGCAAGTCAATCTGGGGGGCTCTCGGGAGACAGGAGTGGAAGACGGGGCTGCTGGCCTGGGCCAGGCAGGGCATCTGAGCACCTTGCCCTATAAACTGGCTCTCCCAGGTGCTTGCTTTGTGTCCCTGTCCTAGGCTGGCACACAGTCACACTGAAGGTGGAGGAAGGGAGGTCAGATCCTGTCATGGTAGGTTCAGGGAGGGAAATGCAGTCCTGACCCCCAAATGCATTTTTCCTCCCACAGAGCTATGATGTGCTGAAAGGTTAAGCTCCCTGGCACTTTTGGGTTAACGTGGGCTGTCCTTTAGCAGAAGCCTAATTATCACTAATGTCATCATCCCTCTGGGAAGTGCATCCCAGGTTTTAAGCTTCTACCTTTTTGCACATAAGCCATCACTGATTTATTGTGGTCACTCTGTAGAGGTGCAGTGCGGTAGGGGAGGCTGGGCTGGCAGGAGAAAGGTGCCACCCCCCTAAGGGGCTTCAAACTTCAATCAACGGCACATTTAGAGTCTGCACACACAGTCAATATGGAATATATTCTATTTTTCGTTTGGCTTACCATAGCGACGTTAACTATTTAGATGAGCTCTGCATCTGGGTAAATATATCATCTATAGGATTCCTACCCATGGGCGTCTCTACCACGTGTGGCTGTGGTTCTTTAAACAAGAAAAACCACAAAGAGAAAATTCACACACCGTGTATTTAAAGTCTGGATCTATACCTTTTTTTCCCCTTAATTTAAAAGTTTTTTAAAAGTTTATTTATTTTGAGACAAACAGAGAGAGTGGGAGAGAGAGATCCCAAGCAGGGCTTAAACCTACGAATTGTGAGATCAATGACCTAAGCCACAACCAAGAGTCAGATGCTTAACCGACTGAGCCACCTAGGAGCCCCATTTTTATTTTTTTATTAAAATAAATTTTTTTAATGTTTTTATTTTTGAGAGAGAGAGAGAGAGAGAGAGAGAGAGAAACAGTGAGAGCAGCGGAGGGGCAGAGAGACGGAGACAGAATCTGAAGCGGGCTCCTGGCTCCGAGCTGTCAGCACAGAGCCCCACATGGGGCTTGAACTCACAGGCTGTGAGATCATGACCTGAGCTGAAGCTGGATGCCCAACCGACTGAGCCACCCAGGCACACCCCCCATTTTAATTTTTTTTAAAAGTAATCTCTATACCCAATGTGGGGCTCAGATTCATGACTCAGAAATCGAGTTAGATGTTCTACCAACTGAGCCCAGCCAGGCACTGCTGCATCTATTCCTTTTTAAACTTAGGTATTAACAAAACCAATCAAGATCCACTTTTCTGTAGGAAACTGAACACCGATCCTCTATTTTCTCCATTGAGAGAGAATTTTTAACTTAAAAATAAACTCAACCTGGGGCACCTGGGTGGCTCAGTCAGTTGAGCGTCCGACTTCAGCTCAGGTCATGATCTTACGGCTTGTGAGTTCGAGCCCCACGTCGGGCTTTGTGCTGACGGCTCAGAGCCTGGAGCCTCTTCAAATTCTGTGTCTTTTTCTCTCTGCCCCTCCCCCGCTTACACTGTCTCTCTCAAAAATCAACACTAAAAAAAAAAAAGGAAACTCATCTATTGCTAAGGCTTGTATCCCTTACCTTGAGAGGGCCCCGCAGGCCCATTTACTATGTGCTAAGCTGCTCACAGAGCCTTCCTGTTAACATATCAGCTGCTAGACACACAATTCAGTTGAGTTCCAAGAATGGATTATTCTTTTTCAAGATTTGATTGAACATGGTACTATCACTCTTCTTAGAACAAGGGTTGGAGGTAATATGCAAATAATATATAAGACTGTTGCTTAAACAAAGTGAAATATAGACAAACTCTTAACAGGAATAAACACAGACTTAATTAAGGGATAGGGAATAACTGTAAGTTAGCTCTTCTTTATCCTCCTGAAAATCTAACATTATGATTCAGAAAAAGTAAAAATAAATCAAAGTTTGCCTTAACATGACTAATACATTGCTACTTTTTTGGCTTTGCTATAATAATATCATTCCAGGACAAAATTAGTGTTCTTAATTCATACGCCACCATCAGCTCAGTTAAAATGAGCTTAAAGAAATAATTATTCACAGAAAAATTATTGAATATCAGATGAAATTAGAAGATATTTTTAAAAATCACAAGCGTTACAACTGTCTTCAATCTACTGGCTGACAGTGAGTCTGCCAGTTTTGCTCTATAAAATATCCATGTTCACCTTACTACCCTGTTCACATATTTCTTTGCCGTTTCTTACCCGTGATGCGTCTCCCTCCTGCTTAATCATATCCATTCCAGGCAGCTGGTTTGGGAAAAGGTTGCCTCCCCTCAGAGCAGGGTCATTAACCTGAGGGCACAAGACAGGACAGTGGCTACACTCAGTGGGATGTCCAAAAGTGTTGTAGGGAACAACCAACCGACCTTCCTCCTCGTCTTTGTTCTTAGGAGTAGAATTACGGGGAAAGGTGGCTTTGTAAAAGCGGTCCCATCCCTAGACCTACTCTCCCATGTATAGATCTGGTGGGAGGTGGGGGAGTTAGGAGGAACAGGGAAATAAATACTTACACTAACTGCCTTCAAAATTAAATTTTATTGGCATTTTGTATAGAAGTTTGACAGTCTCGATCATACTTGAAACATTTTCATGCCTTAACATGTTCACCTTTTCGGATGATTCAAATTAGACCAGTGACTCATATTTGGGACTTCGGAGCCATCTGAGAAGCTCCTAATACCTCTGTTACTTAGGCAAGTTATTGATTAGCAAGAGCAAGTCTGAGTACCCAACAGTGCTGAACTTTGTGCCTCTTAAGTGAATTACTCATCAGCATTCATACAATTCTTTCACAAATTACAAAGTAAAGATACAAATGCAAATACTGTACAGGACTGGTTTTATCAGAAGAAACACGCTGCAGTTGTGTTTTTTAGGTTTCCAAATTAATCCTAATATTCAAAAGGTTTAAATCTATGTAAAAGTTTCTTTGCCAAAGCAATCTGGATTACTAAAAATGTACCAATTTGGGGCACCTGGGTGGCTCAGTCAGTTAAGCATCTGACTTCAGCTCAGGTCATGATCTCATGGTTCGTGAATTCAAGCCCCGCATCAGGCTCTGTGCTGATAGCTTTGAGCCTGGAGCCTCCTTCGGATTCTGTGTGTCTCTCTGTCTCTCTCTCTCTCTGCCCTTCCCTCATTTACATGCGCGCACGCACGCTCTCTCTCTCCCTCCCTCAAAAATAAAACGGCATGACTTCCAGGTAGGTTGACGATGACCCATGGTAGAGTAGACCATCTGGGTGGCCCTTGCTTTGTACAGTCTCCCTAGAAAGCAAATCAGGAGCCACTAGTGGCCCTTTCTGTAGAAAATTCAAAATCAACACCACGTTTCTTCCATTGAAAAGATAAAACTCGGGGCGCCTGGGTGGCTCAGTCAGTTAAGCGTCCGACTTTGGCTCAGGTCATGATCTCGCGGTCCGTGAGTTCGAGCCCCGCGTCGGGCTCTGTGCTGACAGCTCGGAGCCTGGAGCCTGTTTTGGATTCTGTATCTCCCTCTCTCTGACCCTCCCCCATTCATGCTCTGTCTCTCTCGGTCTCAAAAATAAATAAAGGTTAAAAAAAAAATTAAAAAAAAAAAAAAGAAAAGATAAAACTCTTTTTTTTTTTGAAAGACAGATGGAGAGAGAGAGAGAATCCCAAGCAGGGGCAGGCTTGAACTCACAAACTGTGAGATCATGATGATGATCTGAGCTGAAAACCAGGGTCAGATGCTTAACCGACTGAGCCACCCGAGTGCCCCAAGAATCTATCTTTAGTTATGTCTAATTTACCCAAGTAAGCCACCATTGATGGTTTAGTCACCATCAATTCAACTACAGAAAGGCGAATTATTATTACCCACACAGAGCTTTCTTGAACTGCAAAGGGCTTTAAATTTCCTTATGCACTACTCTGCATTTTTATTAACATCTTCTCATAAAATAAAGCAGAGGTGCTGTAAATAAATTTACTAAAATTTTCTCACAAATTGTGGTGCACCAACATCAGATGAAACAGACTAATCCAACCTTCGGTCTTTCACCACTCTCACAATTATGATCTGACTGAACGCACGGCCCTGTCAGTGACTTACTAAGTCATTTAACCTGCCCATGCCTCGATTTCTCCACAGATGAAATAAGACTCAGGGTCTTTGCCACATTGATACTTTGCGTAAACTACTGAGGCAGTGGAATGCCAAGCATTTTGTGGCCTTTAAACTAAGTTCTTCTGTAAACACAATTTAAAAATTTTTAACTGACACCTTTATCTGTGGATAAATGCTGAATTTCTGAATCCAAGATTCTGAATCCTAGGCTGGCCACCCGAGATATCAATGCTTTGAGTCTCTCTGCCACCAAGTGAAGCTGGTGTACACTCAGGGATAGCAGAATCACTAGTCTTATTCAGAAATACAGCCTTAAGCAGAATTGTTTAAAAAATACTGACCAGGGGGGCGCCTGGGTGGCTCCGACATCGGCTTGGGTCATGATCTCAGGGTTTGTGAGTTCAGGCCCCGGGTAGACTCTGTGCTGACAGCTCAGAGCCTGGATCCTGCTTCAGATTCTGTCTCCCTCTCTCTCTGCCCCTTCCCCCCACTCGTGCTCGGTCTCTCCCTCTCAAAAATAAACATTAAAAAAAAAAAAATTAAAAAAAAAATTGACCCGAAAAACATGGCACTCACACCCCAGAGATGATAAAGAATAGTTTTTGGATGATCAGTGTCAGTCTCCCTGCACGAGTGAAGTATCCTTTAAAGCTAACTGGCCGGGGGCGGCGGGAGGGTGTGGGATGGGAGGTGGTGGTGGAAATACAGCTAATTGGATGGCAAGCAGTTAGTTTGGCCTTTGCGATTCGTCTGGTTTTTCATTCACAAGAAAATCAGTTCTTAAACTATAAATCCAAAATAAAGCTATTTAAGAAGTACATTTACCATTCCATTTTTAGAGATTCATTTTAGATATTGCTAAGTTCCTCAAATAAGAAAATACTTAAATGACAAGACAGTTAAGAAATATTTTAAAAGATCCTTGAGCAGTCAGGAATCCTTTCATGTTTAGTTTGTCATTAACAAGTATTTCTGTTAGTGGCACTAACACAGGTGAAAGTAAGGGGAGAAAACACTGATCAAAATACATGTGGGAGTTGATGGCAGATGTTAAGTACATGGAAAGACACGCTGAATGCGGAAAGAGACAAAAAGTTATCAGAAGACAATGGGCTGCTCCTCAGGATGCTCACCTGCTCGGGACCCATGGAGGACAGCCCCGACGTAGGCACGGAGGTCACTGAGGTCATGCTGATCTGTCCTGTCATCTGGTTCATGTTGCTCATCCCGCCTGTGTTGGTCGCCATGGATACATTGATGTTCATATTGTTATTGTACATGCTGGTGTTTGCTTGTTGCCCAAAGTGTGGTGGGGACTGTTGTGAAAACATGCTAGAACATAAGGAAAAGATTAAAATGTCAAGAGTTGTAGGGCAAAAAGGTGGGGAGTTTTGAGCACTTGTTTCTCACGTATTTACTTGAGGATGAGTAAGTATAGGCTGAAAGACCCCAGGGTGGGACAGCCAGCAGGGGTGAGGTCAGAGATGGTGGAGGAAGTGCTCAATGAGGCTGCAGGGGCGACCACACTCCTCTCCTAACATCACTGTGAAGGTCTAGAGGTGTATCTTTCTCTTTCCTATCTGCACCGAACAAGCTTTTTATTTGTTTGCTTTTACTACATGTACTGATAAAGGATGCCTTCTAGAGCACTGCCTTCCATAGCAGTTTCGGTCTTAAACTGGTGGGGTGGTACCTTCTCAGGGGAGTTCCTTTTACTCCCAAGGAAGAGATATGCTAAATTTTTGTATTCTGGTAACTTCTGCCTACTTAGTAACTTTCCTACTTCGTAGTTTACTTGATATTGCTTGCTTGAGAAAAAAAATTAAGAAATATACAGAAAAGATGGGGCACCTGGCAGGCTCAGTCAGTAGAACATGTGACTCTTGATCTCAGGGTCATGAGTTCAAGTCCCATTGTTGAACATAGAGCTTACTCAATAAAAAAAAAAAAAAAAAAAAAAAAAGAGAAAAAAATACAGAAAAGAGACAGGCAGTCTACAGAAAAATTCCCTGGTGATCACTTATTTAAAAAGACACAGAAACATGGCATACCTATTTCCACCCATATTCCCTTGTGCCCACCCATTCATGTCAGAGGAGGCCTGGTAGGCTGGATTAGCCTGAGACTGCTGCATCATGGGGCTCTGGGTATGTGCCATTCTGGGTGACATCAGAGGGCTCTGGGGTGTTGTGGCCCCAGTAAAGCCTGGATCAGGTTGCTGACTTATTCCTTAAAAAACAAAACAGAAATCCAAAGGAGACTGTTAGTTTTATCGTAGAGATTGGGGGGAAGAAAAGAGAACATTCAAATTACATACACATAGAAAATTACTTTCAAATACCTGATCATGTGCTGGTTAACCACATACATTTAAAAAAGGTTCCAAACTGGGATAAAAAGCATGAAGAAAAAAATTTCCAAATGTTGATTCTCTAAGGTAGTTACCTTGTCTAGAGATAGAGAAAATACTGTTCCTTCCCCTTATTCCCTCTCTAAATCAAGAATTGGTCAAACATGTGTATTTCTCTTTTACCTGAAACAGTCTTCAAATTTTTATGTATCACTACAATTGGACTGTTTAAACTTTAAATCAGATTGAAGTTCAGCTATATAGGAAAAGTTAACACATTTGAATACTTTTTTTATTGAATCAAGTCATTCTACAAGGAGATCCATGCATTTTTAAAAATAAGTAACTGCATCACAAAGGATTCTGTCTGTAAAGGGCTCTGCGGTATTTCAGTGCTATCTAATGAGCAAGAATACATAGAAAAATTCAATGTAAGCTTCTTGTTCAGTTTAGAAGCAAATGGCATTTACACTAAAAGGAGAGAAGGAACTTTTAGAACACTTTCTGAAGTCATCAAAAAGGAAACAGGAAAGGAGCTTAGAAACAAAGGCGGCAACTTAGAAACTTTCAAGGAGGACGTAAAGGAAAATGCGTTTTTTGCCTAGATGTGTGTAATGTACGTAGTTAATTAATGCTTAGGTTAGCTGAGAAAGAAAAGTTTATGATCACACAGAAAAACCCGCACATTATTTGGTTCTTTAAAGAAACAGGAGACATGAATTTAAGCACTACAGAGGCTTGATAGTTATTTGTAGATAACTCTGGCAAAAGACAGGGAAAATCATTTGGAATATTAATGTTAATGTAAGCACTTAACTTTTATCAATAATTCAACTATTAATTGAACATGACATGCACACAAATATGAATATTTATGACATTACACATCTGTCTCTTAAGACTGACGCTGAACAACAAATCAATATGAAGAAAACAAAGGGCCTTCCACTGGGGCTTCTATATAACACTTCTCAGGAATTATCTATTCATTGAAGATTTGGTATCATCTTTTTTTTCAAAAATTGGAGAATGTGTAATGCTTGAATTTTTGTAGGTCTTTCAACATTTTGTATGTATTTATTGATTTGTTTGAGTCAGACTCAGAGGTCTTAAAAAGTAAATATATACACATGCACCCGTGTTTACAGACACTGACAGAAACACACACATCCACACACACTCACACACACTTACTTCGGTCACTCTTAAAGTAAGACCTGCACTCAGAGAAAAGGTGGTACCTGAGCGGGGAGACTGGAAGGCACTGTGCTGGACCTGGGGACTCCTGACAGGCCCCAGCTGTCCTCCCAGGTTGCCTATCACTCCCTGGGTAGCCAGACTCATCTGGGAGCCATGCAAAGAGCTGTGAGAGAGGAGCTGAGACCCAAGAGCAGGGGACACTGGGGAGAAAGGGCTGGTGAAAGGTGGTGGGGATGTAAGTCCAGTACCGTAGTTTGGAGGAAATGGAAACTGCTGTGCATTTGCCTGGGGGATCCGGGGGTTGCTCAGAGTTGCTGGTAAACCACCAGGAGCCACCATGCTCGATGTCATGTTCAGCCCTTGTCCTCTCATCATCAGTGTTCGCTGCTGAACTTGCTGTTGCTGATGCATTTGTCTCTGTCGAAGATGCTGGTTCAGGATTTCCCTTTGTCTTTGGGCCAGCATCTGTGCATTAATAGGTGCCTAAAATGGGGGTGAAGTGGGGAATGCACAGAGGGGAACATTGGGGGAAGACACAGATTGAGAAACAAACTGTATATTAGAAATAAGACAACAAATGGTACTGTCACATGCAAAATCATTTGGGAAATAAAATTACACGGAAAGAACATTTTATTTTTTATTTTAGAGAGAGACAGAGAGAGAGAAGGAGTGCAAGTTGGGGAGAAGGGGGGAGAGAGAATCCTGAGCAGGTTCCAAGTGCAGCGCAGAGCCCAAGATGGGGCTCGATCTCACGAACCCTGAGATCATGACCTGAGTCAAAATCAAGAGTTGGACGCTCAACCGAACGAGCCACCCAGACGCCATGTGGAGAGAACATTTTAGAGTCGAACAGTAGGTGGGTGAGAATGTGGGCTTCTAAGTTCTACAGAGATGATGATTTTTCTGAAACCTTGCAATGACTGACATGGGTAACTTCAATGTTACTATGGATTAACTTGGAACTCACTGTGAGAGAACACAGTTAACTAAAGGACCTCATAATAATACCAGTCCTAGCTGTAAGATGAATGTCACAGAAACCTTGAAGATGGCATTCAAATCTAAAGGGAAACCAGATCATTTGTGCTGAAATGTGGTTTGAAGTGCTTCAGAAAAGGCTGAACAGAGGCAGGGAGAGGGGAGGGAGTGTAGGGAGAGCGAGGGTGATAGGAACATGCAAGGAGGCCAGGGCAGACTGAAGAGGAAAAGACAGATGGATGCGGGGAAGGATGTCAGTGCCTGCCACCCAGAAGAGGTAAAAGGCTGTTTATGGGGTCCTAGCAGTACAGAGTCAATCCTCATTACTCCTGGATTCCGTATTTGTGAACTTACCTACTTGCTAAAATTTATTTGTAACCCCCAACTCTATATTCACAGCACTGTCAACGTCTATGGACATGTGCAAAAGAATTTGAGATGCCCAAGGTGCACATTATTCCCACCTAAGGCTGAAACAAGGTGACAATCTGCCTTCTTGTTTCAGCTCTCATACTGTAAGCGTCCTTTTTGTGGACTATTTAGTTCCACGTTTTTCACTCTGGTGTGCTTTTCCCAGGTGATTTTGCTCTTGACGGTGGTTCCTAAGAGTAGTGCTAAAGAGCTGTCTAGTGTTCGTAAATGCAAGAGGCTGCGATGTACCTTATGGAGAAGGCACGTGTGGGGTGAGCTTCATTCAGGCAAGAGTCACAGCGCTGGTGTCTCTGAGTTCAAGGTAACAAATCGACAATATCTATTAAATAAGATTTCTTCAAATTGAAGCACATGTGAAACAAGGTTATGTACTGATAGACTGATGACCATGCTGGCACCAGAGGCTGGCAGGACCCTAACCCTGTATGTCTCCTGGGAGCAATGGTTCACTAGTCGCTAATTCAGTGTTTGCTGTAACTTCATAGAACACAACACAAGTGAATGACAAGAACTGACTGTACCTGGCAGTAAAAATGGAACTACAGAAGTGACAGGCTAGATGGACATCTGAATGACCTAACAGATCCATGGTGCTGATCTGGGTCATATGACCTTGTAAGTAACTTTGCCTGGGATACTGACAAGGAAAAAATGACAGAGAAACTCAACATCCCATGAAATCTGACTGCTGGTCTGCTCCTTACCTGTGTTGGTACTCCAGGCCTCAGGGTCAAGTTCACATTTGAAACATTGCTGATTTGATTCATAAGTGGCTGGCGATTCTAAATGCAACAGACAGAAGAATCAATACATTTTTTACACAGTATATTTTAAATCATCTCTCTTGAGAAATCGCCCTCCCCAGTGTAACATCTGTATGCGTTAGATGCTGAAACCACGTGGTTTGCAGCTGAATTCTTTTACAAAGCTAATTATCAGTGAGGTTTCGCATTGCTTATAACTGAGAAAACGTTGTGGACTGTTTACAGAAACCTGTCTAGGCTTGTTTCCCGAGAACACATTTTCTTGAGCTAACTAGGCACTCAGAAGGCAGCACTGCTCTGCCACCACTCAGCTAACAGTGACGATTTCTGTCACGAGACAGGACTGAGGAAAGGAGCTACTGTTGTCCTGAGTGCTCACACTGAGCTAGAAACCACCTTTAACTCATATGCACGTTGCCCTGCACCATACAGCAGCCCCGTTTTATAGACAGGAAAACTGAGGCTCAGAGAGCTCAAGGCTAGACCGTTAGCTCTAGACCTCAAGGCCAGACCGTTGTCCTGCTGGGCAACAGGACAGCTCCCCTGTGCTAGAGTGGAGTTAGTGGACGAGACAGAAGGGAAATCAGTAAGTAGAACAGAGCACGAGCTGTAGGGTCATCTTGGAAGGGACGGGATGAGCTTTCCGCCCTCCCCGAGGACACGACTGTTACGCCGCCCTCTCGCCTCAAGCTGCCCACGCCCCCGCGCCCTGGCCGCCTCTCCAGACGCCCACGAAGAGCACACCTGCTGTGCCTGGAGGCGATGCTGCAGCTGGAGTCGCAGCTGGTTTGGCTGGTTCTGCACCAGGCCTGTGGGCCTGAGGCCGGGTCTGGGCTGCATGCGGAGTGTGGCGTAGCTGGGCCGCTGTCCCATGGTATGGAAGTTGGGATCCTGCATGGGGTTATAGCTTCCCTGGGCCATCTGGGCCTGAGATGCATACTGCTGTGGGAAAACCGGGGTCTTCTGCTCCAGCATGATGTTGGATTCCTGACTGGAGAACTGTTCCGGATCGACTGCTTGGCTCTGAAGAGACAGCCCCAGATAACAAACAAATGAATACAACCGCTCTAAACAGCAGAGCCGATACAAGGTGATTTTCTCTCACTGTCATATACTTGAAGCTTTTCACACTGTACTTACTATACAAAGGTACCTAGCGCGACTCCACTTTTCTTCCTAGAAAATATCTTTGTTCAACGGGTGCACTTATGTGAGGAGAGAAGCAGGGTCAGGCCTGACCCCCATCAACCCTTCTTCCAAGGGAAGGAGAACTAGGCCAGGACTATGGGACACTGCCTCCTCACTTCCCCATCAGAGACTGACCCGGACTGTAAAATGGAAATGTCCGCTGGAAGCGTTAAGTCTTTTCACTGATTCTTCATACTTGAAGCAATCATTTTAGTCAGACGACCACCCTGGTACCTCACTGGGGTCGGCAGTGTTGGGGCACTGTTCCCATTTTGCAGATGAAAAAAGTGAGATCTGGAGACATGGAGGAAGTTGCGATAAGCCTTTCTGGCTGGTTCAGTAGTGGGTTCCAATCCAGTCTGTGATTTAGCACCTGAGCTCCTCAGCAGTGCGACACACTGCCTTTATTTAACTGCCTTCTGTGCTGCCGGAACTTCCTACAGTTTGCCACCATCTTATGAGCTACTGGACACATTTGCTGTGTTTGTCGTCCTTGACTTCTTATGGTTACCTGATCTATCTGGGTCAGAATGAAGCAGGTATAGAAAATCTACAACTTCTCCAAGGGGGAACACCTCACCCCCAAGTGGCCCTAGGTGTCTGTGTTTAGGGTGGAAACACATACTTGCTAATTCTATTCTCCTCTCCCTTCTACTTCTAGGGGTAATTGCTACAACCCTTCTGATATAAGGAGGGAAGGACTCAAGAGCAAAAATGTCTCTTAAGGCTTTCTCTAACATGGTCATGTCCTAGGCCTTCCTCCAACCAGTCTACCCAAGTTAGAGCAGGGGCCTGGTGCTGGCCATGATCCTTGGCTCACGTCAGGGCGGTCCTGAGGTCCACCCACGAGACCCTGGCCCACTGCCCTCTCCAGCACAGTTTTAAGTATGTGGATGGAGCCTCCCCAGGGGACACCATTGATGACTGAATTACTGAACTCATTATTGAATTGAATAACTACACTCACGAAACTATCTTAGAACTTTAAATACCTGCCCATCTTCAACAGAGAAGAAATGAAATAATTTCCACTTTTTAAAGAAGACACACAACTCTCATGTGCACAAATAAAGTCTATTTGTACTCTCCATCTCCCAAATCCACCGAAAAATGTTTCTATAATTCAGTTTAATAGGATGACATTATACTGACAATGGACTTGATGAGACAAAACAGAATACAAATGAATGAAAAAATGAAGGGGACTAAAAATATTAAATGATAAAAGGACACCAGTTTTGATAAAAACGATGCTACAAACAATCCCAATAACCACATTTAAAAAAAAAAAAGTCACTTGGACAAAACTCGAGAACAATACTGAGTGCTGACTTCTAGCTACCACTTAAAGCAAAAGCAAACTAGCCACACAGGAAATATTTAAATTCCATTCTCCTTTCTCGATTTATTTCACATTATATCATGTAGCCTCTCGAGTCATTTCTTCCCATTCTGCTGTTCTTGATATGAATCGACAAGTCTTAACTCCCACTTCTGTCTGCTGAACTGTGGGAATTATGACAGTATGATTTCTAAGCTTTAGAGAAGCCTCCAATGACTTTGCATCACCTTTCTGACATCCTCCTGACACGTCATGTGTCTAAGAGTATACTGGACGCTGAAAGCTACTGTTTAGCAGTAAGAAATAAAGATGATGAGAAAAGAGGAAGACAGTACTGAGACTGTGATAGCTTTTGGTTAGATTTTGTTTAGATTTGTTGTTCCTCTTTATAAAGTAAACCAGGATGCCTGCTTCCTTGCCTGCTTCCCACAAATTTAGCTGGGTAGCCAGACACAGAAAATACTGTTACCACATTCGAGATTATGTTTAGGCTGTTTATTATATTATTGCTATAAAGTAGCAATACTTTAGAGAATTGCTTTAACAAACTATCAGAAGGAGGAAGCTTAAGAAGCACTTTCTTGTATTCCCATTTACGTTTAAATATCCCCCCAAATTATTATGGGCTCAACCCACACAAAGGTCAAAATGGTTAATGAGCTCTAGCTACCTCTAAAATGACTTCTGCTAGCTTGTGTGCGAAGTATTCTTTTAGCACACTGGCTTCTTCTCACCAGCCCACAAATGTAAAGATGAATATGATCATCGTGGATGCCAACTGGGTTTTTAGCTGAAAGGGTTCTTTCTAGGTCATTGGGGCGGCAGTGTTTTGTTCTAGACTTCTCTGTTCTCTGCTCCTTGTGTGTCCCTCTACGTCATTAGGTGAGCTGGCCTTGACTTTCTGCCTTTCAGCTCAATAGCCTAAATTTAATGAAAGCTCATTTTCAGTGTTCTCCATCCTTGGGCAAACGTTTACGTGGGGGTAACAAGGAGGGCAAGAAAGAAAACAGAGCCAGCTTGTTAGGAGGTAAAGAAGTGCCCTAAGAAGCAGACCGCAGAGCATCTGTGAACCAAAGAAAACGGACGAGTCCGTGCCCTTGAGAGAGCTCAGCAACCCCCCACCCCACCCCCCCACCCCCAGCCCGTGCGCACCTGGCTGACCAGTTCGGGTATTCCGAGGGCTCGGTCAATCTCCTCCAGGCCATCGAAATTCCGCAAGGCTAAATAGAGCTGGTCCAGGAGAGCGCCTTCATCACTGGGCGACTCTGCTGCAGGATGTGGGCACAGCAGGTCGTCCGGAGAGCTGCCGAATGGCTGCCTGTGAAGACACAAACTTCACCGTGGGCCCCTGGAAAAGCCAGCTGGTCAGAGAACGCTTTCTTCCCTTAGGGACGAAAGGTGACCAAAATCAACCACTGACTTCTGGGTCTGTGTAATACAACGCTCTACCAGCCAGAACAGAACAAAATGACAAGTCACAGTGACAGACACACTCTACTCAGTGCCAATCGAGGCATCTAGTGTATGGTTTTCGTTTTGCCTGCCCCCACTTTAAAGCTGGCAAAGCTGAGGCTCAGAGGGGTTAACCCACATGTCGGGGAGATCGCACAAGCAGACACTGCCAAGCCGTGATTCCTACACAGACGCGCGTGCTGCCAGGGCCCTCCTGATCGTTGCATTTCCACAAATCTACACGGATTTCTCAAGCATATGTATGTATTCACTTTGCCCTGAAGTAATCAAAGGATTTTTCTGAACTTTGGTAGGAAAGACAAATTTCATTTAAACAGTCTTATTTCATAAGTGGCTGTGATGACTCACCTGGGAGAGACTAGAGACCTATAAGAAGAAAAGCTGCATTAAGTTTTTTGAATTCAGCTGTCGCTAGACTAACTCTGGTCGGCCTAATAGGAAACTTCTTAGTCATGCATAAGCAGGCCTTGCAAACATATTCATTAAGGCCCCCAGGAAGTGCGGCTCTTGGCCTTTCTGAGTCAACAAAAGTAGATCATGAATGTGCACATTATACATTATTATAAAAGGTCATAGGTGATATAATTGTAACACTAAACTCCAAACTCATGGTACATAAAACTAAAATTTAAATTAAACGACAAGTTGTTCGTGGTGGGGGTTTGAAAAGTTTCTGAGTTACTTCAGTATCGAAAGGGAAAATGATACTTGTATTTTGCCAAAATGGTCTAATTAGTACTCTTAGAGTTACCATATGATGTTTTGGAGAAAAGAAAAGTTTACAAGTAAGTAAGTTCATTCTTAAGCAAGTGTGAATAGATCCATCAAGGGATGAAGTTATTTATCTAACCCAATTTAATATGCCATGTTTTCTAAAGACAGCTTGGCATGCCACTTTGGCCTAGGATCCTGAAATGCTGACTATGAAAGCCAACAATTGATTTCCAACATTTATAATCAGTGCATTAAAGAACAATTTATACTCTCCATTTATCCCCAGTAACTTGTAATGGAAATCACCTAATTGAATGCGCCCTTCATGACACTGCTCACCTGCCCTTCCTGGCTCTAAGCCTGCATCCCCGAGCCTCCCTTGCCGCGGGCTACTACCACAGGCCGAGCGCGTGCGCTGTGCGGCCACCCGGTTCCACTCAAATGGTCCTGCCTTGCTAAAGGTAGCTAACGCTCTGAGACTCATGCTCTGGTTTTTGGGGGGCCTTTTCTAACCTGCCTCTTCTCATCATTGCCTTGCTCCTCAGTAAGACATCGTTTCCTGGAAAAGTCTCCCTACTGCCCTTCCTGCTTCTCTGGCATCCATGCTCTCCCGGAATTTAAGTTTTTAAACACAAATGCGATCAGATCAGTCTGCTGCTCTTACACTTAAGGAGTGGGAGGAAGGTGCAGTGTAGAAAAGCAGCAACAAGGAGGAGAAAAACAATAGAACCGCATTATCACAGAAGCAAAGAGAGGAGGAAATTCTGCAGAGGAGTGACCAACATTTGGATGTGGTAAGTTTCATGAAAAGAGGTCGAGTCAGCCAAGAGTGGATGTTGTGTGTTTACCAAATCACTTATACCTGGGACCTCATTCCCCAAAGATGGTAGCTAGTTAAATGCATTAAAGTATTTTCTTGGTCTGCCTTATTCCCTAATTTCAACTTCTGTTTCTTCGGAAGCTTCATTCCCACACCAAACACGACCTCCCCACCCAGACCCCTCTAGATCCCCACTGCTGACAGGCTAAGGTGAAATCTACTCTCTTAAATCTAGGAAGGCTGCCGGGTTCCTCCTGAACCCACACCCCCCAGTCTTGCATTGGACTGAAACCCAGCGTCAAAAGGAAAGGGAGGAACGGTCACCCTCTGCAAGACAACTCCACCGTAGGAAAGATACATCCAAAGCTTAAATTAAAAAAACAATTTCCAACATAATAAAAGAACCCATTTTTGTTACATGTTTTTCTTGATTAAAAAAAAAAACAAACCTCAAAGCAATACATAACACAGACTGAAACGTCCAACAGTACCTCCAGCTTTCCTACTTTGGTCAGGGCTCTTCCTTGTCAGCTCAGGCTGAGGACTCTCAAAATAATTCCCTGCTTATAGCCTCTCTCCTGTTCTCCTCAGACAATGCTGTTAGGTTCCTTTTCCAAAACAAATTTTGCTGGGATGACTCAAAAATTCTTATTTTAGCTCTCCAGGAAAATGTCTAAGTCCCTGGACAGGTGGTGGTGGTGGAATTTAAGGACGCACACACTTTGGTAAAGCCTAGTCTCTACAAACTCAATGTCCACAATTTCCCCGTGAGCCCCAGCCACCCTGGGCAATTGATCCTTTTCCAAAAGATGCCATCTATGCCGCTATAAGGCCAACACTTGTCATTCCATGCTTCGTCCTTTCTTTTCACTTAAAATCGATATTGGTATTGATGTTAAAATATCAACTTTAGACTGTACCAAGTGAGGAGATCTTAAGTCTCTTTGTTGGCCCAGTTCTTGAAACTGCATAGGCTCAGTAAGTTTCCAGTTGATGAAAATAAAGGGCTCCTGATCTAGCCAGGATATCGTATCTTATAATCAGAAAGATACATTGCATTGTGGTTGATATGATAAATTTGGGTATACCATGAGTTATATCACTTCCCTTAGAGATGTAATAATATGATTGGCTTATGGAAAAAATACCAATCCAGACTTCCAATCCCAACTTTATAAATGTCCACCAACACAATGAAGAACTTATTCTCCTGCATTTTGGGCAATTACAAATAGAGTCACAATCTAGACAAGACAAGGACGAAATTCAGAGGAATAAAGGAAAGAACACACGCAGGCCATGGGCTGATGCGAAATGATTAAGTAACAAACTAGCAGAAGATAAAGCTATCATCAAAAGAAACCTCATTTCTTGAAATGTACACTTTATGAACTACCAAAAAACAGTAAGGATGGAGACAAAATGGGGAATAAGGGCGCCTGGGTGGCTCAGTAGGTTGAGCGTCCAACTCTTGATTTTGGCTTAGATCCTGGGATTCAGCCTGGTACTGGGCTCATGCTGATAGCACAGAGCCTGCTTGGGATTCTCTCTCTCCCTCCCTCTCTGCCCCTCCTCCGCCCATGCATGCACACACAATCTCTCTCTCAGAATAAACATTTTTTTTTTTTTAAAGGGGAATAAGGTCAATTCTGAGCTCTTGTTTGAGAAACCATGACCATTATCATCACTTTTCACGTTATTTTCAAAATTCTGCAGAAAAGTAGCAGCTACTACATAAGAAATAGACAACAAAAGAAACTTTATTTAGATGCATTTCAAACAAAAGAAAACCAAATTAACTCAGATTTTGAACTTAATGTGAAAGCAAGTTTTTCATGGAGGGCAGCTACTGTATTTGAAGAGAAAGCCACTTTTATAAATCCAACAGAAATCTTCAAAAAATCCTTTGTAAGTTTGGGGCTATATTTTATTTTAGTTATTTTGATAAATATATCAAAGCATATTTGATAAGTATGTCAATATATCTGCACTGACAGCACAGAGCTGTCACTCGATCCCACAAACTGTGAGATCATGACCTAAGCCGAAATCAGGAGTTGGATGTTCAACTGACTGAGCCACCCAGGGAGCCCTGGCTATATTTTAAACATCTTTTTTACATATGACATCGAGGAAAATAAGACACGATGGAACTACAGAAAATGCAAGTTCAACTATAAATAAATAAGAGAATTATGTTTGAGATTTAAGGGCTAATCTATAGTCTTCTGGAAATGTGTACTTAAACTAATGCTGGGTTCATAAAACATTAAAAACTTACCCCTAAGTAGGCAGTAAAACTATAAAATGTTAATGATGATACTTAGGGGAGTTAAAAAAAAAAGGGGGGGGGGATGATAAAGCACTGTTTTTCTTTTCAAAAGAGAGACATAGTCAAAACCTTTGTTATCCATCACTTCTGAATTTCTATGACAATAAGATTACCATAAAGTTGGCCATAAATTTCTTCCAAACTGAATTATTTAAAAGATGGGGGGTAAGTGGCTGGAAAAGCTGAAATGACTTTAGAAGTGATGAACACATTCTATTTTGTCCACACAGCTCTCATACAAAGAAAACTGACACAGCGTAACCAGAGCAACGGCAATACAGGGGTGGTGCCCAGACCCAGAAACCTGCACAGCAAACCGAACATGCTTACATGGTGACTGGGCTCCGTACAAACTCCGGAATTCTTCCATTTTTGTTTTAACAGAATGTTCATCTGTTTGGGCAACAGGGAAAATCCTAACTTTGCGCCTCATATTCTCTAGAAACTAATCTTTGACATTTCACCCCAAAACAAAACAACTATCAGATGCTGCATTTAACTACCGTACTACATTTCTATCATGTGCAAGTTTCCATGGAAATGGGTGGCTCTTTAACGTATCAGATAAACATATTCAGAAACAGCTTAACACTCACGGACTCCATCAAATTAGACTCAAAGAACTGGAAGGACCCCGAAAAAGTACTGCTTCCAAGTTATTACTACAGTGGCTATTTGTGCGATGCTCTACTCCCAACAGACCCGGTGATGGAAGCTGCACGCTGCCTTGGTGGCTGGTCCGGTGAGAGCCACAGTGACTGCACGCGGTTCTTGCTGTCATCCTTCTCCTGCCTCATTTCTGCTCAGAGTGCAGGGGGAGGGCCAGAGATGCAGGCATCTTCTGGGTCTCTTTCAAAATGCAGAGCCCTGGGCCCCACCCAGACCCGCCTGTTAAGGAGACCCCAGACGTGATTCAGAGGCACCGCAGGCTTAAAAAAATACTAGTTTCTTCCCATGATGAAAGGAATACAGCTGGTAAGCGAGCCTCCTCCTTTATGTCCTCGAGACGGTTAGTAAGCACTTTCCCTGGTCTTTTGTTTCAGTGAAATAACTAGCCCTCGACTTTTTCTCAGATGTCTTATTGCTGGGATCTTACTCATCTTCTGATACTTCGGGGTTTTTTTTTGTTTTTAAACTTCACTGAATCTTCTGAATCCTTTACTCTCCTTTAAGATAAGGGAAGGGAAACAGACAGGTATCATACCACGCCTCTGAGCTGTGCAAGGCCCACTATGATAAAAGCGTTACATCTCAGTAGGACTCACTCTGAAACCTGTAGTTTTAAAAAAACAAATAAGAAACTCTGAAAATGTACTCAACTCTTATGAAATTTCAAAAACCTTGCTGACTTTCATTATCTGTGAATTAGATAAGAATATTACATAACTTTAAACCAGAATAATCTAGGACAATAAACCAGGACAAAACACTCGGTCTGCAGTAGGGTCCTCATGGAGCCTTCAACCCCAGCTCTTTACATGTGGGCCTCAAGGGCGAATTGCTACAGCTTGTTTTCCAACAAGTTTACTTTCGGGAAAACACCGCGCACACCCTTTCAGTTCCCACACCGCCTTCTGGCTTAGGCTCCCATCTCTCTGCCTGGGGAGCTGCTTTGTTCACCCAACCAGCCAAGCAGGACCATCACTTAGGCCTCAAGTCTGCTTGCAGTTAGTGCACTGCTAAAAACGAGATTATGCAGACGACATAACTGTGACCTTGGTTTTGCAGGGAATAACGGAACTCTCAAAGAGGCAAACACAAAACAAAAACCACCTATGAGCTAAACCTTGAGCATCCCAAGCTACTGGTGATAGGTGTGTTTTTATCCACAGAGCAGTTACAAGAGCTGGGGCTCTGGGCCAAAGCAAAATAAAAGCACTAACTTGAGGCTGCTGGACTGAACTGAGGGAACGTGGAATGGACCCCCCACCTCTGGCAGAGAGCACTGCAAATTTGCTTTTTTAAGAGAAGTTTTTTAAGAGAAGTCAATTTCGACTCCAGATGTTTCACCAACCAAGATCAACTTAAGAACTCCCAATGCAAGATTACCAAAATACTCAGGGAAACAGGCCATCATGAGGGAGAGTCAATACTGGAGTTAGACCTCTATGAAACCTAGTTATCAGAATTATCAGATAAAGAAATTCAGAAAATAACGATGAATGTAATGCTTAAAGATATAAAGATGGAATCACGAAAATAAGCAAATAATGAGACTGAAAAGTAGACCTGGCAAATAAAACTTTTAGAAATAAAACATGTAACTGGATTACACATAGATGAAGAAGGAATTAATGAACTGGATAATAAATTAATTATCCTGATGTACTGAGAGACAAGGAGATAGAAAATACATGGATTACGAACTATGGAGGGTAGGGGGCACCTGGGTGGCTCAGTTAGCTAAGCGTCCAACTTTAGCTCAGGTCATGATCTTGCTGAGTTTGTGAGTTCGGGCCCTGCACCGGGCTCTGTGCTGACAGCTCAGAGCCTGGGGCCTGCTTCGGACTCTGTCTCCCTCTCTCTCTGCCCTTCCCCTGCTCACACTCTGTCTCTTTCTTTCTCTCAAAAATAAATATGTATATATATAAAAAAAATGGAGGGTAGAATTAAAAAAAAAATCCAGCGCAGAAAGAGAAAGTGTAATATGTCTAACCAGAATCTCAGAAGGAAAGAATAAAGAAAATGGAAAGGGACAGTACAAGAGATAATAACATGAAAAACATGAATCTACGGGGTAAAAACAAGTAAAACATGCCAAATACCAAGCAGTATAAATAAATCCACACCCGGACACACTGTAGTGAAAGTGCAACACACACAGTAAATACAAAGGATATTTCAAAAGCAACAAGAGAAAAGATCACCTACAAAGAAACAAAATTTGACATAATCAGAGGCAAAAAAAAACTTAAAACAAGATCACATACCATTTCCTTTTCCAAAAACCTTTTTTAATGGCTCAATGAAAAAGTCTGAATTCTTCAGAGCGTGGTATTTAAGACGTTCTTTTTCTTTTTTCTTTCTTTCCAATTTGTATTTAAATTTAAATGTCAGTTAACATATAGTGTAGTATTGGTTTCAGGAGAATTCCGTGTTTCATCACTTATGCATGTAACACCCAATGCTCAGCCCAACAAGTGCCCTCCTTAATGTCCATCACCCATTTAACCCATCTCTCCACCCACCTCCTCTCCAGCAACTGTCAGTTTATTCTCTACCACTAACCGTCTGTTATGGTTTGTTTCCTTATCTCTTCCAACCCCCCCTTCCCAAATGTTCATCTGTTTTTGTTTCTTAGGTATTTAAAACCTTCTATAAATCTATTCAATTACTAATCTACTCTTCCTGCCAAATCTTCCCATACTGCCTTTACTGTATATTTTTTAAGTGGTAATATGTATGTAACAGAAAACTAGACTATTCCCCGTTACCCTAAACATACCATGTTGTTTCTGTAACACCCAGGCCCTGATTATGCTGCTTTTACCCACTGGACTGGCTTCCTGCCATCTCTACCTCCTGAATTACACCTTTCCTTCAGGACTCTGAAGCCTTCCCCAGTCACCCCAGTTGGATGATCTCTTGTAATTTGTTTGATTTCTCTTATACCATTTATAGTACAGTACATACTACCTTATAGTTATTAATGTACATCTTTTATTTTCCAACTAAATTATAACTTTTTAAAGGTATGCCCTAGAAGTAACTGATTTCTGGATTTCTCCCTCCCCTACCCCCTCACGTCCTGTCCAACAACTGACGATTATAGTCTGAATATGTGAAAACTGGTCAGGACCAACTATTTAGAAGGAAAAGATTAATTTCTGGCAGAGGTCTAAAATAAGTTACCGGGGTGCCTGGGTGGTTCAGTCAGGTAAGTGCCCAACTCTTGATTTCGCTCAGGTCATGATCTCATGGCCGGTGGGATCGAGCCCTGAGTCGGGCTGTGCTGACAGCACAGAGCCTGCTTAGGATTCTCTCCCTCCTCTCTCTGCCCTTCCCCCGCTCATGTGAGTGCAGATGTGCCTGCTCTCTCAAAATAAATAGACATTTAAAAATAAAATAACTTCCAGAACTCATGAACCACTGTTCTCTTGGAGCTCCTGGGTACTCAGGACTCACCTGTTTTGGCTGGCGAAAGATGCCTGGTCTATAGGCAGGATGCTTTCAGGCCATGGGGCAGTCTGATTTGGGGGAGCTTGTTGTTGGCTATACTGCGGTCCCCCCATATTCATCTCTAATTCAGATGGCCCTAAAGAGAGAAGACAAAAATCAAAAAACTTTATAACCTATAATCAAGAAAGTGCCTATTTCTGCTATGTAATATATAGAGAAATATCTGGTTTATGGAAAATGAAACAGACAGATGTGGGTGCCTGGCTGGCTCAGTTGAAAGAGCATGTGACTCTTGATCTCAAGGTCATGAGTTTGAGTCCCAAGTTGGGTGCAGGGATTACTTAAATAAATAAATAAATAAATAAATAAGTAAACCTAAAAAAAAAAAAAAAAAGACAGATGTAATAATATTTAGGTGAAAATAGTAAGACCAAATTTAACAAAGGCAATAAACTTCAAGGCTTTTCACTCACTTTAGGGAACATATAGAGTGGCAGTTCTAAACTCTTGCAAAGAGAACCTTTTATATTCTTCAAGAAACAAGCTTTAGTTTATGTGGGTTATATCTGATTGACACTGTATGGGAAATTAACACTGGAAAGTAGAAAAAACAATTATTCCTTCATTTAAAAATCATTATAATAAATCCACTATATGTTAATATAAACAAGAGGTTTTTTTTTTCTTTTTTCTTTTTTTATTTTATTTTTTTATTTATTTTTGGGACAAAGAGAGACAGAGCATGAACGGGGGAGGGGCAGAGAGGGAGGGAGACACAGAATCGGAAACAGGCTCCAGGCTCCGAGCCATCAGCCCAGAGCCTGACGCGGGGCTCGAACTCACGGACCGCGAGATCGTGACCTGGCTGAAGTCGGACGCTTAACCGACTGCGCCACCCAGGCGCCCTTTTTTCTTTTTTAAATAGGCTTCACACCCAGTGTGGAGCCCAGCCCAGGGCCTGAACTCAATGACTGTGAGATCAAGACCTGAGCTGAGATCATGAGTTGGACACTTAACCAACTGAGCCACCCAGGTGCCCTGTAAACCAGATCTTTTAATGAAAAATGAAAAAAACCCTTTTACTGGTATTGTTAACATTAAAATTTTTTTATTTTTGATTTTATTTTTGAGAGAGAGAGAGAGAGAGAGAGAGAGTGAGCGAGCGAGCACGCATGAGTGGGGGAAGGGCAGAGAGAGAGGGAAACACAGAATCCGAAGCAGGCTCCAAGGCTCTGAGCTGTCAGTACAGAGCCTGACAAGGGGCTCGAAGTCACAAACTGTGAGATCATGACCTGAGCTGAAGTTGGACGCTTAACTGACTGAGCCACCAAGGCGCCCCTTGTTTTACATCGTGAGGACGACTTTAATGTCCAGATTGACAGAGGAGAGTCAGAGCGTCCTATGTGCTCCCACATTCCACCACACAGCATGTAACTATGAGAGAGGGGAGAATGAAGAGGGCCGGTAGGGTCTCAGCATTATTATGGGAACAGTTTAGTCTTGTGGACCTCCTGAAAGGCTTGGGGTCCTGGATCATACTTTCAAGAAGTGCTAGATCACTTGTTCTTGAACTTTCATTCATTGTAATTCAGTTAGCTCTTCTAGAAGAGAGGGGGTAGAACAGAAAGAAGGCTCAGGCAGGTCAGATGTGCCCTTTCTTAGTTCTTTTTAGAGGTTTAAGGCTAACGGATGACATGAGATTTTTAATGATTTTATTGTTGTCATGTGTAGACCAGTCTTCCATTACAAGAGACAACTTTCCGTGGAGTTCATGGCTTTCTGAATTTATTAAAAATCAAAGAAATTCAGTTACACAATAAAGCTCAAAGGCCAGGTGAGGTGCCCTTCAATAAAGAAACATGGAGAAAAAATTAAATTTCTGGATATGAGGGATTTATTAATTATCGTGTGTGTGTGTGTGTGTGTGTTTAACTTTTCAAGTAATCTCTATACCCAACATGGCGCTTGTGACCCTAAGAGTCACATACTCTAGTAACTAAGCCAGCCAGGTGCCCCTTAATTATGATATTTAAACGAATGAATCAATACATTAAAAACTTCCCAGCTGAATTCTGCATGAAAATCTGGTCATTTTCAGCATTTTTCTATAAAAGCCTTTCATAAATTATATGAATTTATGTTTGGAAACCACTCATCAATTTGAAGTACATTCTCTGTAGAAAGGCTATCTGAATGTCACCTCTCAGAAACAATAAGCCAATATGTGCTGAGCAATTACATAACTGGGTAAGAAAGCGGATGCCAGAGGTAGGATGAGAATTCTGTGTTGTCTTGTCAAAACAATCCTGGTACCTTTCCGTTAATGATTTAGCTCTTACTCATTGTGCAATATTCTAAGTATATGAAAAAGTACATAAACATGAACTTATCCGAATTATGCTAATGTGCAAGATTTAGAAGAAGCTTAATATGTCAATGATTAAGAAAATAATCTCAAGTATGAGTTGTACAGACCATTATTTTTTTTTCAGGTAACAGCTTTACTGAGACCTAATTCACATGCCATACAATTCACCCGTTTAAAGTATATGATTTAGTGGGTTTCAGTATATCTGCAGAGTTGTACAACCATTACGACAATCAGGTTTAGAACATTTTCATTCTCCTAAAACAAACCCGCGACCATTAGGAGTCACTCCCCAGTTCCCCCAGACCCCCAGTTCTAGGCAACCACTTACCTACTTTCTTTCCCTACAGATTTGTCTATTCTTGGCATTTCATATAAATGGTGTCATATAATGTATTAGACTATTAATTTTAATAACATGAGAACTGTATCCGAAGAGAATTTTAGTGATCCTCACGTTTTGTGAGATGTCCTAGAAGACCTCGTACCTTCAGTGAGGACCCTGGAAAGTCTGGGTTAATAGTCTAGGATGGTGTCCTAAGAATCTGCATCTTAATGTCCTGCGAGCATTCTGATGATCACCCAGAGTCAGGAACCACTGCTGTAACGCTGAGATGCTCCTTACGACCATCATGTATGTAACACTGGCAGTGTGGCACTCTGATTCACTCCCCACGAAAGTTGAAATTAGAGAATTTAATACAAATAAAGCACCACAGAGGTAGTTACTTCTCTGATGTAACTGGGAAACCTTTGAGACTCTAGGATTCTATACAGAGTCCTAGCAAAATCCCACTTACGACAGCTTGACATGGGGGGAATCACCTGCAAATGAGGAGCATGTCTGCAAAGAACTTTTGGAGCGGTTCGTCTCTTCTAAGAAAGCACAGAAATGAAAAGTACAGAGCACTAGAACTACCTTACCTATATTCATGACCTGAGACTGAAGCATCTGTCTTTGGCCAGGTTGGCTGTTGGGTCTCATGGGGATGCTGGCTGTTGGGTTCCGAATCATACCTCCTTGGATTGGCCGGTTCAGGGCACCGGTGGTAGCAGCACAGGTGACTCTCACAGCAGAACTCTGTGGGGCCCACTCCCCAGATGGCATAGTGGGCCGGGAAGCATTACTACCAATCATTCCTGCAGGCAAGCCAAAGGAAACTGAGAGATGGAGTAACTGAAACCACAGTCAGCATGTATGAGCACTAGACGATCTTACTCTGTGTAAGACCATCACTCTGTCTACACAGCCCAATAGTTAATGCCTTCATTGGGACAGACGTGGACCCTTGGCTAAGCAGCAAGAATTGGCAGTTTCTACAGTTTTTCAGAGCACGGACTTGCCACTCTCTATAGTTCGGAAAAGCTGTTAAAATTGTTCCCATATGTACTTAGAAACAGGTGCTGTGGCGTGTGGAGAACCCCAACTTCCTTCCTCAGGAAGTGAATCACATTAGCTGATCTACACGTCAGTGCTTTACTTTCCAAAAGGGAGGTGAGGCTAAGAGAAACAAGGTTTAAACTCATAGTCAATACTCTTATTATAAATCCAAATCACAGAATATCCCGTGAAGCCAACGTCAGATTTTTAAATCCTCAAATCCCTTCCAGGGTACTCTGATTTGTTACGCTTCAAAATTGACCGAGGTAGCCTCTAAACCATTGAGAAATTACACGATCTTCCTACCACGGTTTTTTACAACCAAGGCAAGGGAACTCCTACTTATGGGGGACTTCAGTATACCTGGACCACCACATTCCTGATTATATAGATCTAGAAGGGGTTAGGGCACATTGGTAAAGATCCCTTTACACCAGAGATATTAACAGTTATTTGGGCCACACACAACAAGAAGAGCACAATATTCCACGTAGGCTCAAGTGTTTGCTCTCTCTGGCCTGCCCCTGGGATGTGGACAATGGCCAAATATTTGCTAAGACTTGATTATTCTAAAGGGGATAAACTCCAAGTGAGAACCCTTCGTTTTGAAATGCTGAACGACCGATATATAGAAGTTCTGCTTTTAAATAGATGGCTTGCTTTCATTTACTTTCATTGTGATAACTAAAAAGAGGGTATATTTAAGAAATGGAGAAAACATGTATTATGGGTGGTTTCTCACTGGTGAAATGGGAATGTGCTACATTAGGATGATTAAGAATAAAGGGTAATTAAATAGACTGAAAAGCTTAGAACAATATTATAGTAATATATATTTAAAAAACCATTTGAACATTACATTTGAAGTACACAAATGTACTATGGGAGAATAGGCATTTTATTTCTCCAAAAATCGATTACCTAACTAATATAGCAAGATTATATGAAGTCTAGAAAGCAGAAGGAAAAATCACCTATAAGTCAACAATATTAATGCAATCATAATAACTGGGGTCAAAGTCTCTTTCGGTCTCTTTGTTTTTGGAAACGAAGCAGAGGCACTATAGGACCCTCACAGTCTAGATCGCCAGGCTGCCCCGATTTGAAAATAGGTGTGTCCTTAAATTTCTTCTTCAGATTCCTGCAAGAACTCAGATCTTCCTGTGTTCTGCTAACAAGGAGGCATTTTTAAGAAGTCATTGGCTCCTTTTCTGTTATAGAATGTTGCATAAATATTTTATTTATATAACTCAATACTTTGCCTTAAAATATAAAATTACTATGGCACCATTTCTGTGAATATATAGATTAGTGAAGTAGTCAGGGCCTGGAGCAATAGTTGTTGAAGGAATAAACTATTTTAATATAGCCCAGCACACGTTTCTCCACGAACCGCTTGCTCATCAACAACCGAAAATAAATAAATCCAGCTTTTCCCCTTAAAATTGAGCTCTAATTTCAATTAGCTGTCTAAAATGGCGATGTGTATACAGAGATGACAGACTAAGCTAAAAGAAAAAAAAAAAACAACCACCACCACAACAAAGGACGAAACACCCACAAATAGAAATTCTTTTTATACTAGCTACTTCTTTCAATGCCTTTGTCTTGAGCACTTCATCTTGACAAAGAAAGAAAGCTGTAAATTGTGAGCAGTTGTTCACTGGAACACTCAGCGTCCTGCTACTGTGTCCGTGGTAAATAGGTACAGGGTACAGGACAAGGTGGTGATGGCAGTCAATGCTGCTAAGATGGTTTCTAGCCTGAAGGAGAGGGGAGTTTAGGAACATGGTAGCGGCTGGGACAGCGGTGACCACTTAGGAAACGCGCTTGGGCAACCTGGCAGACACGCTAAGTTGCAGCAGGTCAAGGTCCAAACCAGAGCACAGGCAGTCATGTATCTTTGAAAAGGGAGCCCTGGATCAGGTGCGAAAGGCCAGGCACACTACCATTTAAACTTCTTTATTTTTAATGAATAGTTTTCTGAAAAACGGTATCACTTATAGGTATGAAACGTTGCCCGAACTTTAAACTTGCATTCTGAAATTCTTCAAAAACAAGTCATCAATTAAGAGGGAGGCTTGGGATTATCAGCAGATTACATGAGATGCCAGCGACTCATCAAATCATCTTACGCGTACCTCTATGATGTCTAGGACTGTAAACTGGAATAGAAGAAATTAGCCTAGGCTATAGGTTAGTGATCAGAAACCCTATGAAAGTAATGATCACAGAATAAAACAGTAAGCTTACTGGAATGCTTTCCAATGCTTCACATGCCAGTCTCACAGTGAAAATTTGCAGAATTTTCTTACGTTCAAATATTACTTTCTAACATAAAAAATTCCATTTGAGAAATTCGACTAGTTTGATGTGGCTGAATCATTACGAAATTAAATAACTCACCAATAAAGTAACAGTGCATTTGAGCCCTTACCTGTGCTACTGTTCCCTAAATTTCCTTGGTTTCCTATCATCCCTTGATTACCCATCATTCCTGGCTGAGGTATCACTGAGTAGGGACTATTGTTTCTGATTGGTGGGAAAGGTCCAGCACCAGTTGGGCTTTGCAATGTGATGTCAAGTGGTAAGTTCTGGTTTGGCAATAACCTGCCCAGTTGCCCTGGTCGTGGGTTATTAAAAGCTAAGGAGAAAACACATGAAAATTGAAGGTTAATATAGGATAATGGAAAATAAAAAGTAACAGAAGCAGTAGGGAAAATGCTGTCTGTAAAATATCAAAGCTCTGCACCTCAAGGACCAAAGGCCTACATCAAAGACAAACTCACAGACAAAAACCCATATGTAGTGCCAAAGCGTGGACTCATAATTTAGTCAACAAGTCTCCAACTTAACTCTCAACAGTCTTGCAAAAAGAGAGAAAAAACGTGTCTATTACTTATCATATATTTCCTCCCCAATACTAATTTCTAACATTCAATCATATTTGCTGAGCAGACGGCTCGTATGGTCTCGTCCCTGTGTTACGTCATTCGAATTTAGGAGTATTGTTCTGTCACAGCTATGAAGCTATAAACATGTCCTGCACACAATCCCAAACCTAGACACGTGTGCTTTGGACACATCATTTTCTTAACTGGACTTTCCTGGGAGTAGAACTAGCTTACAAGTATCTATTCACATTGCAAGTTAAATCTTGTAAGTGTGAACTCTGCTACCTGAAGTCAGTATTAAAGCTTTACGGCCCTGTCTAATCTTCTAAATACAGCTTCTTTAAATTCTGGACCTGTTTAGATTTGAAACGATTCTTACAGTTGACCAACAAGAACCCACGGTGCAGCGTGCACTATACAATCACACAACCAATAGTTTGATAAGAACATTATTAAATTTTACAAGTATACAGATACTGTAAATGACAGTTTATTACTACTTGATTAAACGATATCAAGTATTTCCACTGAATTACATAAGCATAGTATGAAACAGAACATTCAAAATAAAGAAATAAGTTCTTAACAATTAATAACAGAAATAAAATATTTAGAAGAATTAGGGCTTGGAATGGAAATTATGTACATGCTTAATCATGACTCCCTCAGGTTTTGCTATTCAGTTACCAGCCAATAATCTGATTTCCAGTAGGAGGTACAAATAGAGGAGAAACCATGAGTTCCCATGCTGCCCTTCATTAATGCCTCTGGTTAATGAGCATAAACTCTGTAGTATGCTTCTTACTCCCTTCCCAACTCTTTGACTTTGTGATCTCCCATGGTCCCTAACTACTTTCCATTCCTCACAAAACAGACAGGTTTGAGAGATAACAAGCAAAAACTATTTTGTTTTACCCCTTTTGGAATAATCAAGAATCACTTGAGAAAAGGTCCACTAATTAAAGATTATTTTGTGATTTGGTTGGTGGTTGCCATTTCTGGTTTGGGAATAAATGCTGAACAATGAATCCGATTGTACTTGACGAGGGAAAAACCATTCTGTTCCCCAAGTTAACACTGAAGAGGTCATCTATCTTTCTATAAATTATATCTCTTTGTAAGGGAAAGATATTTTTTCCCATTCAAACTGTTGGACTTTAGGTAACTACTGAGTTTGTAAATTAAGTGATCATGGTGAAGAAATAATTCATCTTAAACTCACAAAAATCTAAAATAAAATGTATTTTATCAAATAGTCTACGGTCTTCAAGCTTTGTATCAAATTAGCCAACTTAAAATGCACTTAGAAAACATTTATGGTAAAGTTCCATTTAAAGTGATATTTATAGGATGATTCTTAAGAGATAGCCCATTCATGTATGATGATTAAATAGTAAGAATTTTTAATAACATATCACTCCTAAAAAGTCAGCATAACTCTCTAATTTTCTATATTTCCAGTATCTAGTCATATCTAGACATATATAAAGTCTATTTTAAGCTCCATTTCTGAAGGCAGTAGCTAAAATAAAGGGAAATATGACAATCATCTAAAGAACTTTATCTATGTAGGTCAGCCTCCCTCCGTGTTGATTCAATTAACCATAAGAGAATGCTGGAAAGCCATGTTCACTAGAATCCATTTTGAATAGTGTTTTGAAGAACCAGGACAGTAGATGGTGCTATTTGACCACAAAAACATTGAAGTGACTAAGCTGTTTGTATCAGATTTTAATAATCACTGTTTCTAATGGTGATTATATGGGAATTTCTTGGCATAACCATCAATATCTCATACTCACTGCTCTGTGAAATTCGCAATGCTGTTTTCTGGGCTCCAACAGGTGTAACAGGACTGTTTTCAGCTGTGAGTTGCATGAGGTCATTGATGATGGCTTGCTTGTCAACTGATCCAGCAGGGGCGCCGGGCCTCGTGTCTGGGAAAAGCTGTGGTAATTGACTATTCTGCAAATCATCCAAAATCTCTTCCAGGTTGTCCAGCTCACTGCCAGGCTGCAGTTAACAAACAGGAGAGTTTATCCAGTCCTACTAGAGAGTGGGCACCACGGGCGCATCTGCAATTACAGACCTAACTGGCATACGGCACGGCCACGGCCAAACAAAACATGCTGATGCACGCACATCCCTCAGGCCTAACAAGTTCATCGATCATCTTTTAAAAAATTAAATTGACGAGGGCCAAATAACTTAATCTCTTAGTCCTCAACCTCCTCATCTAGAAAAAGGGAGGTGACTGAATTAGAAAGCTCCCTTCCAGCACTGTGTTTCATTGGCAATTTATAAATTCCCCTTTATTTTATGCTGATAATTCAATTAATCACGAGTATGCAGATTTCTAATTAACTCTGAGTGTGCTATAACTTACAGTCCAGGTCTAGGTTTTGTGGTTAACTCTGCCTAGGAAATCACAACAACAAAAAACTGCTATAAAATGTGATCTAAACTTACAGTAAATCAGTATTTTGTAAATGGTCACTTCCTTTTTGGACTTCTTTTTTTCAGAGCAGGGGTAAGACACGAAATAAGCTCAGAGAAACCATGAATAGTTAAGCGTTGCCTTTTCAGTTTGACTGGTGTTTTTTCTCCTTGCTTGCACTTTCAGTTTCAAAGGACAGTGGCTTTCTCAGCCACTCACCAGTCTAGGTGACAACATGTAGGGAAGCAGGATAAAACACGGTGTCCCCAAACATAGCATCTATTAAACCTGACTTCACGGAAGGCCAGAAGTAACGTTTCTTAGGGTTTTCCTTTTACCGAAATAATTTCATTTCCATTACAACATCAAAATAGTAAGATAAATATTACCACTATCTCATACCTACTACTCTTCTTCCAAAAAGCTCAACTTATTTTACGTTCTTGTAAGTGGAACCTATCTACGTGCCAAGTATTTAAAGTCGGGCTGTGTGAACTACAAACGAAAGTGGGTAAGTTAAATGTTAGAAGCAGTTTCTAATGAAGAAAAAGTGGTAAGAATGATTTCTTGGATGTGTAGGTGGAAACACAGAAGTTAGGCAATTTCCCCAAAGTCCCTGGGTGGACTTCAAGTCCTTCACCATGACTAAACCCTTTGTCGACACGGGCAATTCAAATGAAATTGTTTACATCTGATACGAGGCACACTTGAAACAAATGGCTCACAGTTTTATTCTATGTAGAACTCCTATTCCCCACATAGAGGCTGGATTTGCTATGGTTTTTGCAATTTATGGCATACGTAATATCTGTATGGGAAGTCTCACTGGACATATTTCTCAAGTTAGGAAGTGACATTTTATTTGATTCCTTGTTCAGCGTCCACTAGCTTAGTACCACCTTGGAGATCCACTTTCTAGGAAGCTCCCAGTGTGTTGGCTGGAGCAATGACGGACCGTTTTCTAGTTAGATTGGCCACGCATCTCTAACAAAAGATGGAGGCATCAAACACGGGAAAGATACATCTTAGGTACGGGTTAGGTTCCAAAGTTAGCATCCTAAAGCACAGACAGACACAGACAAAATGACCCTTAAAACTCCTCAGGAAGACACCTCAATGCATCACCACGTCCCCTCCCTCTCCACGGGCAACACGGCCAGTTTTTCCTCCAAGGGGAAAGCACACTGGTGTTTCTTCAGCTGAGTCCTAAATGACAGAGTAGGGGCTGTGCCGCATTTAAAACCACGTGGCTACATTTCCACAGTGAGAGTCACAAGAGAACCCAAACCTAGAAAGCTCTCGTCAGCCACCTCAGGATCGCTCTGTAGGTACATACTTATTGGGAAAAACGGTAGGCAAGACTATTCACGCTGCTTAACCATTTCATGGCCACCGCTTCTTCTGAATGAGAACAGACGATTTTATGTAAATCAAATGACATGTAAAGTGACTCCACTGTAAATCTGTGTCGTGTTTTTGCTGAATACAAAAGGCATAAGTAAACATTAGTAGGAACATTTATTTCCCTTCAAGGATAGTGCCTGGAATATAGTAACGGACACTCAATCAGATGAGTTCCCTTAACCATACTAACCTGGAATTTAAGAAAACTGCCCAGGATCAATGAAATTTCCATTAATTTATCACAAAAATATATATATGTTAAAGTTTATTTATTTTGAGAGGGTGAGGGAGTCCCCAGGAGGGGCAGAGAGAGAAGGAGAGAGAGAGAATCCCAGGCTCAAACCCACCATGAGATCATGACCTGAGCCGAAATCAAGAGTCAGATGCTTAACCAACTGAGCCACTCAGAAAAATATTTCATAAAAATGTGTGATAAATATCTTTATAACTGTGTCATTAAACTAAAGAGATAACAAAGAGGTTCTAATAAACTGAAGTTTATTGCTGGCCTATGAAACCAAGTTTCCCTACTATGCTGCTGTCTTGTGTATTTTTTTTTTTTAAGTGGCCTTTAAAGCTCATTGTGTGTGTGGGGAGAGGGTAGGGAGTAAAGGAGGTGGACTGAAATAATATGATACTTCTCGAAAAAGCTTCACAGATTGTCTTGGATGAGAAACAGCCAACACAAATCGGTTCAGATAAACAATAATAAAGTATATTATCCTTAATGGATGATCTTCTATTTGCCCCCAATCCCAGGTATGTATGTATAAAAGAAAGTTTTTACAACGTAGATTTACAACAGCCTGTGTCTAGACTCCTACCTTTCCTTTTGACCTCTACTCTTTTCATGCAAATGGAATTATACTTTAAACCACATCAAACAGAAAAATAACTATCACCCGTTTCAAAGAGTTCTTTTTTTTCTTTTCTTTTTTTAAAGAAAGAGGGGGAGAAAGAGAGGGAGAGAGGGACACAGGGAGACAGGGAGAGAGAGAGAGAGAGAGAGAGAGAGAGAGAGAGAGAGAGACAGGCAGGCAAAGGGAGAGGGAAAGAATCTTAAGCAGGCTCCACGCCCAGCACAGAGCCAGATGTGGGGCCCGAGCCACACGACTGAGAGTCTGACGACTAACTGAGCCGCCCAGGAGCCCCCCTCATAGAGTTGTAATGACAAGATTCATGATTCTTCCTTTGTAACCTACTCTTGTGTCTAACATAATGAGTTGAAACTAAATCTAATGTTATACATATAAAATGTTAAAATATGTTTGGATGGTTTAGATCAATTTATTAATGTTTAAATTTCAAATAATTAGAAAATTTAAAATTCAGGATTTTCCTTGGTTGATTTTTATTTGTTATTTTCTTAAATGTTTATTTTTGAGAGAGAGCACAAGTCGGGTAGGGGCAGAGAGAGAGGGAGACACAGAATCCGAAGCAGTCGGGTAGGGGCAGAGAGAGAGGGAGACACAGAATCCGAAGCAGGCTCCAGGCTCTGAGCTGTCAGCACAGGGCCTGATGCGGGACTCGAACCCACAGAACTGCGAGATCATGACCTGAGCCGAAGTTGGATGCTTAACCAACTGAGCCACCCAGGAGCCCCGGTTGATTTTTACTTTTAAAAAGTACGTATTCAAACTGATTTTCAAATTTTAATCTTTGTCATTTTAAGAGCTGACCAAATTCAACTGTGGGTCAGTCTAGTGACTAAATGCTTTTTTGTCTTTAGAAAGCCTTGCAGGAACTTCTTGGTTTCATATTCAAAAGAAATTGGCTCTTTGGATCTCCGTAACTATGGACAGACACTTTGAATTCATTCAGCTTACATCAGAAGAATGTATTATGCAGTTTTCCCCACTAGAGATAATATTGTTGTGCTTGTGTTTATTTCTTGTTAATTTCTGGAGTACACATCTAACATTCATCTAAATTGTCTTAAGTGTACTTTAAATGTTCTTCATCAAGGAGACAAAATTCAGAATGTCTACTATAACCCCTTTGGCTGTTAGGCAATAAAATCTGACAACTATGGCATTTTCTTCTGTAGTCACGTAGGTTGTGGAAGGGATAGATCTGCCCACATAGGTTTCTGATCAAATATTTCCCCCTCTTGCCTAACTTTTTTAAGCTTTAGTTCTCATCAAAAGTTCTTCTAGTCCATGTCTACTTTGTTAGGCCTGATTTCTTCACAACAGAAAGAGGAATGCCTTCCTTCAAAATGCTTCGCCGAGATACTTCCAAGTTTTGCTTAGGCATCTATTCGAATGCTCAAATTAGCCACATCAATTTGAATAGTTAGTTTAAACTATTTCAGGCAGAAAATGAGTCAGAAAGATTTTTATAAAAGTTCTACAAAATGAAAATTGGACTTGATTTCTTTAATTTTTCATTTTTCTGGTTTTATGAATTTTTCATGTGTCAAATCAACTTGTTCTCTGAAGGAAATATAAAGAGCACATGCATTTTAATAACAAGTATTTTGATAAGTTACAAAACATCTTTTCAAAAATTTAAATAAGAAGTGCAATTTTGCCACATTTGCCTAACAAAAAATTGTTAAGAAATGGTAAAATTGTTAAAAAACGGTTATACAATTCTGCCACATTTGGAGGAAAATTTTCAGGACATTACCAGCTTAAAATATGGGTTGCCTAGTGGTGTCAGATAAGAAGAAATTCCTTTCAGAAATTCCTTATAATTCTGAACCCTCATTATAACCGGCCCAGTAGCATCAGAGAGAACATCAACACACCCCACTAGGCAAATAAGTACATAGCTGAAAAGTTGGGGGGGTTCCTGGGTGGCTCGCTCGATTAAATAAACATCAGACTTTGGCTCAGGTCATGATCTCGCGGTTCGTGAGTTCAATCCCCACATGGGGCTCTGTGATGACAGGCTGGAGGCTGGAGATTGCTTTGGACTCTATGTCTCCCTCATTCTCTGGCCCTCCCCCACTCACATTCATTCTTTCTGTCTCTCAAAAACAAGTAAACATTAAAAAAAAAAGTCGGTAAACATTTTGGAAATTTTTCTGTCACTGCTTCCTGCTGGTGACGAAATGACGTAGAAACAAATGTTAAATACTCTGCCCAGTAAAGAGCTCTATTTTAGGTATAATAGCACGATCGAAGTACTTCCTGCCCTTAATAAGTTAGTGGTAGGTTAAACACAAACTTGGTTAATGGCTCTTCTCTGAGTCAAAATAACAAGACAGTTGAGTGTACAACTCGGGCTCCCTAAGAGTTTACCTTATTAAAGAAAAAACTTAGATTCCCTGGAAATGAAAGAAAAACCTTCAACAAAGCGGTCCAGCAGTTAAAAGGAGATACAATGAATCTGTTTTGGGAATAGTGAAGGAGAGCAGGAGGCAAAAGAATCAGTGTTTTTTCCTTAAAGTAACGCGTTCTAACTTTGATCTAAATTTAAGTAATGCATACTTCCTGTGGTAACTTTTCTTTTCAAGCTGCAATGTTTTCAATGTTAAATTTGTTCTGCAGTATTTTTTGGTGGAGTTTTATTTTTAAATGGGAGTGAATGGAGGGTGAGGCCAGGGACTGGGTTTCATTAAGAAAAAAATTGTGTGTGTGTGTGTGTGTGTGTGTGTGTGTGCGCGCGCGTGCGCGTGTGTGCGTGTGTGTGTGTGTCTCTACACTGCTTTTTGGTCCATCCAAAATAACAGATTTGTGCTGATTACACCCTGGGCTTTATGTACCCTAGGTGAGATGATTTTGATTAGAAAAATGTTTCCCCTGAGCAACAATTAGACATGGCAAGTGACTCAAGAACTTTAAAAACAAATTTTTTTTTTCCAGTTTGCCTGAAGTTAGTGTAATCATATACTAAATATAGAAATGCCAAACAGTGTCCCCCTTCCCTGACCCTCTAAGTCCCCGGGGCCTCAGGCCTGGGATAGAAATAAATCCTGTGTATGGAGGGAGGGGCCAGCCACTAAGCTAAGGTGGCCGACATGGGTCACCATCTTGGCCTCTAGCATGTGTTAGGGAGACCTGAGTGACAGTATGTGTCTGCCACTCTGAACTGCCACTAGCTCTCTGTATTCGAACCTAGTAAACCTCAAGAGATGAAAACATTTATAGGTGTCAATATAGTTTCACACTATACTTTATCCAAGGTTTTGCGATTACCTTTCTGCTACAACTTTCAGTTTCCCCAATTTACTTGAATTTACAGCATTACAGAATAGCTGTATCACAGAACCCTGCGCTGACCTCTAAGTTTAAGGATTAATTATCAAAGATGATTATAGAATTAGGCTGTTTCCCTTGTGAAGGACAAAGGTTTAGGAAATCCTACCTGTTTTATAGGAATGGCAGCAGCTGCCAAGACATCAAAGTGAAAGAAATAAAGGAAGCTAAATGCTTAGAACCATGGAGTGAGCCCAGCTAGCAGGGCGAGAAGGGCCTCAGCTTTCCTGATTCTTGCTTTCAATCCTAGTCCTGCCCCAGGGCCAGCCTCTGCTGACTCAGCGGACTTCAACATTCTAGCAGGGAAGTGCTGCTCTCTTCTCTCCCCATCCACACCCAGTCCCCCAAGATGGCGTGTCACACAAAATATCCCCTTGAAAACCAAATTTCAAGACAAATTAGTGAACTATTTTAACTAGAAAGGCCTATGCAGCTTCTTCCCTTGTTAACCGGTCAGTTAAAAGGTCTGAAGTACAGGGCAGTTCCCAGGGGTTAGACAGAGTTGATAATGAAGGGTGAAGTCTTGGATCATTAACCCAGACTTCACGGAGTCCCCAGGAAACATCTTACGCCAAGCCATCATGTCAGAAAGAACTCTTTTTTCTTTTAAATGATTCTTTAGCATTAATCAGAAGTTGTAGCAGACAATAAAGAGAGGTACAGTGATCTTCATTAGGTCTGAAAACCAAACGCTTATCTTAAAAAGAGAGCAAGGTAGATGGGAAATAATTTAATTAAGTCTGTCCTAACAAAGCCCAGTTTCAAGGAAGTGATTATCTCCAATTCAGGCGTCTGCTAGTAACAGGGTCAGCAAAGTACAGCTGGCCTGTGGGCTAAATTCTGCCCACCACCTGTTTTTGGATGGCCCCTGAGCTAAGAATGGATTTACATTTAAAAAAATTTTTTTTAATGTTTTACTTATTCTTGAGAGAGAGAGACAGAGCATGAGTGAGGGAGGGGCAGAGAGAGAGAGAGAGAGAGAGAGAGAGAGAGAGAGAGAGACATACACACAGAATCCGAAGCAGGCTCCAGGCTCTGAGCTGTCAGCACAGAGCCCGATGCGGGGCTCGAACTCACGAGCCATGAGATCATGACCTAGGCCGAAGTCAGACGCTCAACGGACTGAGCCACCCAGGCACCCCTGGATTTACATTTTTTCATAATTGAAGAAAAAATCCAAAGAAGAGTATTTTGTGACACATGAAAACTGCAAAATCCAAATACCAGCGTCCGTATGTAAAGTTTTACTGGAACACAGTGCACTCATTTGTCTACATAGTGTCTAGGTCTCTGGCTGTCTTTGCGCTACAATGACGGGACTGAAGAGTCGTGGCAGAGACCGTATGGTCTGCGAAGCCAAAAATATTCACCACTTGGCCCCTTACGAAAAAAGAAAAGAAAAGAAAAGAAAAGTCAGCCCAGCCCTGGCTCTACAACAATGTCGCTCTTTGCTAGACAAGAATATGTGGAACGGGCAGCTGAAGTGAGAACGAAGCCTGTTTCAACGTAAGGACAACAAAGCAGAAGGCTTATTTGTCTCTAGTCACCCGAGGCCTCCAAACGCCCCTACGAGAAGCCGTGATGGGTATGGATTAGTACACTTGGGAGAGCGCATTACAAACTCACCTGGTCGCTAGGCTCAAAGCTCATCTCCTCCTTCTCAGTTTTCATAGCTATTAATTTTGTGTTACTGGCAGGGTCTGTCTTACTGTCCAGTCGCTCAAGTTTGGGGGTTATTTCGGGTAAACCAATATCTTTAGTATCGTCTTTATCTAGCAAGTAGCGAAGTAGTGCATTCTCTTTCTTCTTGGGGCTCACGGGCTCTTGTTTAATAGTCACTTCTGAACCAGGGGCTGTGTTGCCGGCCTCCTGGCTCAGTTCTTTGCCTGTGGCTTCTGCCGTTAACTTGGCCAAGTCCACAGGGGAACTGCTGTCCTGCAAGAGTCTGTGCAAAATCTTATGCTTCTCCTTGAGCGAGGTTCCATGTGTCGACCCAGAACCAGGCAAGCTGCCCGTGGAGTCCTTGTTTGTGTCCGACAAAGAGCTGGATAAGGGTGAAGGCTCCATCTGGTCAGATTTGGTGGTCAACAGCTGTAGGAGTTTGGTCTGTCCTTTGCCGTCATGCAGTCTACTCTGTCCGTCAGATCTCTCGCCGCTCACAGCCTGGGGCATGCTGGGATCGTTTGCTTCCTTCTGCTCTCCCGGATGGCAGCTGCTCTCTGCTTGACCGGTGGTACCTTCAGATGGCTCCCCGTAAAGTCCAAAACAGTCTTTGGAGTCTAAGCTTCCCATCTTGCTGAGTGGGGGAGGATTCATATTAACGGGGGAGTTTTGCAAATTGCCCATTTTTAGGTCTGGTGAAGCCAACGATGACCCCAGTGAGACCCCGTGCCCCTCGCTGAGGGCCTGAAGTGCGTTGAGGGAACTGTTGGTGTAGCTATGGCTATTTCCTGTGCTGCTGCAAACTCCCACAGGGGAATGCAAGCTTCCTGCGGGGGAAAACTGACTGGGCGGGATTCGAGGGCTTCCAGCCACTCCGGGGCTCATGCGATGCCGTGGTGAAAGCATGGAGTTGGGCTGTCCTGGATTCATGCCAGGGCTGCTCTGTGAGGGACTGTTCATTTTGAGTGCATAGTTACTACCCTGAGGAGTGGCTGCTTGCATGCTCGACACATGGTTCATTCCCCCAGAACCACCAAACCTGCCCATGGGCATGCCCATCTGCTCCTTCGGGCCATTGATGGGAAAATTTATATTGCTACTGAGGGTCATGTCCTGACCTGGGTTCCCACTGCACATGGCCTGATGGGCAGGGCTGCTAGAGCTAATTGGATTCAATGGCTTCCCCATCGCTTGTCCAGTCAGATCCGGATTCATTACACACACATTCTGCTCTCTGTATAATGAGGAAAGAAATATACAAGAAAAAATACTTAGCAAGTTGTTATTAGTTCAAGAAAACGAGATGGCCTCTTTTCTTTAAAAGAACAGAGTACGTTTAAAGGACCGATAACACTCTGATGAAACAATCTGCAATTACGGACAAGACTGAACACGCGTAGTTTTGGACCAAGAGGGATATTTCTCAGTCAACTCATTAAGATGTCTGCGGTTTTACAGAGGGGCTGTCTTTAAATCTGACTACTACTGTATCGAAACTGTAATTACCAGATAAGACATTAGAGGGGTTCCAAGTACATGGTATCTTTCTCATTTAATGGTATGTATATTATCATGAATAACTAAGAACTTGTACCGTCTTAAAGGAAAGACCCAAACGAGTGGAGCTGTCTTCAATTATTTGCCAGATTCTAATTCCTAACAATAGTCATATCTGGAAGCCCAGAGAGCTCTGAGGTATACTACTTGGCTCAAGACGAATCGCAAACTTGGTGGGGGTGGGGGTGGGGGTGGGGTGGCTGGGGGACTCATCCCTAACTATTAGAAACTCCACAAGTTCTAGAACCAATAAAGTTACCAAAAGCATTTAGGATTAGAGCACCTTGTCTAAGAGATCCCCCTGCAAGTCAAAGTGAGAGCTTCCGACAGACAACCTGGGACAAAACTTCGGAGTGACCCTGGTCTGTGATCTTACTTTCCCAACACCTAGACAGCTCCCATCCACTCCCTTACTAGTGACTAAAAGCAGGTTTTCTGAGCTAGATGATTTTCCAAGTCCTATGAGCTTTAATTTACAGCCTTGGCAGTCACTTGTGAGTTACCACATGTGTTCACAAATCCAAACAAAACAGGTTTCACAAATTGTCAAACATCAGCTTTCACTTAGGGGGGGTGAAATTTGGCACATCTGTAATCACTTTCAAATTGTTTCAGTTTGAGGTCAGATTTATTAACAGTTGGCAAACAGGGCTGCCCATTTTTTTATCCCTAAACAAGAAAGTACATAATCAAGAAATGTAATAAAAGGGGACTCTTTAACCAGAGCAACTTTATATATCTTCTGACAGTAGCTCATAAACTTTTATATAGCACACCCATAAATATTTACATAACTTGAAATGTAATCATTTTCCTAAATTTGTGCTCTACAACAATATAGTTTATGACAAATTCATTTTAAAATCAACATTCAATTTTCTGTACTTTCTTTTTTTATGGAAATGTTCATTAGCTTTCAATTTAAAGGCTAACGTCAAGAAGTTAATTTAAGCCTGAGAATAAAAATCTAAAATATTGCCTCTGAGTATATTTGAGAGTTTTAGATTTAAACACACAGGACCAGCAATCATGCCTCAATACTCCCACACTGCATGGGTCACCGCTGGGAACCGATCGATTTCCCTTCTCCGACCTACCAGGCGGTCGTGCCAGAGCAAAGCCGGTGCTAGCCTATATTCTTCCGGCTGCCTTTTAAAAGTCACTAGTATTAAGACGAGAATTCAAAGTATAGCCCTCTTGGCTGGCATCATAAATAAGCTGTCTTTTAGCCAACAGTTAATAGCAACTCAGTTTTATATTTTACGTGCCTGGGGCTGATTAACAGCAATGTCTGACAAGGCTGGAAAGCTCTAGGGTGATCTGTTGCTTCTGTAACACTTCTCTTGACTTGGGAGGGGAAAATGATTTTTTTTTTTTGAAAATGATTTCTTATAACTAGGATTACCTGTGAAGCATATGTAACGATATTACAAGCTGAGGTTCATTAGTAGTCTGAGAACGGATGAGTTTGCTCTTCGTTTGTGCAGCAACAAGAGTGCCATCGGACAAGGAAAAACGATAGATTTGACTGAATGCCAATCCTTGTCTCAGCACTGTGGGCAAGTAAGGAAACAGAATGCATGTTTAGAAAAAAAAAAAAATCAGAGAGTAGGGGCAGGATAAGATATAATAACAGTAATAAACTTTGTTAAGTTGAAGATTTTCCTACCAGCATGTTAAAAAGTTGTCAGTAATAGTTTATGATATTAAAACATTACAGCATTTTAAAAGCACATTTTTTTTTTTTACTCAAAATACTAACAAATTCAATATATTGTGTTTTTTTGTTTTTTGTTTTTCAAATAAGGCTTATTAGACCCTCAAGCTAGGTTCTTTTTAAAATCTTCAGGACCATGGCGAAAAAGAGTGTAAACCATTGATTAGCTCAAAACAAGCTTCACAATGATCTGTTTAAAATAAACAGTACAGTGCACAGACAGGATATCTTTAGAGTGTAAAGTTGCCTTTAATTTCCCTCTAAGCTAATAAAAATATTACAGTAAAATTTATGACGTTAAACGTATCCTCTGAATATTCATCTTGAAGTTACGTACTGTTCACCATCTCACAGTACTATTCCCCAATCTGTTGTTCAGTGTGTAAGAAGTATGACTTCTGTGGATGGGACAACAGGAAGCAAAAGATAAACAATCAGAAAAATCTTTTCAGAGGGAAAAAAAAAGGCTAAACAGAAAACTGAAACAATAAAAGCGGAATGGTTTAACTTCTGGATAAAGAATCTGTTTCCATTTTCAAGACAACAGAAGAAAATGTATAAATCAACTAGGTGAAAATAACTTCTCTTACGATAAAACTTCAGGTTTATCTTTTAAAACAACTGTATTTTAAAACGGTCAAATACTACATATTGAAAAAGAACATTTCGGCTCAGAAAAAAAAGGAGCCATATAATTTGGTTACCCTCTTAAACCATTTTAAGAAGCCTACCGTGTTTTCTCGCATTCTCTTCTACACAAATTTTGTGGGTTGAACCGCGAGCCCCAAGACCAGCCAGAACCAGCACGTTCACGACCCCACAAAATTGCCTCGAGTGAGTGAGTGGAGGGAGGGAGCGAGAGAGTCACTGACGCACAGTGTGGATTCTGACTTTTCTTGGCAGAATTTCACTTCGAGCAATTTCCCCCATGAAACCCCCTCCGCAGTCTCAGGTACACGCAGCGTTTAGGTACTACTTTGTGCCATCAACCGCTGCACGAAGCTACTGCAAAGTGGGAGTCCTGGAAATGAATCACTGGACTTATGTGCATCTTGCTTTTGCGCAGTATGTTCCTAAAAGGCAGAACGAATACAATCTTTATAATGGGACTCCTGCTTCGAATGGCTTATGATTTCAGAATTTTATCTGACCTCGGCTGTGACCCCTGAAGGTTTTCCATTTCATTTGGAAATACGTCAAACATCTCTACTACTAAAGTAGATACGCTTAAGCATACACCTGGATTTCTTTAGCAAGCTCTTCCGTTTCAACACAACATTTTAGGAGCTTTTTACTCAGTGTGATTGATTACCTTCGATCTCACCTATTTCATACATTTTGGAGTTTCCTTTCAGTGGGTCCCGCTTGTTTAAACCTACCACGGTGTCTGGTACATTTGTGTAAACCCTTTTGTAAGGACTCGGGAGGCCACAGAGTTCAGTGTAGGGCATTGCTACTCAGGACTCAAGGATGCTGACCATGTTTGCTCGTGGTGATTTCTTATTCTTTGCTGTTACTATTTTTTAAATTTTAAACCAGATCTAGTGAAACAGTAGGTTAAATACTGATTTCTGCCAAGTGTAGAACCTCTATTTCCTCTTATTCTTTCCAACTTAAAAAAAATGCTGAAAGACACAAGGTTCTGGATTGTGTGCTTATTTCTGAGAAGGATAAAGAAGATGAAAAAGATGAATAAGATGAGGAGAAAAATAAGGGAATGGGGAGAGAGGTCATTTACGATTTGTACTTTTTCATCAGCGGTCTTAAAACACAGCGTCTGAGCAAACACTACTGGTAAAACGCTAAGGTCACAGATGCACATCGAAGGGAAGAGGACAAACTAAAACTCTGTTTCAATGAGGAGTCGGGATGTTCTTTCTGCCAAAACGCTGACAATCCGCCCAACCGAGCTGCAGGGCGCACTCCGCCGCCCCTCGTCCCTCACAGGCACGGTGGCTGCTCCCTGGGGAATCCAGGCCCACTAGCCAGGCGCCCCGCGCCGGACACGCGGCGTCCATGGGAGCAGATCAGGAGACTAGGTGAAGAAGAGGTCTCTCTCCCCCTCCCCCACCTAGTACTTAATGAGGAAGAGCTAAGGAAAAGGCATCTTTCCCCCCTTGTTCTCACCAGTACGACAGAACACCAGAACGCACTAGAGGAGACGGGATTCTGTGCAAAGAACTCTGGGAGCGGCACGACAGGGAGACTGCCAGGAGACACCCCAGATTAAGCTCGGGTGCTGACCAGTCACTTCATCTGCGTCCGCCTTCCCGTTGATAACTGGAGTTCCTGACGCCTGCCCACAGGCTGTTGCTGAGGAGCAACAAGCTACTACAAAGAAGGACAGCGTCGGACAAAGGCCAGGTGCTCGGTGAGGGCTGCTGTTATGACTGACACAGGCCTTTGAAGTCCTGGCTTTAGCTCTAGCGGTCCTGTTAATTACGGTCTAGTCTAGCTGCCCTGTGACCTCAGTCAAGTCCCCTCATTTTTTGGAGCCTTCTAGAAATACCTGGGCAGTCTTCGGTGGTCATCACGTGGAAGGAGGGCCGGAGAGACCCCTATCGGGAATTTAGCTGCTCTTGCACATTTCATTTCGTTCTTACTTCCAGATTTTCTTTAGGATTCAGGTATTTCTTTTGATATTAAGTGGTACCTTATTATGTAGTTTTCTATATACAGAAGCCTTAGGAGCAGCGAACATGACCTTTTTCCCTTCCTTTTCTTCTGTCTTTATGAAATTATCTTCTAGTCATCTCATTCTTCTGTCCCACAGAGTCTACAAAGTTTTCCTTTAGATGGCAGCATTTTCTGGGCCGGATGATGCAAAGTACGTATGAACACAAAAAGTCAACAGACCCGAGTTTCCTGAGGTGAACTTCAGAACCACTGTTTCAGAGAAAGCTTCCACAGGAAGTAGTAACATAGCAAAATCAACGTCAAGAAAAGTACCATGCAGAGATGCCTACCTTCATGATGATGCCTCTTAGCATAGGACACAGATTCCCCTTCATGCTGCGCATGGAACTTCTGAATGCACCTTCTCACCAGGTCCTCCCAGCCTGGCTTCATGGCTGCCCGCATGGTGCTGGTATCCAGTGATGTGATCTTGCCTAGTAAATAACAGCAAGCATTATACCTACGTACTCATCTATTATTTACGAAAATGACTAACATTTTAAAAGATAAAATTTACTTATTTAGAACAGGTAGCACACAAAGGGTAGACAGTGAAATAGGTGCCCCTCCCCCCACCCCCCCACCGCCCCTTCTTCCTCAAGCCCCTCAAGGCTTCTGCCCCGGTAGCAGTCACTATTCTCAGCTTCTTCGTGATCTTCTAAATATATTCCTTGCATTACAAATATGTAGCTTCTACAATGATTTCTTTGGTATATATATTTTTAATCTGTTTGTTTGTTTATTTATTGAGAGATTGTGTGAGCAGTGGTGGGGCAGAGAGGGAGGGAGACAGAGAATCCCAAGCAGGCTCCACGCTGTCAGCACAGAGCCCGACATGGGGCTCGAACTCACAAACCGTGAGATGGTGACCCGAGCCAAAATCAAGAGCCTGATGCTTACATCGACTGAGCTACCCAGGCACCCCCGGTCTTCTCTGGAAAGAAAATTTACCTTGGAGATCTTGGCGAGTAGTAAAACTTTCTGATGAGGGAAGACCTGGTCTTTCCTTCATGGGAACTCTTCTTGCCACACAAATCAAGCAGGACTGCAAATCTTCAATCATATACATTTATGGTTATCATAATAGGCTTTTTCAGTGATTCAAACAAACTCAAATGTCTTTATGACAACATGACCTTGTAAATCAGCGGAGGAGGGAGTGCTCAAACGCTGTGTGCCTCTGCCACTCACTGGCTTCATGCTCTCCTCCCCTGAGTGGGAAGCAGCTGGGGGACAGGATAGGGTGTGCCGTGCAGGGTCAGCTGCTGAAGCCACACGACCCACGCTGCGAAAGTACACCCGCCACGCTAGCATTCCCGCCCTGAAACTACCTGCTCAGCGATGGACGGAAGAGCGTGTAATCCTTTCTCACAGAATGGCTGATGGGAACAACCAGCTTAGTTCAACATAAAGTAGACAAATGGCGAAAACTAAAGCCTGATACTCTGCTCTGTCGAGGGTTTGCTCCTCGAGTTTTTGGTTCACCACGATACAGGAAAGCTAGATAGACCTTCTACCCAGCTACGGAACTACCCCTAGAATGGCAACGAGCGATTTAACGCAAAGAGTTTAAATGGAGTCTAGATGTGAACACGAACGAAATCCTAGAAAGAGTGGCAGGCACCAGGGTGGCTGCATTACAGTTGGGAATCTCGGCCTTGGCTGGTTTCTCACATGGCCAACGCTAGGCCTTTATTCCTCACCCACGTCAACTGTTTTATTCATCTGTGTTCACTTCTAGAGAACACGGAGATGTTTTATTTATCTTTGTAACAAGCGGAGCACATTGTGTAGCTCTTTTAATTTCGAAAATGCTGGATAAAAGGTTAAAATGATAGTCTTCATATCTTATGTCATTGATTTATGATTATTCATCTTTAAATCTGGGAAAGAATTTCTCGAAATCTATCTAGTAATGGTGGGTATCACAAATATAAACGTGATCTTCATTCTGAACATAATAAAAGCTAAATTTTTGAGCACTTGCTATGAGGCAGACCTCTTTTTAGCTGCTTTAGAGGCTATCAATTCATTTAGTCCTTGTGAGAACTCTACGAGGCAGGGATAGTATCATCTCCATTTAACAGAGGAGAAAACCAAAGCACGAAGTTTAAGTAATTTGCCCAACACCATACAAAACTAGTGAAGCCAGGATTCGAATCTGAGCACACCATGGCTCAGAAACCCTACTCTTAGGCCATACTGTGTTAATTATCTAGAACCAGACTTTAAAGGTACAAAAGTGTTTAAATACACAGCACAAAGTCACACATTAGGTCAGTTACATCTTTTTTCTACCACTTTAAGAACAGTATCCTAGATGGGTGAATTAGCAGCACGTACTCTGTTGCATAAAAAGAAAAAAAAAATCCCTCAACATTGCATACCTAGGGAAAAACTTAGTTTTGAAAAATTATGCCACCTCTGAGAGCCCCATTACTTTTCAATAAAATTTAAATTACAAATTACTTGCATATAAAACCAAAAGAAATAACTACAGAACTTCCTCAACTTACAATGGAGTTATGTCCTGATAAGCCCATCTTAAGAGGAAAATACTGTAAGTTAAAAATGCATTTAAAACATCTAAACTACCAAGCATAACTTAGGCTAGTCTACCTTAAATGTGCTCAAATACACACAGTCCACGGTTGGGCAAAATCATCCACCACAAAGCCTATGTTTTAATAAAGTGCTGACCATCTCATGAAATTTATTAAACACCATCCCGAAAGCAAACAGCAGAACGGACACGTGGGTATGGAATGGTTGTGAGTACCGGTCGTTAACCCTTGGGATCGCGTGGCTGACTGGGAGCTGCAGCTTACTGTCGCTGCCTGGCATCCTGAGAGAGCACTGTAGGCATATCGCTAGCCTGGGAAAAGATCCAAATTCAAAACTTCAAAGTATGGTTTCTACCGAATGTGTATCGCTTTCGCACCATTGTAAAGTTTAAAAAAAAAAAAAAAGTAAGTCAAACCACCGTAAGTCGAGGACGTTCTGTAGTATTTAATGCCAATCATGATTCAGGCATATTCCTTTAATCCTTACTACATTCTGATACTGATACTCTTGACTCCCCTTGATGAGAGGGTAAACTGTAGGCCAGAGAGGTCAAAAAACTTGCCCAAAGTCACAGAGTTCGTAAGTGGCTGACCTGGCCTGTCTGACTACAAAGCCCACGAGATCTCCATTCACCAGCGCTCCTCTACACCTCCTCTCTTGCTACGCACGCAGTAAGCATTCTTTGGCACTGCTTCATATTAGACAGTGACCCTCTGCGGCGTGGCGTGGCTCGCTTGGAGGGCACAGGGGTTGGACACTAATCAGCATCTCCTCAGGGGGGTGGGCCTACGAGCTTGAAGTCCTCTCCATTCCCCACTCCCGTCTCTAGCCTCTCTCAAGTATCATTCTATCACATACACCATATCCTGGACCCTGCATCCACGGATAAACTAGATGGAATCCATTAACCCCTGGAAAGTGTATGAAACAAGTTGTTTGTACTTATGCCTTTTTCTAGGGCTGTGGCTCACAGTAGACATTCAGAAGAGCTTAGGATCCCTGGGAGGTTTAACCACTAAGAGAGCTTCTCTAGTTAGGCAGCTGCTAGTCACATGTGGCTACGTAATCGTAAACTTAATAAAGTAGAAAAGTCGGTTCCCCATTTGCATTATTGAAACACCAAATGCTCAACAGCCACAAGCAGCTAGTAGGGGCTGCCCTGGACAGCCATCACCGCGGAACATTCTATTGGACAGTGCTGTTTTACAGACATAAAAATTGAATTCGTCACAAAAATTAAGTAGGTGAAAAGGATAAAGAAACCACGGCTAAATTTTTCTTTGTGTGGCCACTAGTTTTAGATAATGAAGAGTGAAAGAAGTAGCACAGGAATAAATACACAGATACATACGAAATATCCTGATTTTGCCCTACCTTCTCCTTCTTCTTTGATGGACTTTGGTTGAGAGACGGCAAAGCACTGCATAGTTTCATATTTCTGATGTGCTTCCTGGTTGTCGTGACCTTCCTCTTCCGAATCAGGCAAAGGTTTTACCAGCATCCGGCAATTAAAGGTATGGCTGTTCCGCCTAGGAGGCTCGCCAGACCAGGATCCCCCGTTCACTGAGTGAGGCGAGAGCAAGCCGAGAATTACCGAGGAACTAACATCAGACTCACCGCTGCCGAATTATCAAAATGATGCTACTGTTTTAACAACCTGGGAACACTCTTGGGATTTTCAAAATAACTTTTACACTTCTTACCCTTCACCCTGACTCCTTCCTTTCAAGCGCAGGCCTTGGTTATTTATTACTAGCATACAGTTCTTTCTTTTTGTGTTTCCCTTGCTTTGGTTTCTTGGAAATTTAGTTCCACCTACTTGTATTCTAGTGTTAGATATGTTACCCCCTGCTCAAAAATCTGTAGCTGGCACCAACTGTAGCATGCATTAAGTTCTTTAAAAGGATTTGGACCTTACAAGGATAAAAGTTCTTTTAAAAGGTCAGGAAAAGGAAAGCCACTCAAACTGATAAATCAAATCTCAGTAACCAGCCGCACCGTATCCATCTAAGCAGATCTCCCACGTGGGGCAGCACAAGCCTCCCCCACGGTCCTCCATACTCGGTCCTGTGTGGACACCTTTGCTCCTGCGACCTTCTCTAAAGTGTTCAGCTGCCTCTATTTCTCCCACCCAAATGTAGCCTGCTCTGAGGCCAAGATCCCTATACTGCCTCCTTTCGCAGATCTTTTCTTTTATAGAATTTTACAGAAAAAAAATTTTTTTTTAAAGTTTATTTATTTTGAGAGAGAGAGAAAGAGCGAGCAGCAGTGGGGGAGGGCAGAGAGAGACAGAATCCCAAGCAGGCTCGGCACTGTCAGCGCAGAGCCCGATAACGGGCTCGAACCCATAGACTGTGAAACCAAGAGTTGGACGCTCAACTGACTGAGCCACGCAGGCACCCCGAATTTTATAGAACTTTTAGTGTATATTTTGTAACTTGACTGTTGAATGACTCTATTGTAGCTTTTTTTTTTTTTTCGTTTCATGTACATTTCCTCAATTAGACCGAAAACTCCTTGCAGATGCTGTGTTAATGTCATTTATTTCTTATCAAATGAAAGACTACTTCACATGTCTTCTGCTTTGGTGTCCACACTCAGAAATGTGTGTATTACATCAGGAGAGAGGTAATGACAGAGGAAAGACTACTTTTGGGGAAATGCACTAGTGAATCAAGAGAAACAAAAGAATGACTGATTTTGAGGATTAATGCTTCTGGATCGCCGGATCCACTTTCTCATTCTACAGAGGAGAAAACTGATGAGAAAGATGCTCAACGACTAGAAGAGCTGGAATCTTTTCTTTATTCTTCCTTATGCTGTATCTAAAAAATATGATGGCCAGTAGGACAATGAAAGGGGGGGATCACAAAAAGGGCCAGTGAGAAGATCAGCAAACATACCCTCAAAACTCACTAGCTGGAAAACACTTAAAAGGACATCTAGGTGTTCTGGCGAATGCAAGGCTAAACCCATAGCCGCTGGGCTGTGAAGGAATGAACAAGAAAACACACTCTAGAAAGAAAAAAGGAAATTTCAAGTTAGCTGCAAGAAGCTGTTCTAGAATTATAGAAGGAGTCACAGCCAGCTTTATGCGCCTCGGCAGACGTGGGGGATCTGTGTCACCGTCAGTGTTCTGCAAGCTCACCCACGAAATGGAGACTTACACAGAGAAATCAAAGAAGAAAGAAAAAAGAGTTCTTATTACCTCAGGTTAATAAGGAATCTTAAAATATAAAAAAAGTACAATGTGAAGTAAGGAAAAGAGCTCTTCAGACAAGTGGATTAATAATACCAAATTAATAACATAGGTCCTTTGAGGAAGTCATAAAATTACTGAAGAGATTTGAAAATATTAGTTACTTGGAATGAGAAATCCTATTTTCTTGTTCACTTACTAGAGAATATAATTAAAGAATCTCACACGAGTATTCCTATGTTTTGTATTACTGTTGTAGTCACTTTGAACAAAGGGTTATCGTAACCAAGGAAAAGAGAGCCATAATGGAATTTAAAAGGGCCTTCTTCTATTTACTGTGGTTAACAGTAAGACCAGCTAATAGAAACAATTTGGAGAAAAAAAAAAAAAAAAGAACAGAAATACTTGCTAACTCAGGAAGGACCTGACCTTATTCTGTCCTGAAATATGCACTTCCTTTTATCTGTGAAGATGTTCTTAGCATCATCAGTCTAAGTGAGAATATTAAAAAAGAACCACTCAGTAAGTGGGAACGGTGATGCCCCGGAGCAGCGGTTAAGGTGGGTCCATGCTGTGAACCGCCCATGTTCCGACGTGGCCCTCAACATTCTCGGACGCTCCCGGACAGCATCTTCCAGATGAGGTGGAGTCAGGGATGTGAAACGGGGTAAGGAGGCAGTTTCTGAGGGGGACACCTGCACAGCCACCGGAGCGTCTGGGAAATGAAAGGGCCCATTTAGGGCTCCCAGGCTGATAGCATTTGAACCTCTATATGCCACTTGCTCCTTAACATTTTATTTTTAGAGTACCGTACGCACCCACACGCGTACTCCCTTCACAAGACGGACTCAGGGTTTTGTTTCTGTGAAGTCAAATTCTCAAACTTCTCATGACCTTCTGCTTCTTAATCATGTGGAAAAAGCACAAAGCAGGGTCGGCTGGCACTGGATAGAGAGGGAGGCGATGTGGCACCCTCTTAAAAAACCACAACACAAACCCCATGAAAACAGTTGCCACAGGAGTACTTTCCATCTGAATTCTCTTCATGTACTTTAAAATTGAGGATCAAGACAATCATTTGTTCAAGATCACGATCTGCAGATGCCCTTTTCTCCATGACTTTTAAGTTTAAACACTTAATCTAAGCATCTCTAAAAGTACCCAGTTACTGACGTAATACAGTGCTACTTTTCCCTCCAACCAAGACCACGTGTGTATGGGGCGGGGGACCCGGCAGACCATCATTTACCTATAGACTTTGGCAGCAGGTTTTTGACAAATTCAGTGTGGTCCCCAACATGCAGGATGCTATATACACTTTTGTTCATCAGCTCCTCTTGGTTATACCTTAGGTACTGTGTCACATTTTCTGAAACAAATACAACGTTGCCTTCCAGATTCACCACAAAGAAGAACCCATCAAGGGCCTGAGGGAAAAGGCAAATTGTGTTAGACATGATACAACAGAAAATCATATGCAGTTGTTAAGAAGGGCTGATCCCATTAAGGGAAATGTATAATTCACATATAGATAGAGAAGAGATTTCTCTCTTGCCCCTCTCTTAGTTTTTAGGAACAATTAGCACATTTTCTCTTGGTGAAATTATTCCATCTTAGTAAGTGGGAGAGACCCTAGATCAGGGTTTCTTACCGCACACTAAATGACCAACATTACTCTGTTATTTTATCAGAAGATAATGATTACTGCCAGGTAAGTACAGGCATTTATCTATATTTTCAAAATTATATTGGTGGACTCCACACGGCCCCGACAACAACATTTATGTTACCAATCCAAAACAAAGTAATTATGTTGTACAGTTTCTCATGTAATACAATGGGAGGAAGGGGTCATTGTTAATTTCCCCTCGGTTTAAAGAGAAAAAAAATTAAACAGACCCCGATTTGATTACCTTTAAAGCTGCCAGGGTTTAAATGGAAAGAATTGCAGATGATCTCAAAAGCCAATCCTCTATGGTTTGGGGAAAGGGTCTGGGAAGTGTCTCTCTGATATGGCAATGGGGACCACAGGTGGAGATGTGGCCAGCACTGTCCCAAGACTGGAAGGGGACTTGACGTTTGGATTTTGACAGCGAGAACTGGAAAGTGAACTAACTGTGCCCTTTTCTACTACTTGTTCTCCAGGCCATCGAGATGCAGGTCCCCAGTCACCCAGATAACATTAGTGCTTTCCCATAACGTGTGCTTGGCCTCACTCCTTGCTGTTGTCATGCCAATCTAGATTAGGGAAGGACAGAAAGGCTCTAGGATCATTTCAGGAAATGAACATAATAACTACTGAGCATGTTCACTGTGCCTTAAACACATTATGTCATCTTAATATTAACAACTCTGGAAGGAATGTCTTCTCCAATTTACAGAGGAAGAAACTGAGATTCAAAGAGGTTAAGTGGCTTGTGTAAGCTCTTGAAACTCGCCAGTGGCAGAGCTGGAAAACTGGAATCCAGGTGGACCCGACTCTACAGCTCATGCTCGTGATTACTAAGTGGCAGAGTATTCTATTTTGATATCTACCCCAGTCTTTTCCTACCATGTTCACCTCGGTGAGGCAAAAGTTGAGAGTTCAGGGAGTTTTTCTTAGTGACTCCTCCTTTCCATTTCTGATCCTTGCTTGTCAGATCCTGTTTTATGGATTAGGTGAACGATCAGGACTAGAGAAGGCTTGATATTGATCAGGCGTACCTCGAAACAGGGTCAGCTGGTTTACCCAGTTTATGTCAGTTTCTCCGTGCTATGTGTTTGTGTTTAGTGCTATGTGTTTGTGTTTACGACTGTTTTTAACATGAATGTTACATGTGTATATTGATACAACAATGTGTATGGATGGGGCATGAAGTATTTACTTTTATCCTAGTTTGCTTTCTCCTTATTATTTAACAGGTTCCTATTTTGTGAGCTTTTTGGGAATATATTCCATCTTTAATTCTATTTTCTTCACAAAACTAAGTGCTCTCTCAAATTAGAAATGACCATAAGGCACCAGTGAAAAGCTTTTTTTTTTTTTTTTTTTTAAATATAACACCATTCGGTTTTAAGTTTTTCTTAAATATTCTGTCAGGTTTTACCAATTGTATAACTAATTTTGCAGGGCAAAGCAAGACTGTATGGAGATGGCCTCCATAACAGGCTGGCACCGACCCCTAAAAAACCTCGTGTGAGTATGTGTATGCAGGTGTACGTCTGGGAAGGGTGAAAGGAAGCAAGTCAGCTGTTTAGTTATGTGCCACGTATCCTTTTAAACTAACTGCTTCGGATATACATTCACAGGGATTTTCATAACTATATTACTTACAGTTCACTTTTGAAAGTGCAAACAGCTTCTCATATGTTTTGTACCATGATAAAAAGACTGATTTGTAGCATAGTATAACCGAAAGATGAAAGTGTTTCATCTCATGAGACTGTGTTTTTTTTAAAAGCACACTATGATATGCTCTGATGAAAAAAGCTGACATTTGGTTTTGTTGCCTAGCAACCACTATGCTATGATGTAAGCATGAGTGTGCATCTATGCCTAGGAACAGCTCAACAGGAACAAGTTTTCCCTGTTCAAATTATTCCATGTAAACAGGGAAAAACACTTAAATTCAAACTTTAAGTCACTAGATTCAGGCATTAGCTCTCTAACATATTCAGCACTAAGGTCCTGCTGCTATACAAGTACTCAAATGACTACAATGAATTCGCTGAAGACTACTTTAAAACAGCAAAAACGTTGGCTGGATTTTACGAGAGAAGGCCTACTGATACCCAGCCATCGGATGTCTATAATCAATGACCGTGCGCTCAGAGGGCTTTGCATCACAGCCTTGGGGTTACTCCAAACATTTTGCTTTTGGAGCTTCAAAAATCTTCCCAGAAGTGCTTACCCTATTTTAACCTTCTCCCATGCAAGGAATAAACACAGATATATGAGAATTTCCTAATAATATAATAATCTAATAATTCAGATTATGATTTTCAAACCAATTTTGTTTATAATTCAAAAAATGTTCCCGGGAACATATCTACTTTCATCTAATTCTAAATAATCCACCCTGTCAGAGGTGTCTTATCTGTTTCTAAGAACCAAGCAGGAAGTAGCACTCTCTGGCCTTCCTTGTTGACTCTGGAAAATCAGGTTAAGTGTATTCATGCTTTTTCCCTGAAAATTGTAGTTGGATACTGTCAAGCCAGCGATTCAAGAGAAATAAGCAAGGGGCCACACGAGGTCATTTAAAACCTTTTGGCTAGCAGGCCCAGCTCCAGGAATTCCGTCATTTCTAAATACCAGGACTGGGTCAGATGGTCTTTACTTTTTTTCAAAAGTCCCCCCGCCCCCCACCCCCCGCACTTCCACCTGTGAGATAAATTTTCACAGAGTTAGATTTTCTAAAACAAAAACAAAAACCCACAATCACAAGTGCCAGCTAAAATAAAGGAGGGCAACGACTGGTTACCTTCGTTTTAAAAACCCTAATTTCTCACATACGTACGGCTGCTGCTGCGAGTCACTGCTCCCACAGTGACAACGCTGCCAGGCTCCCGGCCGTGCAGTACTTTTCAGTCTCATCCTATCGCCAGCAGAGTAAATTATCCTGAGAACTGACATAATTTATGTCTCCGGGCTCCTCTGCTTCTTGTTATACATTCGCTGACATTTTTTTTTCCCTCATCTTACCATAGCCCACATCTTGAATTTTAATTTTGGAATAGGTACAGCAAAGCACTCGGTGTTTAATACTGTGCTAGTTCATAAAATAGGAGAGCCGGACTCTACAAATTCTAGACAGTATTCTGGTCGTAAAACTCCCGAAAGTTAATCAGCAACAGGGAGTTAAGACCAACCACTACGTTTGTGATGCTTATCTTAATAGTTCTGCCTTTCCTTCAGTTCTCATCTTTAGGAGAGGAGCTGGTTTGAAGCAGCATAAAGAAAAAGCGGAAGCCTCTACTTGGTCCTCAAATTTTAACCTGCACATATAGGCACGTGTATACGGCATAATATAAAGCCTAAAAATTGGGGGAACATTTCAAACGGAAACTCTATCGCAGAAGTTAATGGGACTTGTGGACATGGTTTTCCAAAATGAATGCTCAACTGGCAGTGAAAGTCTGTCCATTTGTATTCTAATCCAGTTCGTTTAATTCTCTATTATCGCCCTGAAATGTATATGTGCTGAAATGAGGAGCTAGATAAATACGTGTTAGCAAGCTCAACAGGTCAGTGGTACCCCAACCTCAAGACTGAAAATTAAGCGTAGATTGTCCTTACATTACATTCGCCCGAAAATTAAACATAATAATGTGAAGATCCACAACAGCATAAAGTACAGAACGAAAATGAGGGCGTGCTACCTCAAGCATCATGGGCCCCAGCGCATCCTTGTCGATGACGCCCTGCCCTGTTGATGACACATCTGACTTCTGTACTTCATCTATGTTGGCAGCTGCTGCTTTCTCTGCAACAAACAGAAGCGTGAATTCAATGGCACTGCTTTTTCAAGGACAGAATGACACAGAAACATTTTTATTGTAATGATTTTTTAAATCTCTAGTGGAATCAGACGTGGCTATAAAAGAGTTAGAGTCCATCCCCACTGCCGCTGAATGGGGGAAACTGCTGGAAACAGGAAGCAGAACATTAACTTTTCACCTCCAGAACCTGTGGCTCAGATCCCCTCTCAGGCAGTGGCTAAAATGAGTTTAGTGGTCTCAGGCTAGTCCCCGACGAGCCTTTTTTTTTTCCTAGATGACAAAACCGCCAAACACTATGGCACAATTAGTCTCTGCTCAGGGGACTCTGCAAACTAGGATAACGGAAGGCCTGCTGTTCAGAATTCGGTAGCACATTCGGAGACACATCTCCACATGTTTGAAGGAACAAACAGGAGTCCTAGCTTGCTACCGCTGCCCCCAAGTGACACGCTGTAACAAGTGCCTCGTGGGCTCTCCTCCTGCTCCACCTCCCATCACATTCACAGTTAAAGTGGCCTGAAGGCTGGCGGTCCCTGTCTGGTCGAAGGCGCTGAACGACTTCAGGCAGAGACCAGAGGCACCCTATCAAGCCCCTAGAGTTCAGGGGCCGCCCTTTTAGGACAGGAGGCACCACATATGCTCCGGCTTACAATGTACCAGGCAGCGTTCAGGCCTGGAGGGCCTGGGGAAATGCCCCTCATGGATAATTCTCAGAGAATAAATAGATGTCCAGTCATCAATACTTATGCAAACTAGTTATTTCAAGAACGCCAAAAAAAGTTTAAAACATAACATACGTGTCGTCAACTTGCTAGGAAACAACACAAAAACAATGTGCCAATTATTTGCACCTGAATAAATTATATCCTTGTTTACACTGAATGTTATCATTGTAATTAAATGCAAATAAAGAAAACCGTAAATCCATTTAGTACTTAGAATCAACCTGCTCTCATGACCTTGATAAATTTTGTGGCTGCTGCGGCGGCCTCTTCTTCTTTTTTTTTTTTGAAAAAAGTTTTTACATGGTATTCTAAAAATCTGGAAATCTGAATTTGTACCTGAGAACCTAGAAAATAATTGGGAATCGCAGGTCCTCCAAATCTTGCCACTCCCAGGACGGAGCACTCCCACGTGTATATTTATCAGGGGAGAAAGGAAGGTGACCGCTGTAGTTCAAGTGTAAGTTCAACTCCCAACTTTTCAAGGCCTTAGTACGTGCCTTCCATGCATCATGGACTGTGACAGGGGTAAATGGAATGTCATGTAAAACACACTGTAAAAACTATAAAGTAGTGGGGCGCCTGGGTGGCTCAGTCGGTTAAGCGTCCGACTTCGGCTCAGGTCATGGTCTCACGGTTCCTGAGTTCGAGCCCCGAGTCGCGCTCTGTGCTGACAGCTCAGGGCCTGGAGCCCGCTTCGGATTCTGTCTCCCTCTCTGTCTGCCCCTCCCCCACTTGTGAGTGCGCGTGCGCGCTCTCTCTCAAAAATAAACATTAAAAAAATTAAAAACTATAAAGTAGTTTACAAATAGAACTTACTACTAGCATACTTGTATTAGTTCTTCCTTACTGAATGCCAAATTTAGTAACTTCTTTGCAGAGCTTATCATATGCGGACCGTATCTGCTTTTTCAATTACTATACTCCTGGATCACCTCCTAAGATCTAAATAGATCTTAGATCTTAGATCTTATCTGGTAGCCTTTCTAGGTCAATATTGTGAGGATCTGTCAGTCTTCATTTTGGTCGTTTCTTTGCTGCCATCCCCAGCTCTTGATTGTTAGGCACCTTACCCCCTTGCTTTATCTGCAGACTCAGTCTCAGCCCAACTCCTCAGCCTCAACTGGGACAGGACGTACCTCAGGCTCTCCAGACAGTTATTGCAGACGACCCTCCCCCACCATCCCCATTTGCCTAGAGTCTTTTTCATTGCCAAACATACTCCAAGTAAACGCATACTGGGGCACGTAATTTTCTTTTTTCTTCGCTACTTCACTCTGTAAGGCTACAGATTTCTCTACAGTTTCCACTCATTTTGCTACCCACCAGTCCAGGAATAGGACTGACCCCATCACCTGCTGCTTCATCTAATTTAGCAGCCGGTACTGTGGAGGTCCCAGCAGGCTTCGGGCCTAAGGATCCTGAGTTTCACTAATACTAAATTTTAAAACTCATAAAATAGATATTATATATTTATGTGGTCCTACTGCATCCTAATTCATTTTTTGTCTTTGGTGTTGTGGCAGCGTGAAGCGACGTGCTAACATCCCGCAGAAAGAGTAATTTGCACCCTTTGCTCTAATCTCCTCACTGTTGACAGGAGCATCGTGCTCCCATCAGTCACCTCTTTCAGGAGCAGTGGTGATTCTCAAATCGGAATGGTGGACATGAGAAGACAACCTCTCCAGAGAGGATCTACCAGAATTTGCAGACTGAAAAAGCTTTCTTTGAATGACATTCTGATGTATCTTCCTAGGAAGGTATCTTGTCCTCCCCACTTCCTGCAGTGAGAATCACAGTCTAGGAAATAAACAGTATGCTACCCCACCAGAAGATAGATTTTATGAAGGCGGCACTGTATCTGTATCCTTAATGGGCACTGTCCCTATTTCAGAGCAGGTTTTCACTAAATATTTGGTGGCTAACAAGACTAGATCCACCTTGGGCACTTACTCCCAGAAACGTAGGAGGCAACGGGGGCATGGGTGGGTGGGTGAGATGGGGGTGGAAAAAGGAATAGATTTTCCCCTTTAGGTCTAAGGGCCCTCCAGGGCGCAGAGTGAGGAATGGAACAGGTAGGCAGGGTCAGAAATATGGGAGAAAGGGTTTCCTGAGGAGATAAATCATCTTGCTTTGCCTTACTCAATAAGTTTTAAGGCATCTAATGTTGTCTCAGGTCCCCATTTCTCTTATCGTTCCACTGTTAAAACTGGTGGTTTTATCCTTTTCAAAGAATGGATTGATTAATTCAGATTACTCTTGGGGGAAAGTGACTCATAAAGCACAAGCTACTAATCACAAGGGCAACTCCGTGCCTACTGCTGACCGCCAGAAACCAGCAGGCGATTTGTCGTATGCGATTCTGAGAGCACAATAGTAAGAAACTGTTGTTTGCTGGGGGTCTATAATAATGCTGTTTGTGGGGCAAAATAAATAGAAAATAAGAGTGTCTGTGACAATCCATTTCCAAGCCTTTTAAAGACCATCAATATACCTTGTGAGATATTTACATTTTGAGGATCTGATCATCGTTCTGAAGACCCAAGTTTTCCTAAATTCATCCATTAATATTTTGTAGAGTTTAAAGAACAATTTAAAAGTAATCATCCTGAAAAATTATTTGTAATACTAAGACATGTCATTTTTTTCTCTTTATAATATCCAACTGCTCAGTCTTTCAAAGGAGAAAAGCAGCCAACAGGAAGTCACGGAGAGTGAGTGGCCATCATGAGGAAGTCACCAGTAACACCGGGATCTATTCAGCAGTCTCTTCGTCTCTGTGTCTCAGTGTCTCGCTCTGCCTGTGGTGCAAGTGGAGTGAATAATCCTTGTCAGCTGAGAGATTAAATCTAGCTGGGAGGGCAAAACAGTTACAATTGAACTAAATGAGAGCAATTTAGGGATAACTGCAAGGAACTAACTTTAAGTTCAAAGAAGAGATAAGGATCGTTGGACGCAGACGAAAATATTTCACGTACGTTGTAACTGAGTTGGACCCGGCAGGATAAGCAAGTGGATGGCAGACAAGAGCCTGACACGGAAGCCGGTGGGACGGACACGTGGCATCTGGCCCTGAGGAAGTCTCCACTGTGCCTCTGGAAACCAACGCTAAGGAACACTGGCAAAAAGTCCATGTAAGCTGGAACCCTAGGAATTCCCGACTAAAAATGAAAACAGCACATTAGGGGGCGCCTGGGTGGCTCAGCCGGTTGAGTGTCTGACTTGGGTCAGGTCATATCTCACAGTTGGTGAGTTCGAGCCCCGCGTCGGGCTCCAGCTCGGAGCCTGGAGCCTGCTTCGGATTCTGTGTTTCCCCTCTTTCTACCCCTTCCCCGCTCATGCTTTGTCTCTCTGTCTCTCAAAGATGAATAAACATTAAAAAAAAAAATTAAAAAAAAAAAGAAAACCGTGCATTTTTCACAAGATCAACTTGAAATTGTATTAGGGGATCAAGTGTTTTGAAAGAAAACTCTAAATGAGAGTATTGATTATGTGCAAGAGAACTTTTAAAATGTTGCAATATTTACACAATATTCATGTAACTAACAGAACGGGAAATTTTCACTATTCGCAGACTAAATATATGAGACGAAGGGTCAAGAAGTTAGGGCTTTCCACTCCCGTCCTCACTACATGTTTGTATGTATGCATTTCAACTAATTTGTCATCTAGTATTCAATTCTGTATTGAATTTGTGCTTTGATAATTTCTCAGTATTAAAGAGAATAAAATCAGTAATATGAAATGATACAAAACACACAGAAGTATGGCTTTACTAATGTAACTGAAATCTAAATTAAAATGGCCACGAATTTGTTTTTGGGTACTTTTCATGAAGTAATTACTACTTCTGTTCAATGTTCAGCTGAGCCTTGAAATTAAATAGGAGGAAGAAAAGGGCTCCAGTGAGAGATACGTTATTATGATAACCGGACATATACTGGTATCTTGATGGAGCCTTTCAGTAATGAGTATGCTATTTTTATGTGCCAGATATAAATAAGCCCAAATCCTTAGATATATTTATACTTCTGTAAGTACAGCATTACTATACTAAAATACACTACTTAATATTTTTAAATTAGGCAGTTTTCTCAGTGATCACAAATTGTATTTACTTTTCTATATTTTGCATCCATTAACCATAAAAATATATTCTGTTACAAAAATATCCTTCCGTAAACGCAAGAGTAGAAAGATGTGTTGAGAGTAGACAGAGTTTCATACGGTCAAAACCTTATGAAATCCATTATAGATGGAACTCTTAAATTGGAAAAAGAGATGATAAAATTTAGTTTTCTGAGCCTATGAAAAGATTTCTCCTTCATGCCTTGACTGCTATTTCTTCTTGCTACACTTAAACCATTATTCTTTTTAGATAAAAAATATGACCTAAGAGAGTAACAATGAAAATAATAATTCCATCCCTTTCTTCCTCACTCTCCCAAAAGATCAAAATATCATAAAACAGCTATGATCTTTTTAATAACACAGTTTTACAAATGCAAAACCCAAGGATGCCTCTGTAATCTTTCCCCGAGTGTCCCTGCCCTCCTGGGTGGTTGCTCTCAGTGCAATCCCGTCCGGTTCCTTCCTCCATTTGCCTGCACTCCAGAAATCCAATACCAATTAATTAGATTTCCAGTTTCAAAGCAAAGAACAAAACCCTATCTCTTCAGGGACTGTGTTAAGATGAGTCATACCACAAACTGGGGGAAAATCATTAATATTATATTCCATATGCTTTTCTTTACAAGTAATTATTGTTCATGTTTTCTCTTAGAACAAAAGGAAAAGCGAATAGGGAAGCATTTGATCTCTAGAAACGTAAGTGATTTTAAAATACAGGTATTTTTTGAAGCAGCTGGATTAAATTGCTCCTTATCACTGGCATCTACCAGGCATAGATTTGAAAGTAAAATTTAAGTTTCTGGTGAGAACAGCAACAAATCAGAAGCTGTGATCTTAGCAAAAAAAAAAAAAAAAAAAAAAAAAAAAAAAAGTATTTATCTTAAAAAAACTATAGTTAGCTATTTTCAAATCATGGGTTTTTTTTTTTTTTATTTTGTTTTGTTTTTTAAAGATCTTTACATGTTCTTTTAAGACATCCCTTATTGATTTTGGTAACTTACTCAATCTTGTAATGTTAGGAGTCTGATCTATTTGTTTATTAGGCAACTGAACTGAGAACATACATACATACATTCAAAGGTTCTTTCCACAAACCATTACCAGAACAGAGTCCTATTTCCTCTCAGGGATGGTGGTCATGGCTCAAGGGACAGCCACCTAATTGCTCTAACTCCGGCACTGATGACTTAGAACCCTAAACGCTGTTTAACGTCTGCCCATTAGGGGGACGGGGCGACGCAGCTGTTACGAAAGATAACGGGAAGAACTTACTTCTTCATCTTTTAAAATATCATCTGAAGAGACTGGGGAAAACTTGTGGAAATTAGTCTATGTTTAAAAAGGCAGAATCCAAACAAACATCAATGATTCATTCCGTAAAAATACATCAGATGAAAGATAATCCACAGGATCTTTACACATCTATAGAGAACTTTTAGCGCTGCCCATGTTTGGATGCCCCTGACATGTGAAGCCAAGGAGGAGTTTAAAAGTTATTTGTACGTTTGGTCAAATATGAGGGTAGCTGCTTTTATCGAAGCAGTGCTACTTAAAGTATTAGAATCTTTGACTAAAATGGAACCTGATACTTTATGCAGGCTTTATAATTAGTTCCACTGCTTCCAAATGAGTAAAATCACTCACCCAGAAACTATCAATTTTTCAGTAGATTGACGTCAAACACAAGTCTAATCACCTCCACAACAAACTGTAAGACTCTAGTGGGAATAGATCCACAATTCTCGTCTTTTCTTGCATTTAGGAGCTGGCTGACTTCAGGTGAAGTGACTGTCAAACCTGGCAGTAGTGAGACAGTCGAGGAGCGATGTCACGGAGACAACGACAGGCGATTTCTGGCCGAGCACCATAGATTAAATATTACAGGAAAAGTTATGTAGCATCTCAAAGGTTCTAGAAGGTAAAACCAGAGAATTATGCATCTGCACCAACTAAAATTAGAAAAGCTGCCATATGGCTCTGTGAAGCCAGCAGCACATTCTTATTCATTAGGAAGCATTCTGCTAACATAAAAACACAAGGCCCTTCCTGTGCTCTCCAAATGTGTTTATCTTTTCAACATTAATGCACTATATATCATCAAGCTGGTGAGACCTCCTGCCGTGCATATTAAAACCGCGCAGCTGCACGTTCTTTAGCAGTGGGAGGAACCTAAGCCCCAAGTTGCCTCCCTCCTTCCACACTGAGCTTCTTGTTAACATATCATGGTCTCCCTTCGGCAAGAAGAAACAGCAAATGAACCAATCTCAAGGCTATCTCCACCGGGCAGACCCCCCGGCCCCCAGCCTCTGCGCTCTGCTTCAGAGAAAGCAACATGTTTGGTTTTGGTTTTCATCCACAGTAAGGCACGACTACTTAAACACACCCGACAACCATGCTCCAAGTTTGAAACGTAAAGGCCCTACTTTTAAAATTAATGTACCGCGCTTATCGAGAGAGAACACAGTAACCAGAATAGACTCTAGGTATTAACTGGCGAAAAATGTTTTTGTCTTAAGAACTCTATCGTTGAAGCTGCTATCGCCAATATATAATTTTATTTAGTTCCCCACTTCATATATTACGTATCAACGCGTTGTTAGGTAAAACAGGCCGTGGATAGCCTTTCATAGTAAGCTATGTGAGTATTAACAATTTGTCTAAAATCTCTTTTACATAATCTAAATACGCCTGTGCTGTGGGACCTTACATTCACAGGTCACAGAAGGTGAAACAAAATCAGACACACAGGGAACCGCACAGTGAAAGAAGCCTGTGTACAACCATGGAAACACGGCCTCAGAAATACTGCAAGTTCATTAACGGGAAGGCAACAAGTACACGTCACTAAGTTATTATGTGAGCATTCATTCATCCCCCAGTGCGACTGCGGTAGGTCTCCACTCGAATTTTCTTCTGCCGCGGGGCCCTGTGAGATGAAGGCACAATAAAATCTGGAAACTGCTTATTCAGGGTTCATTCTAACTCACTAGGCTCTGCTGGCTAAGGTTTTAGAAGTCATCCGAATAAGGAAACGGAGGAATCATAATTTGTTCAGAGGCCGAACAGTGAGACTGAGGCCAGATGAAGGCAGGGAAACAAAAAAAATCAATGGGTGTGAAAGAAATGAGAAGTGAGGTAAAGTTCTAATTCAGCACTAAGAATACGTAAAGGCAGCATTCTCAAAAGACCAAACTACACAAACGTTTCATTTCTTTTCACATACATACGTTAACGCAAACAAGGCCAACAAAATTACATTATAGGAGCACTTAATAAAGTTTCTGATAAAATATGGAAATGACAGAAAAAGCTGTCTCTAAAACTCTTTAGGACGTTGGTCTAGGAAGTGCAAATATTTTATCTCCCAAATCATTCTGTTTATTGGCACAGCGAGCACCACCTCCCAATATTCCTTATACTCCAGCAATATTTATCATACATCTCCCCAAATGCATCATACTGTTTCCAGATTTTAAGCATTTTCTCAGACTGTTCCATTTGTACAGATGCCCTTCCAACAGTTCTCTTTTAAGACCCCATCACTGTTCCAGAAGCTCATTACAATCAAGCCAGGTACCTTCCTCTGTGTTTCTGCAACGCCCTGTGTCTACTCCCATAGCAGTCTACACTCATCCTAGTGTTTCAAAATGTTTGATTTGTTTGCATATCTTTCCCTTTCACTACATTCTTGGCCCCTTGGCTATCAGAAAGATATTCTTGGGGCGCCTGGGTGGCTCAGTTGGTTGAGCGTCCGACTTCGGCTCAGGTCATGATCTCATGGTTTGTGGGTTCGAGCCCCACGTTGGGCTCTGTGCTGACAGCTTGAGGCGTGGAGCCTGCTTCAGATTCTGTGTCTCCCTCTCTCTGCTGCTCCCTGTTTGTGCTCTCTCTCTCTCTCTCTCAAAAATAAATAAACATTAAGAAAAAAGATATTCTTATTCACTGCCTGGCATATAGTGGGTGCTCAATAACATTGGGTTAATATTGAAGAGTTCCAAAGCTGTAGCTGAAATTCAGTATAGCCAGGATCTAAAAATCACCAATGCCTCTTTAGAGGGATCTGTCTGAAGAGCCTTACTGTGTACTTAACATAATGGAGATTTAAGACTCTGATTTTGGGACTCAATGTATCAGGTAGAAAAGGGATGAGAAAAAAGGTCAGAGCCCATGTGCTAAGGGCATCAAGATAATTCCTATGGTGGTCAGGCCAATTGGGAAACCATTTGGTGGTGGTTGTGGAAGTCATCAAGGCTCTTTCTGAAGATGAAAGAAAACAAAAACATACCCACTTTATTAATCCAGATTATCACTAGGAAAGTTATAACTTGCTTCATAAAAAAATAGTAGTTTGGGCATCACGGGAGTTTTAATCAGACTCTAGGATATCCCCAGCCACTCTTAGCGTTGAAGAAAATAGACCTACCCAGGTAGAGTCCTACAAATCTCCTACCTGCCTGGGTGTTTCCTCAGGTTTCTTGTTCTTTCTACACACTGGGCAGGGAGAAGCCTTGGCCTCTAAGGGTAAGGTCACCGCCTAGGCCAGGAGACCCATCTAGAAAGAGGAAGAGCTAAAATTCCTGGAGAGGCCTGCAAGGTTCTTTTCTTAATCAACTTGGTTCACCCCATGGCTAACGTAAAGCTTATTACCACCAGAACGACATCCGATAAAAGCACAGGGAAGAAAGGGAAGAGCAGTGGGGGTGAAGGAAGGGAAGGAGGGCTGGTTCCTCTATTTCCCACTGTCCCTTGTTGCTGACCCTGCCATGAATCCCCACTTCCCTCTGACTGCTCACAGGACTTCAATCTCAAGCCTCTGCTTCACCTCAGTGACGGATGTTCGGTGACTCAAAACCCTCCCAGAACCGGACCTTCATTTGTCCCTGGGGGGCATTCTTCCACATCTAGTGTCCTTTGTGCTCCCCACTTCCCTCACGGACATGCACCTTGCTATCCGGCTCATGTTATGTTCTGCTTGTCAGACCTGCTGGTGCTTCTCTTCTTATGCTTTTCTTCCAGCTGGGTATTTGCTCCCTCCAGTTCTCCGCAGACGCAGGACCCGATGCCTATGCCTGCTAAACAGACTGCGACAGCTAGTTGTATGGCTGTTCTTCCCCTTTCCCCCGACCGTGATTCTAACAGTACCACAGGGAGGCCACGATTCCCTCTTTCATTCTGCCTACGAGCAACTCTCCCCAGGCCCCTCGCTGGCAGGGTCGGCTTCGGCAATTACGGGAGGGCCTCATGAGCGTGCTTTTTAAAAAGCAGGTGTTCCCAATTTCAAGCACCTAATGCAAGAAGCTGATAATAGAACACAGAATCATCCAATTTAGAGACCTAAAACATTAAATTATGCTAAATCATATCATCATAGTAGAGAAAGCAAAGCACTGATAACAATGTAAGAACTCCGTGTAAATATGTGTTGTGCTGTGGCTCTGGCCAACCGCAGAAGCAGGAGGAAACAGAGCTGAGGGGAGGGACCAGGCCATCAGGATTCCCGAGAACTAGAAGGTAAATGCAGGGTCCCCGGCAAGAGCGCTCCGTGGACAGGGACCAGACAGGCCCAGCGCAGCCAGTGTCCACTCCCAGGGTCACGAGGCACGTGAAGGTGCAACTCTAGAGGCGGGCTCCAGAAGATCTCACCCTCCATGACCACCAGAATCACCTGTGGGCGAAAATCTCTGGTAGCTAAAGATGAGGTGCCTTCGGCATCAACTCGCCAGGTTAATTACTAAGACGTAAACATGAGGTAGTTCCTATGTGAATGTTTAGGGAGGAAAAGAAGGGACTATCTCTGGTCTAGTCTCCAGCATTTCAGGCATTCTGAACAATCACTACAGGCAAAGTCTACCATTTCCTGTGAACCTGTAACCATCACCACTGGTTGTTGGTTGTTTCAATAATCCTTCTCTGTATGTTTGCTTATGCTCTTCCTGGTTCAAAAGGGTGGTTTTTGCTTTAAGTTGTTGTTCCCCATCCCCCCTTTTCTTTTTTTAACCTATTAGTAACCACATATGGAAGTGAGGCTGGCTACCCAACAGTTTAAAAAAAATACACACAACATAAATACAAAGGAGGAGAAAAGAGAAAAGCGTACAATCATGGGTCTAAGAAGAACTTCACTGTCAGAAGGTCTATGTTCTCTAAACTGGAACTTTTGTGGGAAGAACTACACGAAGTATCATTCTTAGGCCACACAGAAACAGAAGATTAATCTATTATATTCAAATGCTTGAAACAGTTTTGATTTGAACTCACAGTTTTACATATAAAACTGTGAGTATCCCCATCCTCTGGGAACTCACATTGGTCCTGGTCTTGTGAACTTGGGCTATATACCAAGGCAGTGCAATGATCAGGGCTGACCATGTAGAATAAGGTGCAGGGAGGGGCACAGCTGTTATGAGTGATTCACGTTCTGTGCTAAGGTCACCACGGCCCTCTTACAGGCAAGACTGTCACCTTGGGATGGCACCTAAAACTGTCCCGACCAAATGTCAAGTAGAGCCTGGTAAAATAAAGGGTCTGACTTGTTTTGAAGGCCAAATATATGCAGCTTCAGAATTTTTTAAAGTAAGGTTTGCCTATACAACCGAGAAACCTGATCTGTATTCGTACATTTTCAACACACGTACCCAAATTGTCTGGTTGCAGTGAATGATCACTGTATTTAGAGTAAGAGATTAGGTGAAAAGAAAAAAAAAGACTGGGAGACATTTGGGAAATAATTCCAAAGTAGATCTTCCTAATTTCTAAAATATGAAGTTTCGTTATCACCATCAGAGTATCCTAAGTTCAAAAAACATTCTAGAGAAAGAGTTCCCGTTAAATATCCATCCAATACTGTGTTTCATAATGACGATAATAGATTTAAATACATCTTTAACATGACCCTTTCAATACCCTATGGCATGAAAATTCTCCAGTTTAAGCAGGAGTGGCAATGAATCATCAACCAACCTTCCACAACTATTTAAAGCAGTAGGCAATTAAAAAGAAAACAGGGGTCAGCTTCACTCAGACACTGACATGCCTCGCTGGGCAGTAGAAACCGACAGGAGAGCCTGTACATTTCAAAGCCCAGAAAAAGTATGGACTAGAATGAGTCACAATTTGCATGAAGAAGTTAAAGTGAAATTAAGAAAGGCTGACATTTACAAAGACCCCTAAACTTGGGTGTCCTAACGACCTTTTCTACAAAGGAATCCTCTCCTTTATGTATGGTCCTATGATTCTCCAGCAAATTTTGTGAGTTAAGGGGAAAAATATGATATCTCCATAGCAATTCCATAATTCTCTTGGATTTTGTATCATACAGCGCTCTCAGATACAAAGACTTTTTAAGGAGTCAAATCCACTTGCAAGAAATTATTTAAAGTATGACAGTTTTGCTCTCCCACAAAAGTTAAAAAGTTTAAGCCACAACTGAAAGACTTACAAATGAGTGCTGTGGCTATCTGATGGATAAATCAAAAAGAAAAATCCTTACGGGGTTAATTTTGATCCTCCACATAGGCCATGAAATATATAAAAATTAACTACCTAATTATGTATTAAAAAAAAGACATAATAATAATTAAGTTACTTCCTATCAAATTAACTGGTTTAAATTAATTTAAGATTATAGCTTTGTTTTACATATATTGGCCAAGAGATAAGTTTCCCCATCATTCTACAACCCTTCAAATAATGAAATAAAATCTTCTTAAAATGTATTCTTCCCCTTTTCAATTTTAATGATCACTCCTAAGCTTCCAAATGCTAGATGATTCAGCATGATGCTGTCATCAAGACTTCAGAGAAGTTCTACCCAGTGGCATTCTGAAACGGGTTTAGCTCGAACACAGATGCATGGGTTGAATTCCAGAGACCTGCTTTGGGAAATCCTGCCTGCCAGGGGATGGCTCATAGGTGAGGCCGATAAAGTGGCTGAAGATGTCAGATATGACACCTGGGCAGGTCCGGTTTTGAGAGCCGGAGCAAGAGTAGGCATAGCTATCCCTCTGTAGACGTAAAGTCTGGGCTAGAAGATGATGCTGTACTCACGCCATCTGGAACTTAGCTGTCTCTCAAGCATACGGTCTTAGGTTTGCTTCTTCAAGATGTACTGTTTGTTATTTTTTATTGTATCAATGGACAGTGGGCTTCCCAGATACTAGAATGGTGGCAGCTGTTAGCTCAGTATTGCCAAGGAAAATATTTGGCTGCATACAGGGTTTCCCGAGAGCAAGTTAGTACATGACCTCAATCTTTTCCAAGCTTATCATAATGCTGGAAGGCTGTGCTGATTCAGCAAAGCAATCTATAATCGCTTGCAAAATGCCCCTGCCTCACAGGGATGTTATGAAGCTTAATAAGATAATGCATATGAAGCACTCTGAGCCCCACAGAAGGAAGGCGCTAAGTAATAATACTCTGCATTTATAATTACAAGCAGTCTCACAAAGAACCCAATAAACTTGTCCACAAATTACAAGTAAAGACTACTTTAAATAATTTAACATAAATAATTGTGTAACAAAGGAAATGTGAAATCACTCATGTTTAAAAAGCGGAATGGACGTACTTCACAAGGCTAAGTCAAAATGAAAAAAATAGAGCTAGACACGTTTCTACTAAAAGAAAATTACATTGTGATAAAACAGAAATTGAATCAGAAACTTGTAAGAGTATGTTTTACTGAAGTCATCTTCAGACGTGGCTATTAATGAATTAAATTTAGTATCATTTCTACGGTTTTCTGCCAATAGACTTAATTTTTAAAAATCAAAGTCAGTGTTAATCGTAATAAATTTCTTCAGTTATGAACGGTAATGCTGAAAACATAAATTTTAACTCTCATTGGGACCAAACACGAGTATTTTACCAATGTAAATTTCTTTCTTTTTAAAATATTAAAATCATGCTGCTCTCCACCCCACCCCCATAGCATTGGTCTCCTGGCTGGCAAACACCTGTTTCCTGTTCCTCTGGACAAGCCCAGGCAGAACACAATGCACGAAAGTCCACTTTAATGACGGTGTCTCCAAAAGAGCAGGCCAGGCTGAGCTGGCATCACTGGATTCTCCGGTGCCACTATCTTTACTGAATAGTGACTGGGACTTTTTAGGTACCTGGTGTCATTTCCTACAGGCAATCTTCCAGAAATCTCACAGGATCCAATTTTTTTACTCTCTGTTCCTCCATAACACTGCCATAGCATCACTTCCTACATCATACAGAAATCATGTGATTTGATCTGGACCCCCTCAGACTGTTGAGGCCTTTAGCCGGAAGTTGTATTTTTCATTTTTGCGTCGCCATTCTCCACCACAACTGCTGACCCACGTAGACACCCACTAAGAGGGAGCTGAACTGACTGCCCACTCTGGAGAAAGCAACGGAAGGAGTCTTGCCAGTGGTCTCGGTAGGTTGTATAGGATCAACTCCAAGTATACAGATGGAAAAAGCGATTTCACTTTCTGATTTTTATTTGTAATTTTGTTTTCAGAAAGGTAGTATTTTATGTTTGTAAAGAAAACATAAATCCAATATTAGATGGTGAGGACGCACAGATGAAAAAGACAGGCCTTGCCCTCCTGTGAGTTTAAGGCATACTTCGATGGTTAAGCCAAGTCCCGAAATGGAGTTAGCCCATTTTCTTTGTAAAGTGTTGTGGATTTATGCAATAAAAGAAAAACGAAATTTATAAATTTGTAAGTCTTCGAAGGTTTTTTATTTATTTAGCTGGAAGACTCAGCTTCTTTGGAGAGCTAAGTTCAGGAAACAGCATTGATCCAGATGCTGAATGAAGAGAGACTCTAATTATCTAAGATTTCACTAAGAATGCTTTCATCAGAGGCTGAACATGGCAAGAGCTGATTACTTAACTCAAAATAAACTTCCATCAACACACCAGGAACAATGCATACACCTCAGGATGTTAACGGGGCCTAATTAGTTCTCTGAAGTGTAGCAGCTCAAAAGAATTTTGGAAAATAAAAGCGTGAAGGTTAATGATCTTTTGTATTATCCTCTTAAGATAAACCCAATTGCCAAGGAAATTAGACTTATAGGTCTCAAAAATTCAGGCTGAGAGCAAATTCTACAGGCATAAAAATAATTTGTCAATTTTTCAAAGTTAAACCATTGGTGAACTTAAAACAGAAAAACTAAAAAGGTGCCTATAAGACGGGCCACGTATGTGTTCCTCCTAACAAAAGAATGAGTCAGGAGTGGAGCTAAAACACAAGTGTCGATCTTTTCTTTCACTTAATATGAAAATCAGGAGCTCAATTTTATTTATTTTTTTAGTGTTTATTTATTTCAAGAGAGAGACAGAGAGAGAGACAGAGTGCTAGTGGGGGAGGTGCAGAGAGCGAGGAAGACAAAGAATCCGAAGCAGGCTCCAGGCTGTCAGCACAGAGCCTAATGTGGGGCTCAAACTCATGAACGGTGAGATCATGACCTGAGCCAAAGTAGGACACCCAACCAACCGAGCCACCCAGGTGCCCTAGGAGCTCAATTTTAAAATCTCAGTTCCAAAGGAGGAGAATTCATACAGTGCGCGGACAGAACCTACGGGGCTCCTCATATTAGTATATAGAAAGAGAAGCAATATAGGGGTAATGTCACAATCAACTTCTTATAAGGAAAGTTAAAGAAAGTTGGGAGAAGGTGAATATTCAAAGCGACTATTTTAGGGGCCCTTGGGTAGCTCAGTCAGTTGAGTATCTGACTCTTGATTTCAGCTCAGGTCATGATTCCAGGGTTGTGGGATAGAGCCCCAATGTTGGGGTCCGTGCTGAGCATGGAGCATGCTTGATATTCTCTCATTCTCTTTCTCTCTCTCTCTCTCCCCCTTTGTGTTCTCTCTCTCAAATCAAATCAAATCAAATCAAACAAACAAAAAAAACCCCAAAGTGACTATTTTATGAAGGAGAAAAACTGGGGAGGGGTAAGATGTTTCTGAAAGTCAAGGTTTACTTTGGGAGGATATCTGGGTAAGAGAGCTAAGGTGTGGACCTAACAGAAAAACTGAAGAAACACAGTAGCTGTGACTTTGCACAAGAATATTTAATACTGCAGGTCTTTATAGCTTTGGACATTGGATCTATAATCTTTGAGGTTCATGATGACCATCTCCCCTTCCCCCAAGGGTCACTTGGGACAAAGTTAAATTGTTTTGTTAATTCGTGTGTGTTTAAACATGAAAATAGTTTTGTTGTGTTCTATAGGCAAAGGACGAGCAGTACGTACATTCTTAAATTCTGAGTAACTATTATATTGAGAAGACGGATATCAAAGATAAAACTGCTATTGCTTTGAAGCCAGTAAGTAGGGACCAAAAACTCAAATGTCCACCTGGCCAATTGGGTAACGTATATTCACTTCAGTACTGAACTAAGGCCAGTCAAGAGACACAGAGTAGACTCCTACCCACCCCTCCAACTGCACAGACGGCTTCACTCCTACTTCTCAACAGTCCCACCTAGAATATTTCCTCCAAAATAAAGGCTGAGCCATACTTTAGTTCTTCATATAATCTAAGGCCCACTATTTATATATGCGGTCTTTGACTCAATAGAGTATACATAAAGAGAGAAAGAAGGAGAAAGATACAAAAGAGATAGGTATAAAAGTAAGGGGGCACCTCTTGTGGGATCAAAAGAGGTAAGTTTAGGGGTTTCTAAAGACTGAATATGAAACTGAGATACAAAGATTGAAACAGCTTCATTTATATTTCAAAGAACATCTGGAACATGATATCCATTATGAGTTTTAAAGACTTCCAGAAAGTCTGTGGCTTTCCCTTTGTTATTTTTACTTTTTTTGTTTCACTAGCTGAACAACTCCAGAACTGAACATTTGCTTCAGAAACAAGAGCAGCACATAAAAACTTGGATATTGTTTTGCAGTCAACCAGGGGAGAAGAAAAATCCCGGTAGAAATAAAGGGAGTGGTAGAGGAACACAGGGGAAGGGAAGCAGGTGAACCATGAAGAAGAAGAAAGACTAGGTCCCGAGTCTGTGAAGGTTTACCCTACCAGCCTGAGACCACAGAATCTCCTGGCTTCCAGGCACTCATGCACCCATGCCTGAACCTCCTCATTGCCCACACACCTGCTCTTTTGGAACTCTACCCCTGTCTAAGGGTATTGACTAGTGACTGGTGTTACCTAATAACTGGAGGCCTGGAGGGGGAGGAGTCCAGAACAACCTACCAGGGCAGAATGGAGGGAAAAAGAAATCATGCTCCAAGGGTCTCTGAAAATTCAGAACAGATCTTCCTGTAACAAACATCAGGTCAGTGGTTCCCACCTTTTGGAATAAGAAGGCTTTAAAATTTTTCTTTTTTTTTTTTTAATTTAGAGAGAGAGTGAGCACGAGTGGGGGAGAGGGAGAGAGAGACACAGAGAGAGAGAGAGAGAGAGAGAGACAGAGAGAGAGAAAGAATATCTCACACTGAGTGTGGAGTGTGACATGGGGCTTGGTCCCATGACCCAGGGATCGTGACCTGAGCTGAAATCAAGAGTTGGACACTCAACTGACTGTGCCACCCAGGAGCCCCAAGAAGGTTTTTTTCAGTATCAATAATGTCTATGGAGTCCCTGTGTATCTATACGTAAAATAACATATAAGAAAGAGAAACGGTTACAATAAATTTAGTAATGCTTCTAAAAGAATTTGTATCTTATTTATCTCTACACCATCTCTCTATATTGGAAACACAGCTGTACATACCTCATATATTAAGAACTATTGTAATTAGAAGCATTATTAGTTACAATAGGTTTTATGGAATTGGTCCAGGAATCTAGTCACTGAAATTGCATTGTTTTGATGGAAAATATCCTCCATTCCAAACAATTAACATGCATATAAGTCTTTTTTTAAATTAAAAAAAAAAATTTTTTTTTAACGTTTATTTATTTATGACACAGAGAGAGACAGAGCATGAATGGGGGAGGGTCAGAGAGAGAGGGAGACACAGAATCCGAAACAGGCTCCAGGCTCCGAGCGGTCAGCACAGAGCCCGACGCGGGGCTCGAACTCACGGACCGCGAGATCATGACCTGAGCCGAAGTCGGATGCTTAACCGACCAAGCCACCCAGGCACCCCTGAACACTCTGTTTCTTAAGAAAGGATAGCAGTAGGTCTCTTCAAAAAAATGGTGTTGGGAAAACTGGACAGCCACAGGCAAAAAAATGAAAAGTGGACCACTTTCTTACACCACACACAAAAACAAACTCAAAATGGATTAAACCTAAATGGGAGACTTGAAACCATAAAAATTCTTAAAGAGAGTACAGGCAGTAATCTCTCTGACATCAGTTGTAGCAACATTTTCCTAGGTATGCCTCCTGAGGAAAGGGAAATAAAAGCAAAAATAAACTATTGGGATTACATCAAAATAAAAAACTTCTGCACAGTGAAGGAGACAATCAACAAAACTAAAAGGCGACCTGCTGAATGGGAGAAATTATTTACAAATGGCAAATCCAATAAAGGGTTAGTATCCAAAACATATAAAGAACTGATACAACTCAATACCCAAAAACAAATAATCCGATTAGAAAATGGCCAGAAGACATTTCCCCAAAGAAGACATCCAGATGGCCAACAGACACATGCAAAGATGCTCAATATCACTCACCATCAGGGAAATGCAAATCAAAACTACAATGTTATCACTTCACACCTGTCAGAATGGCTAACATCAAGAGCACAAGAACAACAGGTGTTGGTGAGGATGTGGAAAAAAGGGAACCCTCCACTGTCGGTGGGAAGGCAAACTGGTGCAGCCACTCTGGAAACCAGTATGGAGGGTCCTTAAAAAGTTAAAAATAGAACTACCCTATGTTGCACTACTAGGTATTTACTCAAAGAATTAAAAAATACTAGTTCAAAGGGACACACGTACCCCTGTGTTTACAGCAACATTATCTACAATAGCCAACTTATGGAAACGGCCCAAGTATCCATCGACTGATGAATGGATAAAGAATGTATACATGTATACAATGCAATATTACTCAGTCATGAAAAGGAATGAAATCTTGCCACTTGCAATAACATGGATGGAATTAGAGGAGTATAATGTTAAGGGAAACAAGTCACTCAGTGAGACAAATACCATATGATCTCACTCACATGTGGAATTTAAGAAACAAAAGGAAAGAAAAAGGGAGACAAACCAAAAAAGAGACTCTCAATTATAGAGAACAAACTGATGGTTACCAGAGGGGAGGTGGATGGCAGGATGGGTAAAATAGGTGATGGAGATTAAAAAGGACACTTACATGATGAAAACAAATAAAGCAAAAAAACAAAGCTTGGTAGTAGGAAAAAAATGAATTCACTAATTCATTCAGTCACAAAAGATATACATCCATTTAATCAAAGAAACAAAAATAATTTCTTTCACCTTTGACAGTTTCAGTTCTTTAACAGTATTTCAAATAAAGCATACTATATGTTATTTTTTTATTTTTAGAGAGAGAGAGAGTGCAAGTGGGAGACAGGGGCAGAGGGAGAGAGACAGAGAGAATCTTAAGCAGGCTCCACACTCAGCACGCAGCCCAACGCGGGGCTTGATCCCATGCCCGTGAGATCATGACCTTAGCCGAAATCGAGAGTCGGATGCTCAAATGACTGGGTCACCCAGGTGCCCCTGTATGCTATTGTTTTCTAATCTGACATAAAAGACCTACAAACTGAAGATGATCAAAAAAAAAAAAAAAAAGCTTTTAAGGTGAGCTTAATTTAGGGGTGGTAAAGAATAATCGTGTCAATAGTGCTTCCTGTTTTTTTCTTTCCCCTGCATCAGCTACTGTAAATATAACACTTGGAATTTTACAAAATGGTGGTATGTCTATGCCTGTCTAATGCAGACAAGCTTCAATTGGGAATCCCCACTCTACTGAGAAGCACTTGAGGTCTAAAGAAATGGAATTTACAGACTCCTCCAAATGGCCCAGGAATCCTCTATAATCCACTATCTGGCCTTAATGAGAGTGAAAAGGCATTGCAGTAACGAACATATGGGAAGCAGCACCAAGCTGAGGACTGGCATTATTTATTTCACTTTTCTTTTCTTCTACCAGACAAAATATCTTATTTCTCAGATTGATGGGCCCAAAAGGACCTTAAATCTATTACAGGTGATCAACGTTCTAACACCATAAGGGCAGAATCCAAGTCCATTTTAATGTACGATTTTTCTCTCCTGGGTAAAATCAACGTATTTTTTGATATGTGACCATGTTGACCCAGGGCTTTCTTTTGTTCAAAATTACAGAAATGAGAAAAATAAGGCAAAAGTACCCCTTTGCTATGGGGAGCTATAGATATCTAAAATTTTAAGTTTAAGTATTTGAAATCTAACAAATCCATTTTACAGATGGAAGCCTGCCTTTTATACACTTCCTTTTTAGCAATAAGTTATAACACATACTACATGAGTCTAACTACTCTTGTGTGAAACAGGGATCTCAGGTTCCGTTCCTTTACTTTAACTTCTGGTCCATAATGCAATGAATATTGGGGTGGTCACAGTGACTCTGGTAAAATCTGTTTTACTCCCAATATATTTCCTGAAATGGGAGATGAGGCCAGAAATGTTATTTATCTAGAGGTTACACTGCACAGAAAGATAGATAGATAAAATGATGAGACATTTGCTCTGACAGAACAATTCCTCATCTGTTCACATCAGGGTACAAAATGAATGTTCTAAAACAAGCCTGGTATCCAATTTTTTGGCTAAATACCAAGAAGTCTTTTTTGGCCTCGATCGCAACCTTCTATTTTCTTGGGATCTTTTATCATCTTTTCTTCCCAACAGGAAAAGCTGAGCTGCCTTAAAGTGTACATCATCCTCTGAAATAAGGATCTGCAAAAACTAGTCTTCCCGGTAACTAAACTAGTGTCTCGGTAGATCTAAAATTCGGCCAATAACATGCTTACCCAATTCACTCATAACAATTTCTTTCAAATGGCAGGCGAAAGCAAGAACTGCTGGGTGCCATGTTTTAGAGATACCGGCTTTGGAGAAAGGTAGAAATCTGGATGTGAATTCCAGTTCCACCACCTTCTAGCTGTGACTCTAGACAAGGGACTTAAAACCCTAGGTTCCACGTCTGTAAAATGGAGTTAATAACTAAATCTACCCTACGGGGGTGTCGTATGGATGAAATGAGACTGTGGATGTAAACAGCGGTGCCTGGTACAAAGTAAGCATTCCATATGTGTAAGGTCTCATTTTCACTGAGGAAGCTGACTCTTTTTCTTTCTTTTTTTTTTTTTTGAGAGAGAGAGAGAGAGAGAGAGAGAGAGAGAGAGAGAGAGCGCGCGCAAGAGGGCCAGCAGGAGAGGGTCAGACAGAGAGGCAGAGAAAGAATCTTAAGCAGTCCTCCCCTGTGCAGAGCCTGATGTAGGGCTGGATCTCATGACCGTAAGATCATGACCTGGGCCAAAATCAAGAGTTGGATGCTCAACCAACTGAGCCACTCAGGCGCCCCTTGCTTTTGACCTAGTAATATTACAAACTTTGCTAGTATATGGGGACGGATCAATGTTTTATAGGGCCTGAAGCTTATACAATATGAGGAGGCTCTCTTCAAGAACACAAAATTAGGGGCACCTGGGTGGCTCCGTTGGTTAAGCATCCAACTTCGGCTCAGGTCATGGTCTGGAGGCTTGTGAGTTCAAGCCCCAGTCGGGATCTGTCCTGACAGCTCAGAGCCTGGAGCCTGCTTTGGATTCTCTGTCTCCCTCTCTGTCTGCCCCTCTCCTCTCTCTATCTGCTTCTCTCTCTCAAAAATAAACAAACATTGGGGCGCCTGGGTGGCTCAGTCGGTTAAGCGTCTGACTTCGGCTCAGGTCATGATCTCACGGTCCGTGAGTTCAAGCCCCGCGTTGGGCTCTGTGCTGACTGCTCAGAGCCTGGAGCCTGTTTCAGATTCTGTGTCTCCCTCTCTCTCTGACTCTCCCCCATTCATGCTCTGTCTCAAAAATAAATAAACGTTTAAAAAAAATTAAAAAAAAACCCAAACATTGAAAAAAATTTAAAAAAAAGGAAAAGAACACAAAATTAAGTGCAGTTCTCATTCTTATTTATAGAGAATAAGAGAAGAAACAGTAGCCAAAACACTAGGCCTTCAAAACAATTCAAATTTCATCTTCTGAGATCTCTTTAGATAATTATCTGAAATAGTACTTATGAAGAAGTGCTTCCTGCTTGAAACACGGCTTCCCTGTCTCAATACACGCTCCAACTCCCAGCACTCACAGGGGCCAGCACGAGTAAGAGGCCTTGAATCTTAACTTTGATTGGCTTAGTGGTAATTCTGCCTCTGAAAGTATACAATCTATAACTTATTTCCTTTATTTTTTAATGTCAGTCATCTGGCTCTTGGGAGAAACGTGAATGCTCTGAATACAGAGCAGCGGTTTTCATGTCTGTGAGAAATTCTTTTCACTGATTAACAACACCTTAGCATCTTTTCCTTTTCATTCTTCGATACTGAGATAACTAGAAAAAGACAATAAAAAAGACAATCTTGGGAGACATTCATCAGTAATCAAAGAAGCCTAGTTAGAAATGCATAGGTATTGGGGGTGCCTGGGTGGCTCAGTAGGTCAGGCATCAAACTCGATTTCGGCTCCAGTCATGATTTCACAGTTGGTGAGTTCAAGCCCCTTGTGGGGCTCTGCGTTGATAGGATGGAGACTGCTTGGGATTCTCTCTCTGCTCCCCCCCCGCCCCGCACTCTTTTTAAAAATAAACATTAAAAACAAAAAAAAGAAATGCATAGGTGTGTAGAACACATGGGAACTGGATTAGAGGCAGTTATAACTCAGAGAAGCTATTTGCTACAACGCTTCATAGCCCTTAACTGCAGTCTCCGCGAGATTTAAGATGTTTAATGAAATCATACCTAACTCCGTATCTTCAAAATCTCTTCGCTGATACGCCCCTAATGACACAGCAGTAACTATTATAAATCTTTATTTTGGTTTTGAGTATGTTACTTTTGGAATTTCTCTGTAGACCAACATTTTCTCTCATAATAAATAAAGAGAAAGTTGAAAACATGACCACCATTCTCGGAGGTAGGTAACGGAACACAGTTGACAGCTCACAGACTTTGGAATCACCAACAGAGTGCGGGGTTTGAATTCTAGTTTGCCATTTACTAAATTTAAGGCCTCAACTCGGTGCCTTTCCATATCAGTTTCTTTATCTTTGAAATACAGACAACAGCATCAAGACCCGCGGAAGCGGCCTGGCAGTCAGTGGTAACACATGAACAGAGTAGGCTTCCTCAAGGGAGATAAAGGTAGCTAAAAACAGTATGTATAGATATATTTATAAGGCATTTAAAAATCTTGCTAAAGAAAAAAAAATAGTAGTCTTGGATATAAAGATTCCTGATTCTTGGCAACAGATTTTATCTAGACATTACCCACATGGTAAACTTCAATACATTCTTGGAGGTCAAAAAGTTTTACTTCCTACCTCTTCTGTTATCACAGTTTGCCTTATATCTGTATCTATCTATATTCATCCAACTATCATAGCACTTCCTGACTTGCTATATTTCTTCTTTTTCTTAGATCCAAATACCAGCTTTATCACTTATTAAATGTAGGCACAGGCCAAGCTGAACAACCACAGGCCTCCCTGTAGGGTGAGTTCTCAAATCAGGGAGAAGGATGTACATGAGCTCTTCTGAAAAGGCTTTAATGTTTCTTTATTAATAAGCCCCTGGATGGTAGGGACAGTGTTTTGCTTCTCTTTGTATCTCTGATGCACAGCATGGGGCACAGAAAGGGCATCTGGTACATGCATCCTGAATATAAGTATGAGTTAATGAGAAATCATCACGTTTAAAAATAATTACGATATGGACCCTGGTCATTTCCAGACTACACCACTGAAATTTATTTTATGCGCTATTTCAAACTCACAGAGTAGTTAAATGATGGTCCTTAAATGCCTTCTACCATTTCTCTTCCCCCATCATTCTAGTCACACCTTCTTCAAGTATCTGAAGAAAACACTGAATTTCTTGTTGCTTTCACATTTCCTCTAAGCCCTAATTTTTGTCCATTATTTACATATACACTTAAAAGTGTCTCTTATGTGCAAGGCCTTAGGGAAAGGATATAAAAATGAATAAACTACGGTTCTTCCGTCAGAGTTTAAATGGTAGTAGGGAATTTTTTTCTTAAAGCTTAAACTATCATATTACAAACCAAAATGAAATATTGATTTTATCTAACAATGGCCCACAAGCTGTGCAGCTACAGGTTAAAGAGTAATTAAGGCTTCAGGCTCTGCCTAGAAGAATGTTTGGACAGATGGTACCTTAAAAGCCAGGTGAGGACATTTTACTTTAATCCTTACAGGGAGACTCACAAAGTTGTGAGAACAGTGGTTACATATCCATATATTTTTAGGAAGTTAATGCTAGTAGTAAGCAAATTTGGAAAGACCCAAACCGATTAAGGAATTTTAGCTGGGGACAAAAAGGAGGCTCAGGACTTCATAAGGAAGAGAAGGCAGTGACCGTGTATGGATAGAGCACGGACCCAAGGTAGTGTTTTGAGGAAGGATGCTTCACAGGAACAGAGCTACTAGAGAAACCAAGTGTTAGGGATGAGGAAAAGGCCGCTGATGTGGTCGACAGGAGGTCACTGCTGCTATTCCAGGGAGCACTGTTTGACGAGAAGGGGCAAGCAAACAGGCCAGATTCTAGTGACTGCACGGTAAATGGGAGTGTGTAACTTACTTCATCTGTAAGAAACTTGGCAATAAGGGATGAAGAATGATGGAACGGTGCAGTGTGGTGAGAAGGAAACCATCATCAAAAGACTGTAGAACCTCAGACCTTTCTTGGTCCAGGCCACATTCTGATGTTTCTCTATTCACTCCTCTGCTAACTGTAAGGCTAACAGCATCCAGTGAAAGCCAACTAGGCAAGGATTCTCTAGAAGAAACTTCTTTGATAACTCATTCTATCAGTATTTGTGCTATGTATGTATAATGTATACAAAACATACATTTATTTAGGGGCACCTGGGTGGCTCAGTCGGTTAAGCACCCAACTTCGGCTCAGGTCACGATCATACCTTGTGTGAGTTCGAGACCTGCCCGAGTCAGGTCTGTGCTGACAGCTCAGAGCCTGGAGCCTGCTTCGGATTCCGTGTCTCCCTCTCTCTCTGCCCCTCCCCTGCTTACGCTTTGTCTCCATCTCTATCTCTCAAAAATAAATAAACATCAAAGTATACATTTATTCATAAATTGTATGCATTTGCTGCTGTTAGGATGTATACGAAATATTATAAGAACTCAATGTTCTGGGCCCTGGCTTATCTTTCCATCTCTAGCTGAAATGACAGTGAGGACCTTCCGTGAACCCCAGGCGAGAATATGACACTTCCCAGAGCACACTGGCCTTACTCTAGAGACACACTTGGCAATGCTGCACCTTACCCATGGCCCATCCCCATCCTTCCTATTACTAGATCCCGAGCTCCATGAGGCAGCAGTCATGTCACCTACTGTATTCTGGAACTCAGTAAAAAAGAAGGTACTCACTAAGTATTTTCCAACTCACAGAATGATGTGTGTTTTTTGTTTTTTTGTTTTGTTTTGGTTTGTTTTACTCACCAAGATCCACCATTGAGAGCTGGGAGGGTAATTGTCACCTTACTGCTTTGTCCTATTACTATGACAGTAATGACGACAGCCCCCATCGGCCTTTTGACAGTTCAACTGTCCCTTGATAAATAGGAAAGGAGGATCTATGTGGAGTCCACCTAAAGATGAATAATATTTTAAGATTTCTAAATAAGAGAATGGGGTACTCTAACTTGCGAAATTTTCAATTTGTTTAGCAAAATATTTTAAAACCTGATTTAAAAAAAGTCAAATTACAGCCTCTGTAGAAAACAGTGCAATGGGGGGCGCCTGGGTGGCGCAGTCGGTTAAAGCATCTGACTTCAGCCAGGTCACGATCTCACGGTCCGTGAGTTCGAGCCCCGCGTCGGGCTCTGGGCTGATGGCTCGGAGCCTGGAGCCTGTTTCCGATTCTGTGTCTCCCTCTCTCTCTGTCCCTCCCCCGTTCATGCTCTGTCTCTCTCTGTCCCAAAAAAAAAATAAACGTTGAAAAAAAAATTAAAAAAAAAAAAAAAAAAAAAAAAAGAAAACAGTGCAATGGTTCCTCAAAATATTAAACACAGAATTACTACATGATCCAGCAAAACCACTTCTGGGCATATATTCCCAAAAGATATAGGCAGGGATTTAAACAGATATTTGTACACCAATGTTCATAACAGCATTATTTACAACAGCCACAAGGTGGAAACAACCCAGATATCCATCAACAGATAAACAAAATATGTAATAATATGCAATGGGATACTATTCAGCCTTAAAAAGGAAGAAAATGCATATATATATTTTACATATACATATATGATACATAGATTCTGATACATATGTGTGCGTGTGTGTGTATGAACATGGATGAACATTATGCTAAGTGAAAGAAGCCAATTACACAAGGTAAACACTGTATGATTCCATGTACACGAGGTACCCAGAACAGTCTAATTCAGACGCAGAAAGTTGTCAGGGACTGGTGAGAGGAGTGGTGGATTATTTAAGAGAGAATTTCTGTTTGGACTGATGACAAAGTTCCGGAGACAGATATTGGTGACAGGTGCACAACAATGTGAAGGTATACTTAGTGTCACGCAAATATACACTTAAAAATGATAAATTTCATGTTACATATATTTTACCAAAATAAAGAAAGGTCAAATTAAAATCAATTCTCAGATTAAAGTTAATTGGTATCGTCTTTAATTAGTAAGTATTATAAGCAGACCTGCAATTCTTGTATCCTGTGAATTATCCTTCACTGACACATCCTTAGAAAACAGAACAGGATTTGAGACCTGATACGCTGATATGCCCAAGTCTAGAGTAATAACTGGACTAACAATTCTCTCTCTCTCTCTCTCTTCCTTCCTTCCTTCCTTCCTTCCTTCCTTCCTTCCTCTCTCTCTCTCTCTTTCTATTAGTTTTCTTTATTTTTGAGAGGCAGAGAGAGAGACAGAGCGTGTGTGGGGGAGGGGCAGAGAGAGAGGGAGACACAGAACCCAAAGCAGGCTCCAGGCTCTGAGCTGTCGGCACAGAGCCCAATGCAGGGCCCAAACTCGTGAACCGTGAGATCATGACCCGAGCCGAAGTCGGACGCTCAACCGACTGAGCCACCCAGGCGCCCCTGGACTAACAATTCTAATGAGATCCAAAACTGCAGAAGGCCAATTTTTACTGGACTTTGTGCTGATAGAAAGCATCAACTGTAAAGCTCTTCATTTCTTACCAACAAAGCTGAGATGAAGAACATGATCACTGTTTTCCTGGAATCATTACCTTAACACTGAGGGTAACAGAAAAGATGAGAGGAGATTAAAAAGAAACAAAAAAAACGGACTACTGCACTTCTTACCAGAGATGAATGACCCAGTAATTAGCAAAAAGTGACTATTTTCTACATAGAAATGAAATAAAACAACTCAGAGTGGACAACAGCAATAAGGGAATTGGGAAGTGATATCCGTGAGTGAGTGCCTGTATCTGCCCGCCCCTCCCCAACTATATATAAACAGACAAACAATATGATCTATGAAGCCTGTACTTCCTCCTTCCCTGTAACCTACATAAAGAAGTCTGACGTAGCAAAAGACTTCAGGGAAAGAAACATTCTTTAGGGGAACACGAGAAATGGCTGAAATGAGACAGAATAACAGAATATCGAGAAGAGAAATCTTAATGTCATTGTGATTTTCTCTCATTTTCCCACAGCCTCCAGATTTGCCTCAAGGAATCTTTCTGCACCTCAGAACCTCCTCTCCATCTTCCTAGCTTCGGGTCATGTTTGGTGCCTTAAATGGTTAGGCAACATATGACACTAAGATATGGGACCACAGAAGGCATTCAATGCTCCAATATAGTATTAGCTACTTATTCTTTTTGAAGTATTTCCTTGGAAAAGATACTCAACATTGTTAATCATTAGGAATGATTAGGAACATGTAAATCAAAACCACAATGAGAAATTAGCCCTTCACGCCTGTTAGGATGGCCACTATCAAAAAACAGAAAATAACGAGTGGTGGTGAGGATGTGGAAAAATTAGGACTTTTGTGTATTGTTGGTAGGACTGCAAAATGGTGAAAACATTATGGAAAACATATGGAGTATGCAGGTTCCTCAAAAAACTAAAAATAAAACTACCATATGACACAACAATCCCATTTCTGGATATTTATCCAAAAGTATCTAAAACAAAGTCTTGAAGAAATATTTGCATACTCGCATTCATTGCAGCACTGTTCACAGTAAGAAGATGCGAAAGCAACTATAACGTCTGCTGATGGATGAATGGATACAGAAAATGTGGTATATATAAATGGGACATCACTCGGCTTTAAGAAGAAAAAAAAAAATCCTGACATACACTACAACAGGGATGAAGCTCGAGGACATTATGCCAAGTTAAATAAGTCAATCACAAAGAGACAAATACCGCATGATTCCGCTTACAGTACGCGTCTAAAGTAGTCAAAGTCATAGAAAAAAAAGTGGTTGCTAGGGGTTGGCAGTTGGGGGAAATGGCAAGTTGTTCAGTAGGTATATAGAGTTTCCACCATGCAAGATGAAAACGCTCTAGAGGCTTCTTGTACAACAGTGTGTATATAGTTAATACAATCATGTACACTTAAAAACTGCTCAGATGGTAAATTTATGTTACTATTTTTTTTAACCACCAAAACACACACTCAAAACCAAAAAAGCTGTCATCAACCCAGAAAAAAGTCTCCTTGGAAAGACCAATCATGATAGTTGCATGTACAGTAATTTATTACTGTATAATCCATTTCAGTCTGAAAATTAACAACCTAAAGCACTACAAAAACAGTCACATTTCCCTCTTCCTCGTTTTACTAGTACAACAGGTTGGGAAAATAGGCTTGTTCTTACTCATTAAAAAAAAAAAAAAGAAAAACAAAAACAAAAAACAAGATGAAGAAAAATGTACTTTAAGCCTAAACCAACCAGAGATGACAGCAATAAAAAGAACGAATAGTGGTGTTGGTCCTCTATATCTTTTATTTATTCCACTGTTAATTACTATATATAAATCTGATCATAATAAGCCATTTCTAATCTTCAGTGGTGAATAAATTATATATACAGACACACTTAGATAATAAGTGAACTATAGGGCAATTGGAAACGCTTGTTCTCTTCTCCCTACCACACCCCGAATATTTAATTCTCTCAAAAATTATATCATTCTTCAAACTAAGAAAAATGAATTAGAGGTAACTATAGCTCATGGAAACTTAAACTTATCCGACAAAATCTTAACAGAGGAGTTCTTTCAAAACCAATACATCCAGTATCTGCATAGCACTAAATAGAAAATGTGAGTATGCTTTCTATTTGCTACATAATGTAGTCTAACACAGTATGTCTATTTAAAATAAGGAAAAATATCCCAAATTAATTGAAAATCATAATAAAAAAAACCCATAAAAACTATAAAATACTCCCCCTTACCCTGGGTTTTCAAAATATATTCTAGTTGACAAGTTGTGTGGATTTGTCATCCTTATTTTAAGACGGTCTCAAGAACTAAACTTATCAGAGTCTAAGAAAGTTTTAAAAGTTTACCAACTGCACTTAAGGAGACATAAATACACTTCCAAGAGACAAACTAAAATATCACAAATACCATCACAAAAGAGTATAATTTATCATCCTCGTACAAGAGACAAAATGGTAGAATAAAAATTTCAAGTTCTTAAATGTAGGGTGCTATTTTCCCCCAGTATAAAACCATTATAATAAGGCTAGACAAAAGCTAAGCATCAGAAAAACTGGAGACATTTACTCTACACAGGCTAAGAACAACCATTGTGCTCAGAAATGCCGCAGGTGTGAGTGATAAGTAGATAGGGTCTCTGCCATCAAGGAATTTGTCATTCAATAGGGGAAGAAAGAGAAAACCACAAAAAAACCTAATCAGAATAAGAGTAGATAGTATAAGAAATGAGATGGAGATTCTAAGGAGATGAGGCTACATTGGTTGGGAATTAAATCCTTTGTTGGGGCGCCAGGATGGTTCAGTCGCTTAAAGCGACTCCTGACTTCGCCTCAGGTCACTATCTCCCGGTTCATGAGTTCGAGCCCTGTGTCAGGCTCTGTGCTGATAGTGCAGAGCCTGCTTGGGACATTCTCTCTCTCTCTCTTTCTCAAAATAAATAAATAAACCTAAAATAAAGAAGTTCTTTGTTAAAACAGCAGTATCTGAGACGAATCTTGAAGAATGGACACAAAGACTCTAATGAGAATGGACAGAAACAGGATAAGGAGGAACTCCAGCTAGGGAGGAAAGAGTATGAATAATGATGCAAAAGCAAAAGCCCCATAAATATGTGTCGCCAACAGTACGTGGTCTAGGGGAGTCGTCTTAGGGTATACACACTGAGGATATGGGACATAAGATCGTAGCAACGGGCTAAACTAGTCAGATGTGGGGTGGTGGTGAAGGTGCCCTGTCGTTGGACGGGATCACCCAGCCTAGATTCCCTTTCGCTGTGCTTTACCAACCTAAGATAGTTGTACCACTCCATCCTTGTGGACTACTAAAGGTGGGAAAGAGTCAGCCAGCTGGAGGGGAAGAGGAGAGAAGCATTCTGGGCAGAAGACACAGACGCAGGAAACTGTGCATGTATGCAGGCCCGTGTCAGTGCCAGCTGTGGAGGAGGGATGCAAGTTCAAGGAGTTTGTGGGTTGGAGCAAGGGAGAATACGAAACAGATCACAGAGGGACTTGTATGCTGTGATGAGGGTTCTCCTCTTGGACTCCGTCACAGAGCCTACAGCAGTCACTGAAGTTGAGGCGGAAGGATCAACTCGGTCCTCTCTCGAAGGGGTTTTAGAGAGTGCTTTTACCCAATTCTTGTGGAAGAATGGCCCGGTATTGCTCCCCTGGGCACAGTGACAGATCTGACTATTTCTGAGCCGCGGGAGAAGAGACAGGGGTGGGTGGCATACTGATTCACCTCCTGTTGACAAGGACAGGGAAAGGCTGAGCAGCAGGACACAGGCGGGCATTCTTCACTAAGGATGGGTGGGATTTAAGCGGAAGATCAGGGCTGACACCTAGGGGGCTCAGGACAAGGGCTCTTACCTAAGTGCTCACAGTTGTCAAATAAGACTGTGCTTTAAGTCATTCGTGACAATGTCCAAAGAGACTACAAAATAAAATTTTACATTAAAGACGTTTCTCTTTGTGTTTAAACCTGAGCACGCACGCTTCTGAATATGTTGCCAGTCCTCCTCTGTCTTTGTCAGGCTGTCTGGTGTTGGTCTATCTTTGTAGGTCTTGCTTACTACCTTTCCATCTTGTTCTTTCCCCCCTTCATTTCCTCCTGTTCCTTCTATGCCCCCTCAACAAGCTATAAAAATGAATAAAAGGCAGGGGTGCCTGGGTGGCTCAGTCAATTAAGCATCCAACTCTTGATATCGACTCAGATCACGATCTCACAGTTTGTGGGACTGAGACCTGCATTGGGCTCTGTGCAGACAGCACGGAGCCTGCTTGGGATTTTCTCTCTCTCCTTCTCTCTGCCCTTCCTCTGCTTGTTCTCTCTCTCTCTCTCAAAATAAATAAACATTAAAACATTTTAAAAAAATGAATAAAATATTTCTTGTTAAAGATGACTAAGGTATTTTGTAGCTCTGTAGCATGTTTTTACATAGTTTTTTCTTGTTATTGTTGTTTTATTAGTTACGTGCCCCCCAGCTTCCTAAAGTCAGTAGCATTTAAAAAAAGGTTTCCTATTTCTAGTATCTCTAGAATCTAGGAACCACGGTAGACAACTTCAAGTTAACTCTGGTGAAGACTGCTAAGAGTTTCTCATTTTATGTCACCTTCTCTAAATTTCAATATTGCTTACAGTACTTTACTTACTGTCCATCTGGCTCTGACCTGCCCTTTTCAGCCTTAAATCCAAACAATTGCTTCAAAATACCATATTCTGTAGCTAAACAATCTGACTTCACACATAGTGTATGCCTTCGAGGGCTCCTGTGCCTTTGCTCAGGCCCCTCTGCTCCCTGTTTGGAAAAGCCTCTCTCCCCCAACCCTCACTCTCTCACCATTTATAATCTCACTTTTCCAGAAGAAAGGAACAGAGAAGAACTACAAAAACAAACAGAAAACAATTAACAGAATGGCAATAAGTATTACCTACCTATGATTTCTTTAAATGTAAACAGACTAAATGCTCCAATCAAAAGATCTAGAGCAACTGGCTGGATTAAAAAACAAAATCCATCTATGTGTTGCCTACAAGAGACTCACTTCAGATCTAAAGACACACACAAACCGAAAATGAAAGGATGGAAAAAGACATTCCTTGCAAACGGAAGCAAAAAAAAAAAAAATCGAGGTAGCAATACTTAGACAAAATAGACTCTAAAACAAAGACTATAATAAGAAACAAAGAAGGGGATGGTCAATCCAACAAGAGGCTATAACAATTGTAAATATCTCTGTGCCCGTCATAGGAATACCTAAATGTATGGAACAAATATTAAAAGACAGAAATGGAGAAAGGAACAGGAGTACAAAGTCGGAGGCTTTAACCTCCCCCTTACATCAACGGACAGATCATCCAGACAGAAAACCAACAGGTTAACACTGGCTCTGAATGACACTTTAGACCAGATGCATTTAAGAGATACATACACAGAACACTCCAATCCCCATCAACAGAATATACATTATTTTTCAGGCGTACAGAGAACATTCCCCAGGATAAATCAAGGTTAGGTCACAAAACAAACGTCAAAAAATTTAAGGAGATTGCAGTCCTATCAAGCATCTTTTCTAATAGTGGTAAAACACTAGAAATCAATTACAAGAAAAAAACTGGAGGGTAAAAAAGAGAAAAAAGACTAACGTGGAGGCTAAGCAACATGCTACTAAACAAAAAATGGGTCAACAAAGAAATCAAAGAGGAAATGAGATAAATGAAATTGAAAATACAATGGCTCAAAAACTTTGGAAGGCAGCAAGAGCAATTCTAAGAGAGAATTCAGAGTGATACAGGCCTACCTCAAGAAATGAGGAAAATGTCAAACGCTCTAACCGTGCACCTAATGGAACCAGAAATAGAAGAACAAAGCCCAAAGTTAGCAGAACAAAGGAAATAATAAAGATCAGAGCGGAAATGAGTTAAATAGAAACTAAAAGGACAATAAAAAAGATCAATGAAACTAAGAGCTGCTTCTCTGAAAAGATAAAATTGATAAACCTTTAGCCACACTCCTCAAAAAAAAGGCGGGGGAAGGCTCAAATAAAATCAGAAATGAAAGAGGAAAAATTACAACTGACACTACAGAAACACAAAAAAATTGTGAAAGATTACTATGAAAATGTATATGCCAACAAGTTAGACTGCATACAGGATATGGATAAATTCCTAGAAACATACAATCTTCTAAGCCTGAACTGGAAAAATAGAAAATCTGAACAGACCAATTACAAGGAATGAAATGTAAACAGTAATCAAAAAACTCCGAATAAACCAGAGTCTAGGATCAAAAGACTTCACAGGTGAACTCTACCAAATATTTAAAGAACAGCTGTTAAGCTATTCTTCTCACACTATTCCAAGAAACTGAAGAGGAAGGAATTTTTCCAAATCCAATCTATGATGCAGGCATTGCCTTGATACTAAAACCAGACAAGCACCATGAAAAATCTTAATAAAGTAGGTTTAGAAGGAACATACCTCAACCTAATAAAGGTCATGTGACAAACCCAAGCTAACATCATATTCAATGGTGAAAAGTTCAGAGCTTTTCCTCTAATAACTGGGAACAAAACAAAGATGTCCACTCTCACCACTTTTATTCAATGTAAAACTGGAAATCCTAGCCATAGCAAGCAGACAAGAAAAAAGACATCCAAACTGGTAAGGAAGAAGTAAAACTGTCACCATTTGCAGATGACATGATACTATGGCATACAGAAAATCCTAAAGACTCCACCAAATTATTAGAACTAAGAAATGAATTCAGTAAGGGTGCAGGATACAAAATTCTGTTGCATTTCTAGGTAACAATGATGAGCTAGCAATAAGAGAAATTGAGAAAACAATCCCATTTACAATTGCCTCAGAAAAACAAAAAACCCCACAAAAACCCCAAGAATACATTTAACCAAGGAGGTGAAAGAACTGTACTCTGAAAACTGTAAGATACTGATGAAAGAAACTAAAGATAACACAAGTAAATGTTAAGTTACACCATGCTCATGGACTAAAAGAATTAATATTAAAGTGTCCATACCAGCCAGAGCAATCTTGAGAAGTGATAAGCTGCAGGTATCACTACCCCACATTTGAAACTATACTACCAAGCTTCAGTAATCAAAACAGTATGGTGCTGGCACAAAACCACACACAAATCAATGGAACAGAACAGAGAGCCCATGCTTGTATGGTCAATTAATCTACGACAAAGGAGGCAGACTATCAAACAGGAAAAGACAGCCTCCTGAATAAATGGTATGGAGAAAACTGGACACCTACACGCAAAAGAATCAAACCGGACCATCTGCTTATACCATATACAAAAATAAACTCAAAATGGATTAAAGACCTAAATGTAAGACCTGAAACCATAAAAATCCTAAATGAAAACATAAGTAGTAAACTCATGGACCCTGGTCTTAGAAATATTTTTTTGGCTCTGTCTCTTTACGCAAGGGCAACAAAAACAAAAATAAACAATTGGGACTACATCAAACTAAAAAGCTTTTGCACAGGGAAAGAAACCATCAACACAACGAGAAGGCAACCTACTGAATGGGAGAAGACATTTGTAAATGACTTATCTGACAGTTAATATCCAAAATATATAAAAAACTTATGCAACTTAACACCAAAACCAAAAAAATCCAATTAAAAAAATGTGGAGGACCTAAACAGATGTTTTTCCGAGGAAGACACACAGATGGCCAAGAGACACATGAAAAGATGTTCAGCATCACTCATCACCAGGTAAATGCATATCAAAACCACAATGAGCTATCATCTCACACCAGTCAGAATGACTAGTATCAAAAAGACAAGAAATAACAAGGGCTGGTGAGGATGTGGAGAAAACGGAATGCGTGTGAACTGATGGTGGGAAAGTAAATTGGTATAATCACTGTGGAAAACAGTATGGAGGTTCCTCAAAAAATTAAAAATAGAAAAACCATACAATCCAGTAATTCCACTGCTGAGGATTTTCCCTAAAATAATAAAGACGCTAATCCAAAAAGCTGTATGTACCCCTATGTTTGCAGAGTAAATAATGCAACATTATTTACAACAGCCAAGGTATGAAAACAACCCCAATGTCCCACTGATAGATGAATGGATAAAGAACGTGTGGGGTGTGTGTATGTGTATACATACATAAACCACACACAACATAATATCGCTCAGCCATAAAAGAGAATGAAATTTTGCATTTGCAGTAACATGGATGGACCGAGAGTCCTCTGCTAAGTGAAATAAGTCAGGCAGAGAAAGACAAATACTATATCATTTCAGTGAAGTATGGAATCTAAAAAACAAAACGGATAAACAAACAAAAAAATCAGAAACACTCATACATTCAGAGAACAAGTGGTTGCCAGAAGGGAGAAAGGAGAAAGGGAGATGGGAGAAAACGGTGAAGGGGATAGAGGTACAAACTTCCAATCATAAAGTCAGTCACGGGAATGAAAAGTATAGGGAATATAGTCAATAATACAGTAACTTTTTATTTAAAAAGTTTATTTATTTGAGAGAGAGAGTGCACACACACGAAAGGGAGGGGCAGAGAGGGACAGAGAGATTCCCAAGAAGACTCTATGTTCTTAGCACTTTAAGAAGATAAAAAAAGGGGCGCCTGGGTGGCTCAGTCGGTTGAGCGTCCGACTTCGGCTCAGGTCGTGATCTCACGGTTCGTGGGTTCGAGCCCCGCGTCGGGCTCTGTGCTGACAGCTCAGAGCCTGGAGCCTGCTTCGGATTCTGTGTCTCCCTCTCTCTGTGCCCCGTCCCCGCTCATGCTCTGTCTCTCTCCCTCAAGAATAAATTAAAAAAAAAAAAAAAAAAAAGAAGATAAAAAAAGAAGTTGGCAAATGAAATTCAAACTATATGTAGTGAATAAGGGACCAATGTTTCAAAAAAGAGTTAAAATATATATGCCATTATCAGTCTCCCATTCATTATCCAAATAATCAAGAGTTTGTACTACCATGAATACTTGACCTACACCAAAACACCGTCTTCAGAATGAGAGTATCTACGAGGGCACGTCTTAGTGATGCTGAGTTTCCGGTGAGGTGGGGTGCTCTGCCATCACCCTAAGGTTTCACCACATGGAACCTGATGAAGGCCGAGGAGCATCACCCCAAAAGCCTGATTTATAGGTCTCCTGCCAGTGAAAGGCAGCTGATCTCAGACCCCTGATGCTTACTTTGCTTCATGACAGCTATTAGCTCAAGCTTAGGCATCAGCTTTGAATAACCAGTTCCATCCCAAGAACTTCTTGCATTTGGCACGAGGAAAAAAAGAATGGGAAGGGAAAGCATAATCTTAATAGGCTCCACATTTACTTTGATGGGCAAGAATTAGGTTGTTTCCATTACTATTTTCTTAAATCTTTAAATAATTCTGTTAGTTTATGAATTTGACTCACCTGTATTTATAATATGACTTGCTCACTTCCATGCCTACCAGTGGTATACTGGGAAATGTTTAAAAAAACCAGCTCTTTGGGGGAAAAACAGTAAGTATCATGATGTTTACTACAGACTTTACTAGTATCACGGATATGTAGCATATAATCTATAATGATAATAAAATATACAACACTCTTTACTGTGAATTGCAAATAGCCAGCTGATTCTTAAGGAATGCTTCTGTTAATTTTTGCCAAATTCTTGTATTGCAACCACCCTATGATTGCAACTGATGAAAAATGGTTCCAATATGAATACTGGTTGAAATTTTCACTTAAGTTAATGAGCAAGACAAAGATGGAATAATGAAAATGTATGAAGACACTATATGCAGAAATACGATTGTTTGTCAATCTGTGAGTGACTTTTTGCCAAACTGGATGTTTTGTGTATGCATGAAATGGCTACTTGATGTTAAAATGTCAGGGGGTAATTATTTATTTATTTTTATTTATTTTTTAATGTTTATGTATTTTTGAGAAAGAGACAGAGTGTGAGGTGGGGAGGAGCAAAGAGAGAGGGAGACACAGAATCCGAAGTGGGCTCTAGGCTCTGAGCTGTCAGCACAGAGCCCGATGCGGGGCTTGAACTCACAGACTGCGAGACAGTGACCTGAGCTGAATGAAGGCGGATGCTTACCGACTGAGCCACCCAGGCGCCCCGTCAGGTGGTAATTATTAACATTTTCTCCATTACATGTCCCCCCCCACCCAAAAAATCTTCATTACTTTTTCTTAAGTCTAAAGTGACAGCCAACAAAACCAATCAAGCCTTGATTTGGAGAGTTTACCAGCTTTCCAGGGTATCAATATTCTCTTCATGGCTGATTTCAATATAACACGACTGAACGTGGACTGAGGAGACGCAGAGTAACCAGTGCTGTGCGGTGTGTCTGTCCTGTAGGTAGACACACGACACGAAGACAATGGCAAAATGCAGTGGAATAATTAGCAAATGAGAAATTTTAGTCTCCCTTGCCTTTTTACATATAGTTTAATCACAAGTCCGTGTAATTATTTATTTATTTATTTATTTATTTATTTACTTATTTATTTATTTTTGAGACAGAGAGAGACAGAGCATGAACGGGGGAGGGGCAGAGAGAGAGGGAGACACAGAATCGGAAGCAGGCTCCAGGCTCCGAGCCATCGGCCCAGAGCCCGACGCGGGGCTGGAACCCACCGTGTAATTTTTAATAGTGAAGTGCTCATCAACTGGCTTATAACATTCTTGAAACCGCACAACTGGTTTTCGTCGGTTGACAGGAGTTGACTCTAGCATATCCCTGCTCCTCACCTTCTCTTAAAATATGGGTAGCCTGGTTCAACAAGAAAATTTCCCCCAAATCTAGCTTGCGCTGACACAGATTTTCGAGAAGCACCTTTTCATTCCTACTGTTATTCACTCATTAAAGCTACTTTTTGAAAACCAGTAATGAAAGGTTGAGACCAATTCTCCATTAACTGATCAATACACCCTGTATTTAAATATACTGCTCTCAAGCGGCTTTAAATGAAGTGACAAATGTTTTCCAAATAATAAAATCCATTTAAAATTATTTAAGATTAAAAAACAATGAAAGGTGTATCTAAATTGGGGTAACATAGGAGATGTTACTTTAAACAGCGCAGCAAAGATGTGTTAATTTTTAGTACTCCCCTAAATGTTTGTTACTTTACACTTCAATTTTATTTCTTAGGCGCATAGGAATTCCTGTGTATTTTCCATAGACAAGCTGAGTTAAGTTTCCAGCTGAGGAGTGTGCAGTTGGACACAGTAATTCAAAATTAAATCATGTGTATTCTTCATACTACGTATTCTTCTTCTGTGGGATAGAAGCAGTATTAGCCTCATTACGAAAAAAGGTTATTTACGATTTATGAACTACCGTTTCTAACTTATAGAAGCCAGAAGTTTTCAACTTTATCAGCATTGTCTCACATAGGACACGACGTCTGTGTACATGTGCTCTGCTTCTACGAGGTCCACTGCAGTGTGAACGCTCCGGGAGGGCTAGCGTCTCCCAAACACGGGCCTCACCAAGTGCTATAAATGAGCGGATGCTCACGTATTCAAATAGCTGGTAATTCTCCCTCCCAATTCTCATCCTTTACGCCATTTTAAATAATCCTTTCTTCTCTCTCCTCTATTTATAAAGCAAACGGAAACTCGAGGGACAGCTGATGACAGAGCAGCCCTGAGTGAAAAAGCCGAACACACCCGGCTCGTCTGCCTGAGCTTTTGACCATGGAGGGTACCTTAGATATAAGCCTGGCTTTTCCGACGTGCGATCTTTACTGTGACGCCTGACGCAACCTAGTTTAACTTCTCTGGCGCAATTATGATTTTATTCGGCCTGGTACCTGTGACTGAAATATAAATTAAGTTCGGAAGCACGATGAAGGTGATGGTGGTCGGACTTCATTTATACTGGCCGACGGGGCATCGGCCAGGCGGGTGGGCACGCGGAGGGAGGGAGAAGGGCTGAGGTCTGACTTGTGTGTTGCTCTTGGGCCTCGTGGCTCTCAACTGCCGAGACAAATCCAGCTGGCCCCGACACAGCTGGCAGCGGAGTGCTCTGCAAGGGCTACGCACGGCTCTCTGGCAGCAGAAAACTTTACTTTCTTCAAATGGCCCCGCAGGAAAGGATGTTCGTAATCCGCTTCCCCACCTTTTTTATTTCTCATTTTCCGCCTGAAGGAAAGGCTCACTGTCTGAAGACCTCAACACGTATGAAGAAAAGAAGGTGACATTCTGCTTACTGTGAGAAAGATATTTACTGACCACCTACCAAACGTTCACCAGGCCGGGTATTTGCGGAGTGCATTTACATAGCTCGTGATTTCTTCAACAGCCACGCAACCTCAAGATCGTGATTGCTAAACTCCGTATGAGGAAATGGAGTTTCAGGCACAGAAAATAATTCGCCCAGGTTCAAAGAGCCTGTAAGAGGCAGATCCAGGATTCAGACCTGGCTTCTGTCTGATTTGATTCTAAAGTCTCGCTGCCTTTTAAAAAATAATTGAGTAAGCAAACAATATTTTTAAAATAGTAGATTGAGACCATCAAAGTGTATCTGGGCTTTTCATTTGGTTTTTAACTCCTGCCTCCCTTTTCAAAACACATTAATTTTCAAATTAATAGGAACATTATTATAAGAATAAGATGTGACAGGGTGTTTATTGTTGCTGCTTCTTGGGTGGTTGTGGGATGCAGCCTTAGGATTAAACCTACGGGAAAAGTATGGCAGAGTCCCAGCGTGACACATCTTAACGTGTTTTATGGTTTGAAGGGGGAATTACCAAGGTTTTGCAAAACTTTAAAACCTTGTGCAAGACCTTGATAGTAAAAAACAAACAAACAAAAAAAAAAACAGAAAAAAACCAACAACACATAACTGTTTTAAAGTGTGAAAGTACTGCCTACCATGCAGTGTTCACAAAATTGTCTCGTTCAGCTTCAGAAATCGGAAACAAGTAGCTTGATTTCTCCACCACAGTATCAGCAACCAGAAACGCAGTCACTTCGAAGCACTATCAAACTTTAACCAATTATTTCTCCTAAGAGCTCTAGGAATGTTATTCTATCCATTTGCTGATACCAAAAAATGAAGAAGATACAAAATTGAGGTTAAACTGAGGGTTTTTTTTTAACGTTTATTTATATTTGAGAGAGCGAGCGAGCGCAAGCAGAGGAGGTGCAGAGAGAAGGGGAGACACAGAATCCGTAGCAGGCTCCAGGCTCTGAGCTGTCAGCACAGAGCCCAATGAGGGGCTCGAACTCACGAACCACGAGATTGTGACCAGAGCCGAAGTAGGACGCCCAACCGACTGAGCCACCCAGGTGCCCCTGACGTTTTCTTGTTTTCTTCTCTTTCTTTCTTTCTTTCTTTCTTTTTTTTTTTTTTGGAGACTAAGCGGAGTTTTTGATGACTAGTGGATCTCAAAGGGAAAAGAAGGAAGACAAAAGAGGTGAAGGGCTACCGAGGCAGGCGCTGAGAGCAGAAACTCGTTGAATGCTTAATGATATCATTTTGATGGAGAAACCAGAAAATAAAGACTGATTTTCAGACTGGGTTGGTCTGAGGAACTGTGTTGTGTATGCTATGTGTATATTTTTAAGTTCTTAAAACAAAGAACTACATGTGTAAAATTTTTTAAATATGAAACTGAAGCTTAATAGTAAATGTATAAAAATGAAAAATCCTATGATGATAATATGCAAATAGATAAGCTAGGAGTTTATGACTGACGGCAAGTTTCAGGTCCTACACCTACACAGACAAAGACATTATTTCTCTAAAATCTGCCTCTTTTGAATATCACATAAAAAGGGAGAATAAAAACAATGAACTCTGAGAGGATGCAGTCAAAAACAGATTACAAGAGATAATAATCTCCCCAGCCCTGAAGGAAAGCAGTGTATGAATACTTTAAGAGCATTGGCCCTGAGCCCCCAAGACACTGTTCATACTTGCCTAATACTGATTTTTTTTTGGCACCACAAAGTCCAATGTGTTTTTTTAAAATATTATTTTCTTAATTTTTTTCTGTAGGCAAAAATATCAAAGAAGAGAGGCAGAAAATGATCTCTGAAAAAAAGAAAACCCCAGGAAGAAAGCTGTCATGTTCCGTGTTTCAACTTCACAAAAGAATTCTGACTAGAGGCTTGAGCCTTTCAAATCTCTTGTCATTCAGGATATGAAATTCTAATCTAGCGGCCGTGGCCAGTTGAGGCTCCGACTTAATCAAATATGCTGACTAGCTGAAACAGGAGGTGGCTTCCTTTCCTTACTTCTGGTTTCCATCTTTAGTTGGCTTCTCACTTGCAAATTAGGACAGTCACTTGCTGTGCAAGCAATGAAAATTCCAACGAAGGGGAGGAGAATCAGTGGGCACCTAATTGAGTTTTACTAGATGAAAAGTTACATCACCCTGCCTCACCTCAGTCTCCTCTGTCTTTAGGGAATTGCTGAATTTTATATAAAGCCTATTTATAAACCACTGCAAGTGATACTTGCATTCATCTTGCACTGTGACATCATTTCCTCATCAATAATTTAAGCAGAAGAAACGGATTAAAGGGACTCTGAAGCGACTTCTCATACATGAAAAAACAGAAACCAGCTAAACTCTCCAAAAGATTAATTCGGGCCTCTTACCTTGTTCTTTGATCTGACGAATTTGCTTCACAGTTTCTTTTAAGATTGCACATTTGTCAGGTTTGAAGTTGAAGTTGTCTATATCATTAAAATTTGCAAAAATCAGCTCGGCGAGTTCTTCAATGTATTTATTTTCCTGTTCACGATTACGCTTCTCAGTGCTCCTCTTGGGGCTACAAAGAAGAAACATGGTTTTTATTATGCATTTGAAAAAAAAAAAAGCTATTATAAAAAAAGAAGCATGTTACACAAGTTCTAATAAAAAGATAACAAACAAAAGTCACTTACATAAAACATGGAAGTACTTTGGGGGAAAAAACCTGAATGTGTCCTACATGTTGCATGTTTTACTGAAATCAAACTCACCCCAGCATGTGATTATAGATTTACTTGTGTGATCATTTGTTCAATGTGCATAACGTCCCCCAGTGGACAGTAAGCCTCACCATGACAAGGATCAGGACGATCTGCTCATCACCAAGCTTAATACAACACTTGGCAGAAGTGGGCATCGAATTTACTGTTGAATACATAGAGGGATGTTTTAGACAAGCAAGGGAGATTATTTTATACAATTTTAAAAATTTACGTAAGATTAGTAAAAGAAGAAAGGGAACTTAACCCAGTTATAATAGGAATAAAGAAATGGCAGTGATTTTTGGTAAAGCATAAAAAGATACAAATAAACCTTCATCGTTTCACGGACTTCTTTTGGATGTTGGTAATCAAACCAGTCTTTTTAGATAATGCAAAAAACCACAGTGCAGCTAGAAACAAAAGCGAAACTGACCCAGGATATTTGTTAACTCTCCAGTCTGAATGACGTGCAAAATATAAACAGTCTAAGGTCAACTAAAGTTTTAAAAAGTTAATGGAAAGGAGGGAAAAATAAAAATTGGCAAGACCTTCTCATTTGAATTTAAGATAGCAAGTTCCCTCTGACACTAACATTAACAGCGTACAACCTTTTTTTTTTTTTTTTAGTCGAGGGCCCACTAAATGACATTCAAACAGTACAATAAATAAGGAAAGTAAGTTGTTTGACCAAGTAACTTTCTGTAGTTTTAATATACAATTATTTGTATATAATACCCAGTGATAAAATTTAGTAGTCTGTAATATACTTCCAGGCACCAGCACAGCACTAGGTAAAACATTAGCCCCTCCACTGAAACAGTCTCCATTTTATCAATCTGTCTTCTTGAGTGGATTCCTGGCATTAAAGACATTTGACAGACAGAAAGCTGAGGACGGCCAGGAGGTAGTAGGTAATCTAGAGGTAACATACTGGAGCTAAGGGTTGGGGGCTGGGATGTGGACAGTGACGATTTAATAGACTTGTTTTGCTTGGCAACTAACAGGGGAAAAGACAACATGAAATATTGGCTTTCTGCTCTGTCTCCTTCTCTGCCTGTCTTAATGCCTTTCTGGTCCTCTTCCCTTTTGTTTTCCATCTGCTCCTTTTTACCGGCCACTTAACAGAAGTTGCTGTTTGTGTTTAACTTTTAAAATCGTTTATATGATTTAAGCCCTCGAAAGAATGAAGTCTCTCTTCTACCTTTGTTTCCCATTTGCCTAGTTCTTATCCCCCAAAATGGGTTAACAACTCTTAAGTGTTTCTTAATTATCCTAAAACAAATGGTTTTATACCAGTGGTAGTACTCCGTAAGTGTGCTCTAAACCTTGTTTTTCTCTGTAACTATTCTTAAGAGATTCTTTTTATATCAATCCATTAAGTGTCTTTGTTCTTTTTCACAGCTGTATTGTAGTCTAGGTTATGGATATATCACGGCTGTTTAAACGGTTCCCTATAGACATTTAGGTTTCTCCTAATCTTTTGCAATTATTAAACAATGCTGTTTAATAGCAAGTAACCTCAGTGTTTGTCATTTTGCACATGTGAAAGTATACTGTTGGAAAATTCCCAGAAGCATGCATTTATAATTTTAGTAGATAATGCTAAATTACCCTGCATAGGGATTATAACAACGCACACTTCCATCCATAAGATGTGACATGGAACTTGCTTTAAATCATTTTTTTTACTCACTGAAGGGCCACAATCTTTGTCACTAACCCACAAAACAATTAATTAATAAAAATAAAACCCAGCGTATAATTAACAGCAAATTCTACTATGGGATCTCTTGTCTTTATGACATTCTGTGATCTAACAGACACGAAAATATGGAAGACTGAAAATTATATAATGAACCTGTTTTAATAGTGAAGCACACAGGGGACATCAGAAGTATGTAGCTTCCTTCTTGTAAAGAATCATAAAATCTGCAACTCATTAGCATAAGCAAACGTAAGCTAAATAATACTTATTTAAAGGTTTAACTGTTAAAGAGAAAAAAACCAAACACAACATTTCGATTGGGTGTAAAATCAATGCTAAAATATCAAAAAAGCAGGCATGTGGCTTTCATGGCCAATACTGATTCTGTTTTTCAGCAAGAATCTAACCTGGGTCCAAGCTGGTCAGGACATTCCTTGCGCTTTCTTGTCTCTGCCCTGGATGGGTCAGAGGTATTTTCTCCCATCCCACTCATCTTGAACACATATCAGCAACTAAAACAAGAAAGGGGGAGGGGGGTAGAAAAAGAGAACAGAGCTGATGATAAAGTGCCTGATCAATTTACCAACCATGAAAGAACTTTGACTTCAATCAGAAATTTGACAACAGTCATTAACACATTGTTCTGATTAATATGCATGTGTAACTTATAATGAAAGGGCTCAGTTTTTGTTTACCTTGCTTAAAAGTTAAGCATCTGTAAAGGTTAACGTTTAAAAAAACAAACAAGCCTACCTCACTGGGCCCATACTCTTTAAACAGACATCGTATTTCAGCGACACCATCAACTACAATCTGCTAGCCCTGGGTTTCTGCCGTCAGCCTTCAGTTTCAGGAGTGATCTTGCACCCACGGGGAAACTACAGGTGTTGTAAGGGGCTCCTCCCAGTCTCTGTTTTGGGTTGGCCAGTGTGAAGTCTGTGCTGCAATAGCTCACCCATGACAGACAGCCCTGGCAAGAGGCAGTGCCCCACCACTAAGCCGAATGTTTCCCATCTGACCAGCTAGATCTGACCCGCCTGTCCTGGCCTTGCACAAGGCCTCCGTGAGCAATGCTCCCCAAACAGAGGATGTTCGCACCTCCCCCTGGAGTCTCCCGAACCCTCCACCCCCATCCCCCACCCGGGCAGCAGCTGCCTCCCTGCTCCCTTCTCGCTCGTAGAGCCCTCTCTCCCCAGCAGCTTCCTAAGCACACCTCCCCTCGGCGGTTTCCTCTCACACATCCTGCCGCTCCTATGTTCCCTCCCTCGGCTAATTCTAGCTGCTATCACCAAAGGTCTCAAAATGCATTTAAAAAAGGAAAAGAAAAAACCCCAGGGAATATTATTGACCCTAACAAAGGAGGACAATAACTGGCTCCTGCTTACTGGATTCCTTCCAATAAGAAAAGAACCGGATATACAGTAAGAGAATCAGAGTATTCATGTTGGTCATCATTAGCAAAATCAAAAATAATATTTAAATATATGAAGTATGGAATGATAGAGGTTTAAGCTCTAAAAGAACTAAACAAAGGGACTAATAACAGATACTGGGGAAACAGTAGAGTTGCTTGAGCACAAGGTGCTTAATAACTGCTTAGAAAAAAAAAAAAAATGGGGCCTGAAAAGATTAAGTCAGTACTTAAGTCATTCTTAGAGTTCCAATTCTATACTAGTTCCCCCTTCCTTCGGTCTCCCAGGCTTCTAAAGTCACCTTCACCCTCCTTAGCTTTCTAGAGTGGCTTTTCTTCCTTTGTAGATTGGAAAAATCAGACAGAAGGGCAAGACAGCAGAAGGTAAAGGAGTTAAGAAAAATGCCAGAGAGTAACAGGTTCATGGAGAGCAAGGACACTGAGGAGGGTGGGCTAAGAAAACACCACCCAAGACTGATCGTTGTCACATACCCATCAAACTGCCAGCCTTCCCTCCGTGTACTCTGAGATGCTCAGTCTCCCTCCAGTCATTTCTTCAGGTCACAACTCTGATCCACAAGGGCAGAGGAATGAAATTTTTTCAGAGTCACGTGTAAGCAGGACGAAGAAACACTGTATCAGTGGAGGGGGGTCCCACCAATTGTACATTATATTCAAGAAGTCACACAGGAGGGGACAATTCTGAAAGCTAATGCCTGAGCTTCCTGCTAGTTGGAGCCGTGTAGCCAAGTCCCAAGGTCCTGTACTGTGGCCACAATTTGGGGCTGATAACAAATTTAATCTGTATTTAGTTACTCATTTAGAATTTACAAGGCACCAAGCAATTCCCAGCCATGATTTAATCATCCAAACAGACTATGAGAGTCAATCGAGCAGAGAAGCTAATGGCCAGCATCCACGTCCAAGGTCCACCATTTGGTTAGCTGTGGGACCTTAAGAAGTTACCTCTCATGCCTTAATGACCTTGTCTGTAAAATGGGGATAATTATGAGCATCTCCAGCCCAGGACAGTTGAGCAGATCAGCCAATGGTGGAACTGGGATTATTTGTACGCAGGCTCACATACTCCTACTCCTAACTAAGATGTTACGGCAAGGGTCTCCTCATCAAATATGTCATTCTTCTAGTAATCACACAGGCACAGTCAGGAGAGAGAAGCAGCCAGATATGGACTGCATGCGGTTCTGTGCTGGGCTCTTTCCCCTCGTCTCAATGTCCCTCATTTATTCAAAGACTGCCTGCCCACCTGCCAGAATGAGTCAGGCTCAGTGCTCAGGAAGCACAAGGAGGCATGTTGCTCTCCAGACAACAAGGTTAAGAGGGATGATACACCTGTATGTAGGAAAAACTCCAATAAGTAAAATGGGTAAAGGTATTATATGACTGGTACTGGCTCCTGCGGGCTGTAAGATCCAATAAAGAAGAACACGTTGCTGGCTCCGTTAGGGAGGCACAGGGGTGGCCTTGACAAAGACCTGTGAGCTCTAACAGTGGGGAGGGGGAGGGGAGCCAGGGCATTGCAAGAGGTATAAAAGGACAGCGGGGAAAGCAAAAACCTCAACACCAAAACCCTTCTCAGATGATACCTATGAACATTCCTTTTTAGCATTTCTCTTGGAACCACAATTCTCATGGTTTCACTCATGAGCATGTAAGGAAAAACATTACCCATCCAATCTAAGTAAGCTTTCAATAAATGAACTCGAGGATTTTCACCCTGGAAGCAGTGTCCTACAAATCATAAACATTCAAGTGAATTTATTAAAAACTGCATTTATTTATTTTGAGAGAGAGAGAGAGAGTAGGGGTGCAGAGAGCGAGGGAGAGAGAGGATCCCAAGCAGGCTCTGCACTGTCAGCACAGAGCCTGATGCGGAGCTCAATCTAAGGCACTGTGAGACCATGACCTGAGTCAAGAGTCAGACGCTTAACTGACCGAGCCACCCAGGTGCCCCTCCAATAAATTTTATCATCAAAATATAACACTCAATATATAACAAAATGCCCTACATAGCAGCTATACGTGTTAAGTTTCTTGGTGAAAATTGCCACCCCCCCAACCCCAGGGTCTTGCCATATATATATTAAAAACAGCAGAAAAATCAGAAAGCTTTTCAAAAGACACTTGATATAAATGACTATCTTACTTACAGACTATACTCCGTTTGGATTTCGCATTAACTTCAGCCATCATCGATTTAAAATTTCCCCAAATACATAAACTAATAATTGCAACGTGGCAGGAAGGGGCAGAATTGATACACTTCAACTAAGGGGCTAGAAGGAGTAAAGCAAGGAGCTAACAATTTCTGGTCTCAGTATAGAAAACCATTTGAGAAGACGGTTTATATTTTACTTGTGTCTACCCAAGACTGGCTCACAAACCACTCTATTTGTAGCTCTGAAACATCATTAATTTCCTCCTGAAGTTAAGTTATTTACAGGCCAAGTTTTCCCTTTTATTACTATGTGATGGTACCTTAAACACATTTCCTCAAAATAAATTTTAACTTTGTGAACATACTTGCTTCTTATTTTTCTGTGTCTACCCCATATGTCCTCTATTCTGAGCAATTTTCCGGGGCTCTGTATGCCCAGTACACACGGCCAACCATCCTGTAAACCACCAAAGGAAAAAGAAGGGGGGGGGGGGACTATATAATTAGGGACAGGAGGATGCATTCTGCTGGCCATGGCCATCAGGTTGGGGATGCTCCCTCTGAACCACTGCTCATCAACCAGGGGAAAATAAAAGACAAGACCCTCAGAAGAAAAGGGAAAAAAAAACGGGGGGCAGGGGGAAAGCAAATTTAGGGTTGAAGCTGGGAAAGGAGGAGGAGGGTGAAGGTGCTGGCGGGCAGCAGCCTGCTCCCGGGCTCCTCTTTCTTGCCTACCACAGGGCCAGAAGTAGATGAAATCCTGGAGCAGACGTGTGGATTTATGTCCTGGTCTTGAGTGGATGAACCAAATAAATAACGGTGAGCCTCATTAACGAGGCGCTCGAAGAGAAGTGTGCTGCTCTAATCTGGATGACTCTGACTGATATTCTTAATGCCCTAGGTGAGGCTTCGCGGGCGGCAAGTGTTAGGATTTCACACAGAACGTGTGCTGGGGCTAGGGGAGTTAATTTTTCCCCCACTCAAGTGACACGGATAAAAACCAGAGATGGACAGAATGATAGATTCGATAAACAGATTTACGACTACCAGTGTGCACTTAGGTACAGAAAAATCATCTAAAATAAACTATATGGATAGCTGACTTTTAATGCATTTTCGCAGATCAAAGTTAAAAGTCAATTCCCAATAAAAGGGTCTGAAGACTTTTTTGTCTGAAGAGACAAAAAAAAAAAAAAAAAAAAAAAAAAAAGCGAAGGGCAGCAGTGAAGGTTTAGGAATCTTATTTTGTAAGCAGGCCTAAATTAATAGCTTCTTAAACTTTTTGCACATTTTCAACATTCACATGAAATCAAAATTCTTGAGTGTTTCACTCTTGGTTCTGAAACTATTCAATGTAAATCACAAAAACTGAAAAAGACACAAGTAAACTCTTGGGTCGTATCTGATGGTAATTACAGTCATTGAGAACAAGCCAGTTTCTACCAGATGGGGGGGGCTGTGAAAGGACAAGTCTGGAAAAGGAGTTTCAATTTGTCCCTTCTCGTTATCTACAACAAACAATAGTCCTGCTCTCACTGCGACTGTATGTCCTCCCCTCCGTCCTCTGATACCAACTTGTATCAACCAGACGGTAGAGTTACAGCCACCAGAATTAAGGCATGCTTTTTTTCCCAAAGTGACGGTATTCTGGGAGAGGTGAACAATGCCAGCGATAGCCCTAGCATCATGACAGAAAGCAAAATGCAATGCTGAGCCTCAACACAATTAAAAACTGTACTTTCCTTTCATGAAATTCATCAGTGTAACTTAGAGGGTAACAAAGCTGTTGCTCACAATACAGTCTCATACCATTAAAGCTAATTAATCATCCAGACTTCATGCAAATGATAATGTGCATTTTATCTTTTATCAGTACTGGCCATCTTCCAAACAAGGCCTGTAAAACTGTCAGATTTATTATACGTGGAACAAATTCAGTTAAAGAATAAATAAGGATAATACTGTTGCTGAAATCCAAACACAGTGAGTGATCAACATCAGATCTCTCTGTTGCTAGTTCCAAGCAATATTTTTTTAATTTTTTTTTTTCAACGTTTTTTATTTTATTTTTGGGACAGAGAGAGACAGAGCATGAACGGGGAAGGGTCAGAGAGAGAGGGAGACACAGAATCGGAAACAGGCTCCAGGCTCCGAGCCATCAGCCCAGAGCCTGACGCGGGGCTCGAACTCACGGACCGCGACGAACCCACGGACCGCGAGATCGTGACCTGGCTGAAGTCGGACGCTTAACCGACTGCGCCACCCAGGCGCCCCAATATTTTTTAAAAGTTAGACCCTCTCTGAAATTCCTCACTTTGAGATGAAATTTATAATGAAATGACATACAAAGAGCTGTTGAAACAACTTCTCTTATCAACACTCACAAGAGGAGGAGATACCTGATAAATCATCTAGTTCTTGATATGAGACTAGAGAGGCTTCTTACAGCCTCCAAGGCCTTCCAGGTTCTTTCTGAATTCTCTTTACGGGAGATACAGGACATTGCTGGGTAACCTGTAGTCTGATTCCTCATGCACTTTATAAGACTAAGAAATACTCAAGCAATACTGAAACTGTACATAAATCTTCAATGAAACACCTTTCTATTTCTATTCTATTAAATCACGAAAGGATAATCTTCTCAGCCCTCCATCGGTCAGACGCCCATCTCAGCAGTTAAAGATGTATTCATTACTCCTTTATCACAAGTGAAAACATTTGCTCATTCTAAACTCGCAACAATTTTTCCCTTATAAAGTATACGGTGTTTTGGGGCGGGGATCTCTTTACTTTCAGAAAGAACAATTTCTGGGCCAGTCTCTGATAAGTCTAAGGGAAAACAGTATCTAATGCTTAAAGATGCAAAATGTGCTTTTGGAGTACATAGATCACTGAGAAAGGCAGAAAGCAGAGAATGGCCAGACCTTGGACGTCAGTAAGCCGATACAGAGACAAAGACCTCTAACTGACGGAGGAGGGGAAATACCTCTTTCCAAAGTGTCAAGTGGACAAAATTACCCGAAGCAAACATTATTTTGGCAAGACCCCAACTCTTGGCTAGAATTAAATATTCTCTGCAGTAAATACAGAGATTATGCAAGGACACACTGCTGTGTATAAGTAAGCAAACAAAGTAAGTAAGCAAACAAAGAACAAATAAGCAAAGAAGAAGTAAAAAACAAAGAAATAAGCAAACACACACCTGCAAATATAAGTACAACCATGCAGATTTACGAAGTGCAAGGATGAGAGCACAAGGAAAAAATCAAACTTTTACTTTCCACTGGCAAAAGAATGAGTGCACTTAACACAGTGACAGAGGATGCTACACAGTATTTCCGAAATAAATTGTAGCTAGTCAAATGGTACATTCTTTTCCCCAGAGTGTTGTTATTACCCTTTTGTACTAGATCGTAAGGATACTTTCACCTTCATCTTTACAAAACATTACATTGCTTCTTGCTTTTCATACAATATTAATTTACCTCACACATTACAGTGCGTATCTACAGATTCAAACTTGTAAAACTGCACGTTAATTCATACAGTGACAACAGATTGTAAAGTTTCAGGAAACTCACTTCATACCAATATAGAAGAAAAGGCATCTTCTTTGGAAGCCAATTCTCATTTTAACTTCACTAGTTTTGAGCAACTTACTGCACACCTGACTTTTTACTCAGCTGCAACCAGGCAAACACAAACTACTATTATCAGGATCTGATTTTTCAGTGATGAAGCACGAACCGTTTACAGTTGAAGACAGTTAAAGAGGGAAACACAGCCTACAACTCGGTACGACTATGCTCCGAGTCAAATGGCTTCGGCACCTACCTCCTCTTACGCTGTTTCTCACTCCACAGAAAAGTAATACAGCGTATAAACAAATGTTTAAGCTGCGGACCTCCTTCCTTTTCAATATGCTCTTGGATTTACTTTTGTATAATGGCCTTAAAGTGGTATATTAGACAGTAACTAGAAGACATATTCCATTTTCTGACTGAAAGCCAATAATACTCATGAATTTTTTAGCTGAAAGACACTTCAAGATGCCACTGGGAAGACTGGAATAAACACATTAGCCTGCAAATGGGCAGCAGCGGCTCTTGAACACGTGCTGCAACGATCAAATAAATGGCCAAGCGCGCGTTCACGGGTTCCACAAAGATTCTGCCGTTAACATTTCCATCATCCGCGTACGTCTTAAAGAAGGAAAAGATCCTCTCGTCAAGTCTCATCTCAGCAAAAGCCAGTGCAGGGTGTGTGAGTAGCAGAGACCTGCGCTGAACTATCACTACCGACAGGGGGGAAAATGTCTAGCCTGACATCAGTGGCAGAAGACGGTTTCTACTTTCTGAATGCTCATAGGCTAAGTTCCTTAATATAGCCAGGCCCTGGGCCGCTTCTCTCCCCAGCGCCGTCAGCCGGCACTAAGCCGGCCAGGAATAGCAAGGCTAGGTTTCAATAAGGCCTTGGCAGGGAAGGCAGGGAAGGCAGGGAAGGCAGGGAAGGCAGGGAAGGCAGGGAGAAGGGGCTGCACTGCCTGCGAAACACAAGCGCGGCCCTCCCCTTCCAGCAGGGTATACTCGGCCCCTGGTCGGTATTCCAAAAACCAGGGTTCACTGAAGGCTCAGGATTCTGGAAAGACGTCATCAAACCAAGAACTACAATGGGGTGCTCGTGTTGGAGTTTCAGAACTTGTCCAGATTAAAATTCATTTATCTTTCTTTATTCTGAAACCCATTTTAAACCTCTTTATGAGATTTAAAAAACCCAAAACTTCCTTAATTTAGGAGAAAAACTTACTGAAATGCCAAAAGCAAGATCATCTGTTTCTGTACGAAGGGCGTTTTTATGATTCCAGGTAACAAAACATTTTTAACTAAATAAATGAAAGTCCTCTCTCATAGTACTGTATGTTGGGGGTGTGTGTGTGTGTGTTTACTAACATTCATGAAGCACTTATTATGAGTTAAGTACCTTGCACACACTTTCTGGCTTAAAAATCCCCATTTTTATGTTTACATACATGTGTATACACACACACTCTCTCTTTCCCTTACAGATTATCTAACCTCTCTGACTGTTTCCACGGGTAATTTGCCCAAGTCACACAGATAATAAATGACAGGTCAGGAGTCAAACTCAGGTATAATTGTAATAACTATTATTTACTGAGTACTTACTAGCTTGGCAGATACCCTCTATGTACTTTACACATACGAACCGCTTCGGGGCCTGTAACAACCTATGGTTAGCCCCATTTTACAGATGAGGAAACAGAGATATAGAATAAAGCAACTTGACCATGGCCACAGTTAGGAAGTTTTAGAGCTAATAAGTAAATCCAAACACTTCCTCATTTCTTAACCACTGCAATGTGAGCACTGAGGTTCCTGTATTTCAATACTTTCACTGAAGAGAGAAACACAAATTATTACATACTATAGAAAGCAGTATATTTTAATTTAATCTGATTATCAGTGAATATATACTTTGGAAGTACTTTTCTTTTTGCGAAAAGCCTACTGGTATTATTGCAAAATGCAAAACATCTTTCTACAAAAAAAGTACCTACTTTAGAATCATTCATCTATCCATTCAAAACCTAATTAATGCACTGAGCACTGTTGCAGACATTGGAAATAGAGCCATGAACAAAATGAAGGCCCTGTCCTCCTGAAGCTCACATTCTAGTGCAGAAAGGAAATCATGCTTCAGCTCATAAGCAATTATTCCCTGAAGAGAAATGAAGTCGTATCGTTACTGTTGAATTTCTTATGAAATTATTGAAATAACAAAACCAGCTAGAGATTTTCCCTGGCACACTAAGAATATAGAGTTTCATTCCAAACAGTACAATCCTTCTTTTCCTACAGAATTGGAAGTAGTAATTGGTTAATTTTAAAAGTCAGGTATCAAGAACCATTATAGAAAATAACACCTACTACCTTTCTTTTCTTGAGAGAGCGAGAGAGAGAACACGAGCAGGGGAGATGGGCAGAGGGAGAATCTTAAGCAGGCTCCATGTTCAGGGAGGAGCCCGACATGGGGCTCGATCCCATGACCTGCGATCACGACCTGAGCCCAAATCAATGCTCAGTTGCCTAAGCAACCAAGGCATCTCAACGCCTACTCCCTTTAATCATTTTGTTTTAACTTTAAACATAAAAATATACATTTGAGTATCAGTCCCCTTTGGAGTTTTGTACTGATATCATTAAGCATCGTCTACTATTTCCAATTTTCGTTTATCTAAAATAGAGCTAGAAATTGTAGATAACCCGATTTCTTATAAGATCTTATGAGGTATATTTTTATTATTTTTTCCTATTATAGATATATGCTGCATACACTTACTTGACAGCAATTTTTGTCCATTTGAGGTTTTTAAAGCATTTGTCTTGGTTTCTATAGAAACATATATGTCTTTTCAAACTCCCATCACAATCATCTACGTCATATTTAAGTAAATTATACAATTACAAGAACAAGTGGCAGAAACCAGTATAGGTGAGAAGCTGGCTCTTGGCAGACATGTAACGTCAGTGCGGGGTAGAAACGTGTGGAGTAGGCTGCAGTTGCCCACCAGCCTGGAGCGCTCAGGGTACAGCAGCATCAGTCCTGTGATTTACAGAGAGGAGTAATCATGGCATTATTCTAGCCTATCAGTCCCAATGGAGGGTGATTAAGCAAATCGGTATTTACGCAAAGGTAACCTGGAGGCGAGGTCATTCAATCATCCAACAAATATCATTGAACTGTGCCATGCTTGGTTCTAGATATTGGGGGATACAGCAGTGAACAAAACAGACCAAGTCTTTTGTCCAGGACTCTTACATTCTAATAAGAAAGTGGAGAGGGAAGAAATAGTAAAACGAACATTTATTACATCAGATAGTGATTAGCACTTTACAGAACAACGTAGCTTTTTAAATGGGTGGTCAGGAAAGTTCTCTCTTGACACAGTGACATCTGAGCAGAGGCCTTTCTAACAGAACTCTAAGATTCATAATAGAATTTATTATGCAATCATGAGAAGCTATACAATGTAGTGGCTCAGAGCACATCTTCTGTTGTCCACTCTGGTTTGGAATCCTGGGAATATCCCATATTAGTTATGTTAATTATGTTAATTAACCTCTTTGAACTGAACTTTCTTCATGTCTTCAAGAAATAATAACATGTAACTTTTTAAGTTTGTTCAGAGCATGAAATGTAAAGGGAGTACAATGGTGATTGGCACCTGGTAAGGATTTATCTAATAAATGTAGCTATTATAGGTTGAATTTGATAGCATATAAATGTTTACAAAATAATCTAAGCTGATGGTGAAAACAGAGGAGAAGATTAATTTACAGGAAAACTCGGAAGAAACTTCACCATAATATTAGCAGTTAAATTGTTCTGATGGACACTATGGATGTAATTTTTCTATTTTCCAAATTTCCTTTCATTAACACATCAGACTTTTATGAGTTTACAAAAAGAATGGAAGGAGGGAAGAGGAAAAAAAGGGAGAGGGATGAGAGGAAGGAAGGGGGAGGGAAGTGAAGGGGGAAGGGGGGGAAGGGAGGGGAGGGGAGGAGGGTTGTGCTGCTAGGAAAAAAAACAAAACAACAAGCAAACCATAAAGAGATTCGTTAAATAACCAGCTCTCTGGAATGCAAATTATAAATGTACATGGTTTTTACATCCATATTTTTAGGAAGAATATTGCATAAAATCAGATAAGGTTACCTTATAATAAGTAAGAAACACAAAGACTGCCCCAAATAATTAGAAATAGATTTCATTTAAATGGAATTTGAAGTATAAATTATTTCCTTTGGTAAATCAAAAACATATCCTACAATAGTTTCCAAACTACTAAAACTATCTTACAACTAACTTCTTCTCCAAATTTACCCAAAGGTCTTCTATATAAGAAAGATGGAAGTTCTTGGTCATTCTGGACTCATCATTTATTCTCCTTTACTTCAGGAACTTTCTCATGTTTTCTCTCCTACTGACATGACTCTCTTAAAGCAAGAAAAATACACAAATGACAAGAGTCTTCCAGCAAAGGTTACTAAAATTACTCTTTTTCCTCAGGAAAATCATAGCCCTCAAGCTCAGCTGAAAAGCCAGCCTCTTTATGAAGGTTTCCTAGACTCCAGGACGAAGAATTAAAGATTCCCTTCTCCTGGGGCGCCTGGGTGGCTCAGTGGGTTAAGCGTCTGACTTCGGCTCAGGTCATGATCTCACAGTTTTTGAGTTCAAGCCCCGCATCGGGCTCTGTGCTGACAGCTCAGAGCCTGGAGCCCGCTTCGGATTCTGTGTCTCCCTCTCTCTCTGCCCCACCCCTACTCATGCTCATGAGTCTCTGTCTCAAAAATAAACATTTAAAAAAAAGAAAAGAACAAAAGACTCCCTGCTCCTTGTTCCCAAGCACAGGGATGCAGAAAATTAAGACAACACTTCTTTCTCCTGCACCATTAGAGGGTCCGTGGCACTCTCCCAGCGTTCACCCTGCTGCCTCCCACTGCAGTTTCTGGGTTCCACAGGGGACACTCAGGATACCCCTTCTTTCCTGCTTTTTCTCATTCTCACTCATTTTAAGTCCAGACTTTCTTCGGAGTTCTTTATCTGCAATCGAACAGGAAAACAAAGTAGGCGCAGAATTTTTAAGCACGCCCCAGGGATAAAGAATAGGAACCGAATCAAACGCTTGTGGTTGGAGAAGAAACTGGCACGTGGTGACAAGCCCTTTTGGCAGTTTAAATTATGCTTCCTCACTACGGTAAAACCCGGCTCAGAAGTCTTTTTTCTGAAATACTCTTTTTTTTTTTTTTATGTGTGTTTTTTCTCTGTTCTCTACCGCTCTTCTACGGAAGTGGAAAATGAGCAAGAAGGAAAAACCTGGTTTGGTGGGAGGACCTCTGAATCATTTTTCACCATACAAATTCCTATAAACTTTCTTTTGGTCTCATCGTTACAATAACGCCGAATGCTATTTGCTGCGAGGCGATGGATGCCATTAAAAATAGCGAAGGGCAGCTCTGGACCAACACCCTCCTCCCCCCATAATCCAATTTGGTCTTCCAAAAATAAACCAAATTAAGCGCTTTTCCTTGCAAATAACACACACCTACAGAATGATTTACCGAGAATTACTAGAATTTAGAAAAGTTGGTTTACGACAATTCAACACTCTAAAGACATTTCTCAAAATAAAGTTGGCGCCTAAAACTACGAGCCACAACACTCTGACCATTTTTTTCTCTCTCAAATGTTGGATTTTGGTAACCATCAATACTAACCACACTGTAGTTTATGAGAGTTTATATTTCAGTTTAGGTTTCAAACTTGGGACACACAAACAGCTTTTAAAAGAACAATCACGTTATTGTTGTGACTGTAGAGCTCCAATAGAGCTCCACTCTCTGACCTCGGGATCAGAGGCCAGGGAGCCCTCGGCTTTTGAGGACTTGGTGAAGAGGGCAGAGGTGTCCCGGAGAGCCGCAAATGGAGGGTCTTCTCCCCTTACTAGCTTCAGATGGACGGGCGTTGTACCGTGTAGAACTAAAAATATAATTGGACTCAGGAACGGTAACTTCTAACTCCCCGTCGGATAGTTGACACGAATTTAAACCCAAATCAGCTTAAAGGGTGTTACGAATAATAATTTAATGGATGAAACAAGGGTGGCCCAGAATAGGCACTGAAAAGATTAAAACAGACTCCTATTGCAGAGCGTTGTTCTCCACCTTTTTCTTTCATGAGTCCTAAACCGTGCTTCCACTGAGAGAATGAAGAGTAATTGTTTTGTAAAACCTACACCTTTGGATAAAGATCTGTAAGACCCGTTGCACCTTATTTAACCATCACAGACAGGTAATCAGCTTGAAATGACACTTAAAGTAAGATAATTGCTGGACACCTCAGAGACAGCTAACTATATAATATTCCCTTTGTCTGGTACCAAAACCAAAGGGATAAGAATTCATTCAGCTGAAACTCAAGCCCTGGTTGCAGTTGGGCGAGACAATGTGGAGAAAATTAAGCTGGCTTTCAGAGATATCACAATATATCGCATGTGTCTTCGTGTTGACACAGGCATATGATTTCTTTAGTTTGGTGTTTTGTTTTATGCCAGTGTTTCAAAACCTACAGCAATGACTATTAGGGCAAAAACACATCTGGGCCAGGGCGATTAAGTTTTATGTAAGATTTGAGTTTCTAATTAATACAGGTAGATCTCTTTTTGGTATTAAAAATATAACCTAAATTATAGGGTTTTAATTTAAAAATCTATTTGCATTTCTTTCCTTCTGATGTTCAACTGCACTGATAATTACTGAGTAGCTGCTAAGGGCAAATTACTGTGTTCTACGGACACGGCAGTACAATTACTGAGTGAGAAACTGAACTTAATCTCAAGAAATCAAAGATTTAGGAGGAAGAAACAAGAATGGAATTAACTAACAGAGAATACAGCATATGAAAAATACAAAGTGCTAATAAGGAGAAAATTGCCTCTTCTTGTGGGGAGGGGTGGTGGAGGCTTTAGGAACCCCTGAGTTGGGTTTTGGAGAACGGGCACAACTTTCCAAAGTGGAAGCCGGGGTGGTGGTGAGGGCACAGGGGAGTAGACACCTGCAGAGCACCAATGCAGCAGAGTTAACGGACCACAAGGGCGGGCCACGGTTGCCGGCGGGACATGGCACCTGACAGCTGAGGAGCTGAGGAGATCTTTCCCTCCTCACCCAACCTCTCCTCCCAGCCTGCTGTCAGGCCCTGGAACTGCGGCCCTGGGTGCCACCCAGGAACTGTCACAAATGCATACTCTGGCCTCCAGCCCAGCCTGAATGAATGAGGAACCCTGGAGGCAGCCGGCCCTCCATCAAGCCCTGCGATCGGATGCCTGCTGAGGTTTACCACCGCCCTAAACTCGAGAGATTTTCTTGCCCCATCCGTGACCTGAAATCCAACTAATTCATAGTAATTATCTTCTTCCCCGATGGGGAAGGAAAGGGCCAGATAAGGCAGAGTACGTTTTATTCACTGGATTCACTTATGCACTGGATATTTATTAAGTGCCTAGTTTGTAAAGTCAGAAATAGAAAGCCTCAAATGCCAGAATGAGTAGTAGTTGTTGATTTCATAAGCTAGGGGCACAATGAAAAGTTCTGAGCCAAAGGTAGTAAAGTCACAGAGATAGGAAGATAAGTGTGGTCATGGCATAAATGACGTTTCTGGCAGTGTTGGAGCGGGGAGGGGCTGAAGGCTGGCTAAAAGGATATCGCAGAAGGCTGCATAGTGTATGACTGCATTTATATGAACTGTCCAGAATTAGTAAATCCATAGAAACAGAAAGCAGATTAATGGTTGCCAGGGGTTAAGGTGAAAGGGAAATTGGGAGGGACTCCTAATTAGTATAGGGTTTCTTTTCAGGTTGATGAAAATGTTCTGAAACTAGATGGTGGTGGTTGTGCAAGGTGTGAATCAACTAAAACCTCCTGAAATTGTACACTTTGAAGGGTAAGCTTTGTGTTATGTGCATCATATCTCAGCAAAGCTGTAATTATAAAAAAAAAAAAAAAAAACAAGAAAACAACAACAGCAACAACCACAAAAGCCCCACAAACTTTTAAGCCTGGTGCTGATAACCTGGCAAAATTGTGGAATAGACATATGAGTGCTTTGCAAATATTTAGAATATACACTGATGACTATTATGAGCAAGAATAACTTCTCTAACAATTCATCCCAAATGAATTTTGCTAAAGAAGTTAAAGTAAGAATTTTATTTTTAAAAAGTTTTATTATTTTTGCTTAAAAGTGATACATACTCATAGTAGAAAATTTAGAAAATACAAAATGCTAACGAATAAGGTTGCATATATTTCTACCCCCCAGAGAACCACTAACTTTCCACTCAGTATTTTAAAGTTCATTTATATTGAGAGAGAGTGCACATGCACTGGCCCAAGAGACCACAAGGGGGAAGGAGCAGAGAGAGAGGGAGAGACAAGATCCCAAGCAGGCTCTGTACTGTCAGCACAGAGCCCAAGGCAGGGTTTGAACCCACAAGCCAAAGAGTGAGATAATGGCCTGGGCTGAAATCAAGAGTTGGAAGCTCAACCAACAGCTACCCAGGTGCCCTTTACTCAGTATTTTAAAATGTGTTGTAGGTATACATATAATTAAGCACATACACACACACACACACACACACACACACACACACACACACACACAAATTTTACAATGCTTTTTGTTTTCTTAATGTTATACACTAAAATTTTTCTGTGATATTAAATGTCTTCATAAACATAATTTTTAGTGGTTCTATGCTATGTGTCATATGAAGATACCATAATCTAATCATTTTCTGTAGCTAATCATTAAGATAGCTTCTGCTTTTTACTACTATAAATAATAGTATAATAAAAATCTTTTATATAAATACTGATCCATATTTCTGATTAACAATAATCAATAGTCTCAATAGTCAGAAATGTAATTACTAGATCAAAGAGTGTGACTGTATTTAAGTCCATTTATGCATATTATTAAATTGCTTTCCAAAAAGGTTGTATTAACTTACAATCACCTCAGCAGAGTACGAGTCCCCATTTCACCAAAATTCACAATAATAATAGGTATTATACTTTTTTTTAAATTTGGAGATCATGGCAAGACATTATTTTATAACTTAAACTGATTTCTGGTAATTGAAGATCTTTAAAATGCTTATAAGAACTTCATTTTTGCTTTGATGAAAGACCACTGAGTCAGGGATATGGCAGAGACACTACATTCAAGTCCGCTAGGTGTCTCACATAATGCTCCTGTGGAGACGAAGGCAAAATGTTTCCACTGGTGGTTCCCAAATCTGGCTAAGGAATCACCCAAGGAACTTTTAAAAATATGACTTTCCTGGTCCCGCCCCAGGCCAGCTAAATCCACGTCTCTTGCAGGACTCCAGGTGATGGGCCCAAGTCTGACTAGCACTCACTGGAAAGGAGCAGGAGGACTTAGAACTACGGGGCTGGATGACAATGGAGAATTAGTCCAGGTTGTGGAATACCATTCTTGGCATTAATTAACTAATTGTTATAAACAAAGAGAAGTTCTCCAGTCTAGTCTGCTTTATTTTTTTAGTCACTCACTCAGAAAAAAGCATCTATTCGTCAGATAGGCAGATGACACGAAACATAGCTATTGTGCTTGATAACAAGATGAATTTTTTGAAAATCTTAGTATTGGCAGTCTAGAATAAAGAGTGCAAGGGGTGCCTGGGTGGCTCAGTCGGTTAAGCATCTGACTTCGGCTCAGGTCATGATCTCATGGTTTGTGGGTTTGAGCCCCACATTGGGCTCTGTGCTGACAGCTCAGAGCCTGGAGCCTGCTTCAGATTCTGTGTCTCCCTCTCCCTCTCTGCCCCTCCCCTGCTCGTGCTCTGTCTCTCTCAAAAATGAAATAAACGTTAAAAAAAATTTTTTAAAAGTGCAAACACGCAGGATGACATTATTTATTCAATATCTTTGTTATTAAAATAACGTCAACACCTACAAAAACAAATACCTAAGGGGCGCCTGGGTGGCTCAGTCAGTTGAGCGGCCGACTTCGGCTCAGGTCATGATCTTGCGGTCCGTGAGTTCGAGCCCCGCATCGGGCTCTGTGCTGACAGCTCAGAGCCTGGAGCCTGTTTCAGATTCTGTGTCTCCCTCTCTCTGACCCTCCCCCATTCATGCTCTGTCACTCTCTGTCTCAAAAATAAATAAACATTAAAAAGAAAAAAATACCTAAAATAAATAAAATAAAAACAATTTTAAATAGGAAAGGAAAAACCCTCACAACCTTTCCACTCTGGTATATTCGGTATTTGAATTTCAGCAAAGATAAAACTACTCTTACATTTTATCACTACCTATTATTCTTATTCTGTCTTGTGCTTCTTCCCTAATATAACCTGTAACAATTCTACTCTACCCTGCATCTCTCCCTGTAACAAATTCCCCTGTATCTTTTTTTCTTTAGTGTTTGTTTATTTTTGAGAGAGACAGAGAGAGAGAGACAGAGAGACAGAGAGAGAATGAGAATGCAAGGGATGGGTAGGGAGAGAGGGAGACACAGAATCCAGAACAGGCTCCAGGCTCTGAGCTGTCAGCACGGAGCCCGACAAGGGGCTTGAACTCAGGAGCTGTGAGATCATGACCTGAGCTGAAGTCGGACGCTTAACCGACTGAGCCGTCCAGGGTGCCCTCTCCCCTGTATCCTTAATCTATTACAGAGTATGTAACCATTTTGGGTCTCCTGTAGTCCATTGCAGAAGCTGCTTGCTTCCTCACTGTACACATACTAGGGATAGGAGGTGGGGTCATATTCTTCACGCTCCTCAGACCAGCTACTGGCCATCACTCTATTACAGGGTGGCCTTGTATAAAAAACTGCTTTTTGAAACCCATGACATTGAAACATCCTCTATCTGCTTTCAAGTCTGAGATTTACCAACATGCCACTTAATCCTCCACATTTACTGAAAAGTCTGGTGTGTGATTAGTTCTTCCGCTTCAACCCAAATTGGTCATCATCCTGAGCGATTTCAAAGTCTGTGTGGATGAGCTAACACCTCTCCTCATATGTCCCCATCTGTCTCAGCTCCAACAAAGCTCGCCTCCATTTCGCTTTAGTCACTGCCTCCTATGATCGTACCCTGAACCTTCTTATCACCCAGAACTGTTGCGACTGTTCATGCCACTCCCTACCCCCGCAACCCCCGGCCCCATCTCCTAGCACACTAGCTTTCTTACTTTCTCCTCAATGACTGGTCTTCAGTGTATAAGGAACCCTAGTCCCTTGCCCCTTCCACTCACTCCACTCCCTACCACTAGATCTTACCACTAGACCCCGGGCACCCTCAGTTCCCTCTCACACGTTTTGTCTCATAAGATTCACCCCTCAAAACTCAATCCCAAGACTTCTCCACCCTTAACTTTAAGTGAGAAGCTGAGCCCTGACAGAAAAAAAAATTATATAGCTAAGGGGCAGAACAGCCCCACAGACATTCAAGGCTTTCTACACTTGACTTAGACCCGTAGTCCTGCCTGCTAATTCTTTTATGTGTTCTCAAGTCAGCTCCTTCTATTTACTCTGACAGTTATTTCCAGCTTTTACCACTTCCACAAATAGCTGCTCAATCTGACTTGACTCAACTTCCCTTCCTCCTTCTCACAAAGATACCCACCGCTATCGTCACCCTCATTCCTGGTGTCTCAGAGGACGCGCGATCCCTCCTCTTGTAAACACTAACACTCCTACCCCATTTCCTATTTCCTACCCCACCTTCTCTGAGACTTTGCTACCAAGCTTCTTTTTACCAAAATTTCAACCTCCTCCTCTCTACTATAAGCACACTCAGATCAAATCCATCCTTAAAAACAAACAAACAAACAAACGAACAAACACCATGCCCCCTGATTGCGCGTCCTTCTCATAATCTCCCATCTCTCCTTTACAATCAGACCTGCCCAAAGACTAACAGATGTGTGGTCCCTTACCCCAAACACTTGGGGGCCACAGAATTTAGAACTCAGATAGATAGATACATGTTAATTTTAGGGAGAATATGTGGCATATACCATATATCATAACATCCCCACAGGGACCCGTGGAAACATTCTGTAATCGAATTCAATATTATTTCTGCAGCGAGATGTATGAATATTCACACTAAGTGGGACAAATGAAGATTATAAATCATTTCACATCCATTCAGGTCAGGTTTTACTGCCAAATGAGTTATAAAAACCTTTCCATTTTCAGAGTTTGTTGAATTTTGAGATTCAAATAAGGGAATGTAGGCCTGTGGTTTATTCCAATTCCCTTCCACTCACTTCAGGATCCAAAACAATTGCATTTCTTTCCCCATCACTCCAGTAAATATGCCATCTCTAAGTTTTCCAGAACATTCGAATGCCAAACCTGCAGAACTCCTGGTGTACCGTGTGTTGTATTACTTAGCCCTTCTGCTGTGTTTGCCCATCGTGATCGCATACCTGCCAGGGATCCCCCCTCAATCTCTCTATTCCAAGGCTTCCATGACAGAGCACTCTGTAGGTCCTCCTCCTACACGGCTTACTTACTCTTCTCTAGTCTCTTTCCCTTTGTTGTTCTCTGGACCTCCATCTCGGCCAATCCTCCCATCGGTAGTCATCTTCTTTTTCTTCTTCCTCTCTTTAAAAATTATTTTTAACAGCTCTATTGAGGTATAATTCACAAGCCATAAAATTCACCCTTTTATCTTTTTACATTTAAGTAATCTCAACACCCAACATGGGGCTCAAACTCATGACCCTGAGATCAAAAGCCACATGTTCTATCGATTGGGCCAGCCAGCCCCTCCCAAAATTTACCCTTTGACTTGTAGATTTCATGATTTTGGTCTGGTCACAGAAGTGTACAACCATCACCTTATCTAATTCTGTAACATTTCACCATCCCAAAAGGAAACTCCGTATTCATTATGCAAATACTCCTCACTCCCTTCTCACCCAGGCCTTAGCATCTACCCCCACTTTCTATCTCTATGGATTTGCCTAGCCTGGACACTTCATATAAATGAAACCACATAATTTGTGGCCTTTTGTGTCTCACTTGTTTCAACTAGCATAATGCCTTCAAATTTCAGCAATACTGCAGCACTTTTCAGTACTTTATTCCCTTTTTAAAAAATGTCTTATTTATTTTTGAGAGGGGGAGAGGGGAAGTGAGAGAGAGGGGCAGAGAATCTGAAAAGGGCTCTGTGCTGACAGCAGCAAGCCTGATGTGGGGCTCAAACTCACAAACCACGAGATCATGACATGAGCCAAGGTCAGATGCTCAACCGACTGAGCCACCCAGGCGCCCCAGTACTTTATTCCTTTTGATGGCCAAACATTACAATGTATGGATATACCATATTTTATTTAACTACTCATCACTGATGGACATTTGGGTTTCTATTTTTTGGCTATTAGGAGTAATGCTACTATGGATATTTGTGTGCAAGTTTTTGCATAGATAGAAGCTTTCAGTTCGCTTGGATATATACCTAGGAATGAAGCTGGTAGTCATATAGTAACTCTTTGTTTAACTTTCTGAGGAACTGCCTGACTGCTTTCCAAAGTGGATATACCATTTTATTTTCCCATTTGCCATGTTCAAGGGTTCCAGTTTCTCCATATCCATGTCAACACTTACTGTTTTCCTTTTTTTTTTTTTAATTTAAATTATTGCCCTCCTACTGGGTATAAAATAGTACCTCATTGTTGGGTTTCATCTTCATTTCCCAAATAACTAATGATGTTGAGCAACTTCTCATGTGCTTATTTGGCTATTGCATATCTTCTTTGGAGAAATGTCTATTCAAATCTTTGTCTATTTTAAAATTAGCTTCTACAGTGATTCTTAGCGCCACGTTGGAATTATAAACTGTTTGGAGTTATGAATGGGATCAAAGCCAAAAAGTGAAACCACAGATATACAAAACAAAGCTTACAATTCTCCTAAGAAGTCACCAACTCACTAAGACCATTTATGGACCCTCCAGATTAGGTACCCTTGTTCTGTATCATAGGCTCTCAACCATAACTGCATGTTTAAAGATCACTTGGGGAGCTTTATTTATTTATTAAAAAATTTTTTTTAATGTTTATTCATTTTTGAGAGAGAGAGAGAGAGAGAGCGAGCAAGCATGAGCAGGGAGGGGCAGAGAGAGGGAGACACAGAATCCGAAGAAGGCTCTAGGCTCTGAGCTGTCTGCACAGAGCCCAATGCAGGGCTCGAACCCACGAACTGTGAGATCATGACCCGAGCCGAAGTCAGACACCGACTGAGCCACCTAGGTGACCCTGGGAGCTTTAAAAAAAATACACATACACATGATCCAGCAATTCCACTTCAGGGTTAAATACTAAAAAGAATTAAAAGCAGGGACTTAAAACAGATACGTGTACACTCATATTCTTGGCAGCATTATTCACAATAGCCAAAAGATGGAAATAACCCGAATGTCCATCAACAGATGATTAAACAAAATGTGTATATACATACAATGGAATATTATTCAGTCTTCAAAAGGAGTAAAATACTCACATGTGCTACAACACAGATGTACCTTGAAAACATTACGTTAAGCAAAAATGAAAGTCAGAGACAAAAGGCCACATATCATGATTTCACTTGTAGGAGGCATCTAGAATAGTCAAATTCATAGAGACAGAAGGTACAATAGAGGCTACCAATGGTTGGGGAGAAGGGGAAGTGAGTTATTGTTTAATGGGTACAGGGTTTCTGCTTGGGATGATTAAAAACTTCTGGAAATGAACAACTTTGTGAATGTACTTAATGTTACTAAAGCATGCACTTACAAATAGTTAAAATGGTAAATTTTACCAATTTACAATTTAAAAAACACATATTGACAAAAAGAAATAACAAGATGACCATGAAACCATTCTAGACCCATTAAATCAGAGATTTTAGGTGTGGTTTGACCAGCAGCATCTTGCTTAAAAACTCTCCACGTAATTTCAAATGTCCAAATAGGGTTCAGAACTTCAGTTTTATATGTTCACTAGTGGTATCACCTATTTCCATGGTTTCCCAAATCTTTCTTTCCAGCCTTGACCTCTCTCGCACAGCTTCCACCTCACAATCCAACCCCCAAAATTAAGCTCATCAATTCCTTCTTCCCATCCCCAAACTGCCTCACCTGAAAGAGCACCCATCCACTGAACATCATCTTTAAACATCTTTTTAATATTTTATTTTATTAAATAGCATGAGTGGGGGAGGGGCAGTGACACAGACAGAGCATGAGTGGGGGAGGGGCAGTGAGAGAGGGAGATACAGAATCTGAAGCAGGCTCCAGGTTCCGAGCTGTCAACACAGACCCCGATGCGGGGCTTGAACCCACAATCCGTGAGATCATGACCTGAGCTGAAGACAAACGCTTAACCAACTGAGCCACCAAGGCGCTCCTGAACATCATCTTTAAACTTCCATATCCTCCCCACTGTATCATCAATAATGTGACTTTGCCTCATAGTCTTCCCTCTTGTCACTATGATAATCATTACTGCTTCTAGTTCAGCTCTTTACCATTTCTTACCTGGATTGTCTAACCTAAGTTCCCTTACCTCCACATAATTTCCCTGCTTAAAACCTTTAGTAGACTCTACTCCTTCCAAGGAGAAGTCTGTGCTGCCTCAAACGCCACAGAAGACGCACGGTCCAGCCCTTGTCTATTTCTCCAGGCTCAGCTCCCATCCTATTCTGTTTGGCCTGGTGAGGTAGACTACCCACGGTTCCTCACCTACTAGTTGCTTTTCATCTCTTTCTTGTGACATACATGGAATAGACCACGTATCTTCCCCTTTTTGGCTAATTCCCACTCATCTTTTAGAACCTAGCTCAGATTTCCCTCTCCCCAACATTAAATTCCCTTTTTAATAGCCTATATATAACTCTACCATTAACCATACAGATTATGATTATTGCTGTCTTTTTCACTACCGAATTTTAAGCTCCTTGAGGAGCAAAGTCTAAGTATGTTTCACCTTTTTATCCTAGGCCCTTATCAAAATGCCTGACCAGAAGCACTTAATTCAAGTTCATTGGAAAACTCTTTATAAACTGCTAGACAGCATGAAGTTATTTCACCTAAACAGGTGGCATCAGTGAACATTTACTATGTTATACCTGTATTACCACCTGTATTATTATATTTGATTCTCACAAAAACCCTAGGAAGCCATTATTATTATCTTCCTCGGAAGCCCAGAAAAATCAAATAACACGTCCAAGATCAAATACAGCCAAGAGGTAGCAGAATTGAGACCGGAATCTGAGCGGCTAACTCCAGGGCTACCTGCAGTACCTGCCTCTCTACCTAATGAAGATGCAGACCTTCGTGCCTGGGTGTGTCTCCTGTCCCCTAACAGATCGTTCCTTTCAGGATTTTCCACCATGATCTCTAAGTTTTCATTTTAACGTACAAGTTTTGTAATCTTTTAAAATTTAAGAAAGCTTTAGCAGGTTACTATAGTCTTCATAACCAGCATGAGCAACTATCCACAAAAAGAAAGGAAGAACTTGCAATGAGCTTGAAAAAAAAGAATCAACTGCACGAAGTTCTGAACAGGGGAAACCAAGATGATGATCACTTAGGTGACAATAACCAGGGGATTTTTGTTGACTGTCTGATTGTTCAGTGTGAATCAACCAAATGACCTGATGCTAAACATAACATAGCAAATGTCCTCTTAGATTGTGAAAATAAAAGCAAAATTAAAAATCTGCAACTCAGGCAGAAGCATGAGATTCCATATTGCTCCCGAAGTTAGGAATAACAGGTTCACAGGGAATTTAGTCAATGAACGGATACTAAGAACTTACTTAAATAAGCAGGTGTATGTGTGTTAAACTACTTGGGGAAATGAAACATACATAGGTAAGAAAACACACCAAGTGTGCTGGAAGTATATTTCATAGAGAAGAGGTATCTTCGGTGTTTGGTAATTATTAAATGTTACACACTGTCCTAGGCACTGCGTTATTTTATTTAATTCCCAAGGCTTTACAAAGCAGAAACTGCCCTCTGTTTTACAGAGAAAAAGCAGATTCAAAGAAGTCAAATGACTTACCCAAAGTCTCAAAGCTTAAAACTTAAGTCACTAGGCTTCAAACCAAGCTCTGACTGCAAATTCTATGCTCTTTCCACACTTCTTCACACTCTCTAATAAAAGCCATTAAATAACTATCTCAAAATATATAACGGGAGAGTTGTCAATGATGGTACAAGAAAATGGTCTAGGTAAAATATTAGAAAAAAAAAAAAGAACATATCACCATCGAAGTTTGTAGAATGTCTATCCATGGAGATCCTCATCTGTAACACCATGAAAGGGACAAATAGTTGACACGAGAATTGCCAGATGTGGTTGGCATTACCACATGTTGTTAATTATTATATTCACTTCCAATGGGAATTGAACGTCCAACAGAGGAACCAAAAGCCAATGACCGTACAAAGCAATGAATGAAATCAGATTTTCTTCTCTCCTCTTGGCATCATCAAGGAAACACGGACTTTCTTTCCCTGAATTTCCTTTTGAGTTCTCAGGTCACTATGATATACCTACATGGGCTTCTGTTCATTTCCAGCCTTCAGACTAATCCCATAACCTTCAGGTTCCAACTGTAACCGCAGTGAATACAGTGCATTACTTGCCTGAACCATAAAGTTATGCTGAACTTAGGTGGTTTAGACATTTAGGATTATACCAGGCTTCCATAAGCTCACCTGTGCCCCCATTTATCTCAATACCTGCAGCTCAGTCCTCCTATACCAGTGAAACATGTGTTTTTCATGCCTGGCAATAATTGGGTCGATTTCTCTCACTTTGGTACATTCTGCTCACAATAACTCTCGTACAAGAAACAACTTCCTGCTTACATCTGTTACCTTGCTTCTCCTCCTACTTAATCCTAGGTGCCCTGATAACATATCCAACCAAGTACATTAGAAAATTATGTTCCAGAGTCTAATACCAGCTGTCTTAAGGTTACCTGGGAGTTGAAATAATCTGGAGGTGATGAGAGATCAAGCCAGAGAAGCCAGAAGGGGCCTCTGGATTGGGTCATTGCAGAAATTCTAATTCAACGCTGGCAGAGGTAGCTGTACGTTAACTCAGCAACGGTTGACTCTGATAATAAACATATATACTAGCTTATCTAAATCAAAGACTCAACTCTACAAACAACCAAGTAGAAAAGTCAGGGAATTTAAATCAGTCTTTTACTTTCAGATGTGAAGAAACACAAGACGCAGAGTCCCATAGATCTTCTCAGTAAATGTCACATGGTACCAGACTCCACTGCATCCACTCTGAACCTAACAATCCACGCCCACAGCCCTGCCTAAGGACCCTCGATGGGCTGTTCCAAGGCAGCTTTTATGCAGATCCTCACACAGGAGACACCATGAGACACAGCTTTTCTGGCACTCGATGCAGATGTCCGATCTATAGGCTGCCCAGTGGTCTACTGGAGGGATCTGGCACAAAAGTTCCATCCAGACAAAGATAATGGTGAAAGGGGAGTCTAAAGATTCTTAGTCTGTGGAATAGACGAAAGCTGTTCAGTGGGCAGAGAGAAGTTGAAAAGACACAAAGAAAGAAACCCCAAGTTAATAGAGGTATAAGGAGCAACGAATGAGTCAAAGTGACGAGGCAGAAGAAAAGATACGTATTGTGTTTGAAATGTTTGATGAGCTGGTGAAACAGAAGTAGTTGAAGCAGACAGACAGGACCTTTGCCACCACAGTCAACAAATACATAGGGGTTCTCAACCTTTCTTCAGGGTGAATCAAATCACATTCTCAGGTCTTCCAGATTTCAATATTTAGGCTATCAAACAGACATGGAAGCAGGAGGAATTTGAAGACCATGAACTACAACTCCACCCCTCCCACCAAAGGACAAAAGTCCTGTTGAGAATGACAGCTTTATTTAACTGCATCCCCTAACTTGGCCCCAGAGTCAGTAAAGCCTGGCTCATCTCTTGCTTTCACCATTTACTCGCTGTGCAACCTTGGAAAGGCACTTAACCTCTCTGAGCCTCAGTTTCCATGTCTGTAAAACTTAGAAACAATAATCACTCCTAAGTTTGCATGAAAATGAAATGAGATATAGAAACTGCCTCATAAAAGAGCTGCCTTTATTAACAGCCATTATTATCTGAGATACTTGGCTCCTTAAAGGTACTCCACAAATAGCACTTCCTATTTGAACAAGGTGACACTGCCTCCTCGTTTCAGTTCTTACACTGTAAAATGAGTATCCTTTGTGCAGTATACTCAGGGCTACATTTTTGTGCTCTTTGTTGGTGATTTCCCTGTTTCAAATGGCCTCCAAGCACCGTGCTGAAGTACTCTCTAGTGTTCCTAAGCACAAGAGGCTGTGACGTGCCTTCTGGAGAAAATATGTGTGTGTTAGAGAAGTTTCATTCCGACATAAGTTATAATGCTGTTGGTCCTAAGTCCAATGTTAATGAATCAACAACGTATGTTAAATAAAGTGTCCTTAACAGAAACACACTTAAAATAAGAGTATGTATTAACTGAGTAACTAAAACCTTGTAACCAGAGATTTAGAACTTTACTCTATTTCCCCTTGGAGCAATGGCTCAGCATTCACTGATTCAGTGTTTGCCATGACTTTATAGAACGTAACTCCTGCGAATGATGCGAATAAGCTGTAGTTCACTAAATGTGGAACACGGGAGGGTATCTGTAGGTGAGAATGTTTGGGGCATGAATCTAGAAGGGCAGAGCCAGATCATGAAGGGGCCTTTTATTCCCCACCAAGGAATGTGGACTCTCAAATTGCTGGTTACTTCTAATCTGGTTACTGATTAGCAGACGACGGGCTTGGGAAGGGTCTGTACTGGTGCATCCCCACGTCTGGCACAGGTGCGTCATCTAGAAGAAAGGCTACTACCTAACTCCCTTTATGTATGCTGTCCTCTTGGCTCAGAGCAACAGGGACAGGAGAAGATATCGAGAGCCACCAATTCTCTAGTAGCCACATTGAAAGTCAAAAGGCACCTGTGCAATTATTGTATTTTAACACATTACATTCAAGATAGTATCTTTTCAACACGCAGTCAATACTTGAAAAATTACTAAGATAATTTACATTCTGGTTTTGGCACTGTCTTCAAAATCTGAGTGCATTCCGCACCCAATTCCCACTAGCCACACTTCAAATGATCAAAAGCCACTTGTAGCTTGTGGCTCTGTGTTGGGCAGTAAAAGCCTGGAGCGTCCTGTACATCCACCAGTGCCTGGTGACCATCTTCTAAGAATCAGCTTAACCTTCGCCATCTCTGCTAAGCATCCCCTGATCAATCTCTTCTCCTCTCCTCACCCCCAGGGGCAATCAGTTACTCTTCTCCTACACCAGTGCAGCATCTAACAAAATCCTGCAATGAACAGTTGTTAAATAAATAAACAGGAGGATTTAAGTGCAAGAATAAAATTGGCTCTTTTTGCGTTTTTGAAATAAAATGGAGGGTACATCAAGGGAGACCAAGGACAAGTGCTCTATCCAGACTTTACTTTCCCACTCATTCCAAAGGATCCAATTACAAGCATCTAGTGAGGTCAAATCTTTTCCACCATGAATACTGATGAAAACAAGCGACCCCTAGAAATAAATATGTGGGTTAGCTATTAAAGTTTGACAAACTATAAGGGGTAAAGGGTCCTCATCTGAAAGACTATAGACTTGAACTCCTCTCTAGGGAAGCTGCATGGATATAACACAAATCTGAAGTCAGTGGTTTATATTCCAGAGATGTTTGTTCTCAGTGTCTTGAAACAAGGATCTCAGTTTGGATTCTCTGTGGTTTTTATACCTGCACGCTCCATCACAGCAATGCAGTGAGTAAAGGACCTTGGAAACAGCAAGGTCTCCATTTGCCAAGAAATAGGAGAAATAGCTAAGTGAGAAAATATGGGATACACATCTTTCAGATCAAACAACTCGAAATTTCTCCTCACCCCACTCATCTCAGGGTAGTTCACAGTCCATTTCTCATACCAGTCTCTGCCACCACGTATCCATGCTCTCTCTGATATCGCCTTCCTCGAAAGCAGATTTCAGAACTAGCCGTGAGTTACTTTTCATGAACATGTTTCTTTTCTGTGCAAACCAAACGCCATTTAAATGATGCTTTGATCTTAACATATTTGAAATGAAACAGAAGTAAAATTCATCAAAGTGCAAACACTGGAAAACACAATCATTTCAGTCTTAATACAGTTCTCTTCTTGTCCCTATGTTTATCCTGTTCTCACTCCGGAGTAAACCAGCGACTCTAATAACAGCACCGTCTGAACCCAAGATATATAGTAATTTAAAGCACAGACTCTGAAGGCAAACTGCCTGTGTTTGAATCCAGTTCTGCTGCTTATAAAGCTGTGTGAGCTTGGACAAGTTCCTTTACCTCTCTGTATCTCCGTTTCCTCAACCGTCAAACAGGTATAGGAGAGCAGAGTCAGTGTTGCCATAGAAACTAAGTGAATATACGTGAGGTCCTCAGAACTGTGCCTGGCACATAATAAGCTCCACATAAAAGTTAACTTTATGGTTGACAAAATCACCATTAAATTGTTTTGCTGACATTATTTGCCTCATCAAAAGACAAGAAAAATAAAAGCAAAGCCCACAAAATATTATCTTTAACAAACTTACATAAAAATAACACTTAAAACTGGGTATCTCACTTAAAATTCTAAAACAGGAAAGCAAAACTTTGGAAAGGCCAATTAAACAAACAACCGAAAGTTTAAAAAGTTCTTGTTATCTGATAACGTTTCAACATATTTATCATTCATTTTGACTTGAAGGATTTGCAGACACAAAACATCCATTTTAAATATAAACCTCATAGAATGCTTTTACAATCCTTAATTCTAGCCAATTAATTTATTATTATTATTTGATTTGACATCTAAAACGATGAAACCAAATGCCTAGCTTCTACATCAATCTATTTCTCAACTGGCTTTTAAAGAACAGTTCATTCACTATCAAGATTGCAGCATTCAGTGTTTCTCATAAAATCTTTAAAAATATATAAATAGTAATAACTAGGTTATCTTTAAAGCAAATGTAGATTTATGCTATATCAGTGATTATCATATTACAAGTTACAACTCTGCATGTTAACTAAAAGCTTGGTGAAAAAGAGTCACTGCTACGACTCTAACTACACACCAGAGAATGACAAGTCTTATCTCGCTAATGTCAAGGACTGCAACCCCTGTGAGAGAAGTGGGCAAGCCAATTAATTCTAAAACTTTTCTCAACATTTATGAATGATCGTTTTTAGAGTAAACCCTGTAAGAAGTACCCTGGGACAATTTGTTAGCTATTGCACAGCCTTCTTCACTTCATGAATTTTATATCCCCTTGGCTTCAAAAAGAATTAAACTAAAATATAGCCCAGTACCACCTTAACCTTGCCTAAATTTTCCCAAACTCTGACTTTCTCAAAAAAACCCCGAAAAACTCTTAGGAACATATTTCAAGGAGTTTTACAACACTGAATACTACAATCACCTTTAATTCTATCTTTTCTTACCCTATCTTTCCTATAAATTAAAAATCATTCCAAGAAGCAAACCCCCTCCGTCTGACAAGATCAGACCTGATTATAATATTTGTGGTTAATTATTGTGGTTGGAATTCTTAAGTGTAGCAGGATTTGCAAGCTAGTCATCTGGCTTGTTTAGACACTACCCTGACGTCAAAACTTCTGTCTTTTAACTCTAACAAGATTGGGGTTCTTTCCTACTCCCCGACCTCCAAAAGCAAAGATATTTGCAGTATAACACAATATATTATTTATCCTCTCACAAAAGTACTTTAAAATTGTAAAGGACTGGCATTTGACATCCTACGAGAAAAACACCACCATCAGGAACAAAAAACTATTCTAGTTTTAAAAGACTGTAAATAAAATGAACGTATTTCGTTCATGATACAAAGGAAATATGAACTGGCACAAATGGAGACTAGTTAAAACCGCTATTCAAACCTACTCATGTGAAAAGTTGCAAAGTTATCAGGAATGTATTCTCTGATTGGCCAAACTAGTTTTACAAAAACCTCCCTTTAACAATTGAAAATTCCTATAAGAGGTAAGAGTAATTACGTTTATTGAGGCTGGGTTCCAGTGCCAGCTGTAAGTTATCTTTTTGGTTTCAATATTTTATTTGCGTTTGTTTTCTCATCGTGTTTCATAGAGTGAGTATCTTGTAATAACGGCAGGTGCTCAGTAAAAACACCTTGAATTCTTCCAAAATCCTTCCCTCATTTTAAAGGCAGGTAAGGCAACAAAATAAAATTCAAAAGCAAAAACAAAGAAACCTCAATCAATCTGGCTATAAAAATTTTACTATTCAAAAATTTTAACATATGATGCTAGTGACTTTTGGACTGAAACCAGTATGTAACTCCTTCTTACAGCTATTCACAAGAATGTGGGAGAGTCCTATGATTAAAAAAAAATTCCAGAATGATCAAAACCACAGTTAATTAGCTGTTTATCTGAACCAAGCTTTTCATGTAGATAGACTAAACTATCAGTGTCTCTTCTAAAAGAAAATCTCAGTAAGATGAATGATTTATTAAACTCTATTGTATTAAGATACGGTTTGTAGATATTAAAAGGAAGAGAATCTCCTGCCCTTATCATTAAAAATTGTTTGAGTTGTTCTCACCATTTTTTACTACAAAAGATAAAATAATTTGATTCTTTGTAAACTGTCTATACAGTGCATAACAGCCTGAGAGATTTCTTACCTTCTCAATGTCAATTTCAAAAAGAATATATGTACAATACAGTTTAGTTTCAAAATATGTGATGTGGAAACAGGTAGCCTAAGTTGAACATATCTGGCTTAGAGGTTAAATAAAAAACATATTAGTGAATTCATTCCTCAGGTACACAATGTACAATAGTTAAGCTTTTTCAGATAAAGCTTATGATTATCTTTCCCCAATCTCAGATTTTTAAGTACTACACCTTCCAAGGTTAAGAATAAGGTATAGACTGCTAAGGGAATTAATAGAATTAGCATGAGAAAAAGTGGACAAGCACCATCTAAAGATGAACTGAATGTTTTTAGCTTTCTGCAAGTAGCAGCATAAGAATGTAATAAATCAGAGAAAGTTAGGTACTATATAAAATAAAAAAATCATTCATTCGAGGCCTCAGCCAAAAAGGAAAGCTTTATTACTTAACCAAAAATTAAATAATTTCAAATTCACTGCAGAGCTCTCTTTCAAGCTTGAATTACAAAAGGATATTGAAAAAAAAAAAACCCACAGAGATACAAAAATAAAGCTTATATTTATTCCTTAGTGATTAAGATTTGTATTGAATTCTTCTTACAATGCCTATCAAAATATTTCCTAAAACAAGCATGAGACTGTAGGCGGCCACATAAAGTAACTGCAAGAAGCCTTTAATCATTAAATAAACACAAAAGAAATAAGGACCACGAAGGAATCGATTTGGATGGATGGCATTGTATCTATTTGTTCCTGAGAACATTATCACTGCCTGGTTGTCATGCTCGGTTCTCTCTTGGACAACACGCACATCCAATCCACAAGCACACAGAATTCGAAGAACATTACCAAATATTGTCAGAGCACTTGTGAAACACACCTTGTCATTGTCCACAGCCTCTGCAGTTCAAACCAGAGCTCAGGAGCTTGTCTTTATCTTCACCAGTGATGTAAATAAAAATACCATACATTACTCTTCCAAACACCACAAAAAAAACCAAAAAAACAAAAAAACAAAAAACCAAAAAAACAGAAAACCCCACAATTAGCAATCAACGTATCGCCTCAGAGAGAAATCTCCTCTATTAACCCAAACCAACCGTAAGCCTGGATGTGAACCTAAGCACATGCTGGGCGCCCTGCCGCTCATCTCCTCTATCATTTGTTGCCAACGATAGCGGACAAACTAGCCTCACAAATCCTTTTTTAGCTGCTGATCAGACAGATCCCCCTTTGACAATCCAGCATGGTGGAACACTCGAAAATTCTTCCTGCTTCTATTCTATTGCTTGCTCTAAAAACCGGTTTCCTTTTCATTGAGATAATAGCCTTTTCTGCAGTCACATGACTCAGAAGCTACATTAGCAGAGCTTTATGATAATAGACTGAGTAAGCCTCTACCCCTCCGGTTATTAAGGGAAGTCTTTTTCTTCTTCTCTTTCTCTCTCTTCTCTCCTCTCTCTCTCTCTCTCTCTCTCTCTCTCTCTCTCTCACACACACACACACACACACACACACACACACACCGGCATAATGCACACGTGCATTCAATACACATGCCTAAAATCATTTACTCTCCTGGGAATTACCAAAACAAATAAAAGAGTATATCCTAAAATGAAAATGCTAACAATTTCTAACTCTGCTGCTAAAAATAACTGCTAAAAACAAACATTCTGATGCATGGTCTTCCACTCAGTAAGATGCAGCATGCTGGCCACCCACAGCCCCCTATGAACAGTAATATAAAGTGGAGCAGGTAGAAGAAAACGTGCGCCCTCTCGTTCTCTGGAGCTTTGCCCCCAGTGATACAAATCTGATAGCTCTGGCATAACAAAAACTTTGGAGACATTACAGCTACCTGCATATTGGAAATTTGTTCCCTGTACCGGTAGAACGCACATAAGTACACTTTTTGACACCGAATGTCCTCTTGTTAGGAACATATCCTCATTAAATGATTTATAAGTTGTTCCAAGAAGAAAAATCTTCCCATGGCCAAGACCATCTTAAAAAATAATAATCAAAAGTTCCTTTCAGTCTGGCCAGCTTGATCTATTTCAAACAAACAATCAACTCTCAAAACACGTATGTGGAAACACCAGCACAGTGCCTGACACACAGTGGTTGCTCCATAATGATTTTTAAATGTCCCTAGTAACAGGTTAAAATACTAGGCAGAGGCAGCAACTTACATTATATACCTACTTCATTTCAGTTATGATTTGTTTCTTATTAAAATTTTTAAAAATATACCAGTCAGGCAATTTGGGGAAGGAATTTAAATGTAAGAATGCGTTGAGAAGTCAGAAAAAGAAAGACACGGGGTAAGTAAGGGTTTGCCCCAGAAGAGAACCACACTGAAGCACAACATACAAGAGGAAGACAGACATCCATACACTATACACGACGAGGCTGAAAGAATGTGTTAAACTGAGGTCAGTAGATTAAGTTATATTTTATATTCCTTAGTTATAATTATTGCCTTGGTTTTCTCATCTCAAAAACAGAAAACATGGATTTTTAAAAACTGAAGTATAACTAACATACTAGGTTATATTAGTTTCAGGTATACAACAGAACGATTCAATTCTATACATTACTCAGTGCTCACCATAAGTGTGGCATAAAACGTACACAGCCTCATTTTTTCTTTATGGTAGAATACACATAAAAGTTACCTTAACCATCGTAAAGCATACAGTTCAGTTCAGTCATAATAACACTGTTTTGCAACAGATCTCCCCAACATTTTTGTCTTGCAAAACTAAAACCCTAATGCTCATTAAACAGCTCCCCAATTCCCCTTTCCCCCAGCTCCTAAAGACCACCATCTATTTTGTTTCTATGAATTTAACTCCTTCCAACACCTCATATAAGTAGAATCATACAGTACTTGTCTTTTTGGGTACAGATGTTTTAAAGAATAATTATTTTAATACCTGGAGATCAAAACAAAGAGCTTTCATCTCACAAAATCATTTTACATCAACTGCATTATTCATAAGCAAACCAAGCCAAAATTATATTCTTTAACAGAGAAAAAGCAAGAACTGTTACAGACACAACTACATAGAAGGATTATCACATGAAAGTTACCTGAAAGAAGAACTCTAATTTCTCAGAACTCAAAGAATTTGATAATTCTAATTCTGAAGCTCTTAGTTTACTCTAATTATATTACCCACTTAACATGTAAATAACTTGGGGAGGACGGAGGGGTTGTTTATTAATTCTCTCTACCTCACTGAAAGGAACCATCACCACTCTGGAAGCCTGCCCTAACAACTTACAGAGCCTAAAATGATTACAGAGGAGTCAAGGAACATAAGCTTCCTGAGGACCCCTGTGAAGAAATTCAATTGGAAAATAAAAACAAATTTAAAAATTTTAAATGCTGGCACACAGTAACACCTGATCACAAAAAAGCCAAAGCACAGTTCAGAATTTTTAAGAGAGCTAAAGGAATTGTTAAACATGCTTCAAAAGTTATAATGATTTTAACAGATACCTAAACGGTTTCATTATGCACTTAAAATCTAAAGTCAACAATCAGCTAAGTCATCACAGGAAATTAATGTATCATAGGAAATTAATCTCATAGTAGATAATGAGAGAAACCTTTTGAAACAGCATAAAAACTGCAGGGGGCAGTTTTGTAAAATGCATCTACCTATGTAGGTCCTTTTCCTGTTCACGTTATCAAATCTTTGGTTACCTTAGAAATCATTTCTATGGAGGCAGGGTGAGGTCGCAGGCACTCTGAAACTAACACCATGTGTCTGTCCTTTATGAGCTACAATGGAGTTTTTACAAATTACTTCTCAGCCAAATCATGGGCAACAGCAAAATGCTATGATTCCCTGATCAAATCAACAGCAGTAAGAAAATGTCTCCTGCCAAACACATCTAAGTAAAATGTCTCGATCCAGATTCTGTGCTTATGCTTCAAGATGTATTGCTGTTAGCAAATCTGTCCCTCTGTCATATTTTCTGCTGGCAAGCACAAATAGGTAAAATTTTCTAACTTCCCTCCTGAGTGCAGAAGGTGGATGCGGCAGATTTTATCATTAGCGACTTCTAAACTTTTTTCATCACCAAGGCAGTAGTGTTTAAAAGGGAATTAGACTAGGTAATTTGTCGAGTTGTTTCTAGCTTTAATGTTTTCTGATGGTGGTATATAATGGTGGTTCCTTCTTAAAGCAAAAGTCTGGTGAGAGGTAAGACAAGGATTCAGTAATGTTTTAGTTTTTACAAAATGGGTGAAATTTACGTTCAATGCAATAAACAGATCTTAAGAATGAAGTTCAAGGGGCGCCTGGGTGGCTCGCTCGGTTGAGTGTCCGACTTCGGCTCAGGTCATGATCTCACAGTCCGTGAGTTCGAGCCCCGCGTCAGGCTCTGTGCTGACAGCTCAGAGCCTGGAGCCTGTTTCGGATTCTGTGTCTCCCTCTCTCTCTGCTCCTCCCCTGTTCATGCTCTGTCTCTCTCTGTCTCCAAAAAATAAATAAACGTTAAAAAAAAAAAAGGAAAAAAAAAAGAATGAAGTTCAAGAGTTCTGACAAATGAAAGCACCTATGTAATCCACATTCCTATCAAGATGTAAAACACTTTGATCACCCCTGAACAGTTCTCTTGTGCCCATTCTCAGGCAATCTCTTTCTCCTCATCCCCAGTCAACCATCACCAATCTCATTTTCTATTATTACAGATTAGTTTTGCTTTTTCTAGAACTTCAAATAAATGGGATCATACAATAAGTACTCTTTATGCTTCTTTCAGCGCAAAGTTTTTGAGACCCATCCGTGTTGCTGCATATATTAATAACTTGTCCCATTTCAGTGCTAAGGATATTCCACCGTATGAACATGCCGGAGTTTATGCATTTTCCTCTTCATGGGGACCTGGGTGATTTCCTGTTCGGGGCTTGTGGTAAAAAGGATTCTAGGATGCTTCTGCAAGATTCCAGCACCCCTGGTGCACGCACCCTGCAGAGCCGCAAGCACACACGTGGTGGATTTTCACCCCGGCAACTAGGCTGCAGCATATCGCACCACTGACTTTAAGACAGGGAGGTTACTGAGGTGGGCCTGGCCTAATCCTAACGGCTTTTCTCCAGCTGGCAGCAGCCAACGTCAGAAATGGGAGGCACAGAAAGGATCCGATGCGCCATCGCCGACGTGAAGATGGAGGGGATCACGTGTCAAGGGACGCAACGGAGAGTGGCACACAGGAAACACCCAGCAAGGAAACAGGACCTCAGTCCCACAGCCGCAAAACACTGAACTTTGCCAGGAAGAATGAGCTGAAAGTGGCTATTTCCTCCCCAGGGCCTCTAGATGAGAACTCATTCTTGCTGACACCTTCATTTCAGCCTTGTGATCAGCCTGAGCATAGAACCCAGCCACGCTGCGCTGAATCTCTGATCTATAGAATGGTGAGCTGATAAACGGGGGTAGTTTGTTTACGGTAATTTGTCACACAGCAAAAGAAAACGAATAGGGACTTACTATGTACACGCGGCTGCCAAGACGCACATACGTGTCTTTTACCAGACACGCATTTTCATTTCTTATAGGTAAATACCTAGGATTGGAACTGCTAGCTTACAGACAAACAGATTTTTGTAAGAAACTGTCAAACTGTTTTCCAAAGCAGCTTCTCACCACTTTACATTCCCACCAGCCATGCACGAGAGCTCTGGGTGTCCACATCCTCACCAACATTTGGCGTCGTCTGTCTTTAAATTTTAGCTGGAATCCTAAATCTGTTAGCAGCCTTCTCTACAGATGGGGCATAATCCTCATCCATCTCCTTCTCTGTGGAGTTTTTACAGCATTTACAGCTAATAATACCACAGTAAGTCTTGTTTTGTGTTCTATGTTTGTGTCTCATAGGGGTTAGGTTTAGCCGCACTGCAGCATAAACACCACAGGGCGGGACGTTTTATTCCTTTAAAGCCCCAGCACCAATTCTCCTGGTACTGCTTCTACAGATTATGTGGTCTGATTTCTGTACTGACATTTCTTTTTCCTTTTAAAGGTAATGACGTCACAAGATGAAAAAATACTTTTGAAGAAGGTCCCTTTACCGGAAGGAAAGAGTATAGCCCTGGGGTGACACTTTAGTGTGAATCCATATAGGATTCTCTGGCAAGTTACTCAAACTCTGAGTCAGGTTCGTATCTGTAAATGGGGGTGGGGGGGGCAGCAACACAAGGCCCGTATACAGTCTCTGAATTATATTGAAGGCCACTAGCCCAGTGCGTGGCAGAGGAGGACATCAATCAATGGTAGCTATTACTAGCTCTTAGTTTGATTATGTTTAGCAAAAAGGAGAGGGAAATACTATCAGTTATCACTTTGAGGAAAGAAGAAGAGAATACATAAAATGTTAAGAGTCAGGTCAGGTGTATGGGATCACGGGTGATTTTCACTGTAATTTCCAAACTTTTAGTAATGCTGATCTCATTATTTTAAAATTATGAAGTTACTAAATTACTTAAATTAATTTTAAACTATTGATAGCTTCCAAAGCTGGGTAAGGGGTACATGGGGGCTTATAATACCGTTCTCAATTTCTGTAATACAAACTCCCAAAAATAAATTGAGTGTGCTGTACCCCAAAATGGCAAATCGCTAATCAATGAAGTTGTCTTGATACACTGTTATCATATATTTTATTTATTCATACATTTAAAAATGAAAATAAACTCTGAAGATGTCACATTTGACAAGTTGCCCAGTACGAACAAAGTCATCTATAATATTGATTCATAAACCCACTAGCACTGTAATTCTCTATTTCAGATTTTTAAAACATCAGGTATCATGGAATAACATATCTTTTAAATATATTTTTACTGCAGTGAGGAATAAGATTCATAAACAATAAGATAATAAAGTGTAAAAAAAAAGTAATGTCCGTTTGAATTGGCTGTTTTCGTTAGACAGGCATGCCCATAGAACTCTATCACTGGACCTCTGACCTCCTTTCTTCAAGAAGTGAGGCCGTGCTAAAGGAAAGGCCTATCTGTGGATATGCTGGCCTGTGGCTATCATCCTACCAACGTTAACTGAAGATTTCATTCTTTTGACATGTAGGAAAACGAGCCTTCGAGAAGGCCCAACTGTGCTAAGCTAGCAGTGAGTGCTATTTTGTTGGGTTATTTCCAATAAAAGCCTTATGCAAACAGCAGTGCATAAATGTCTCTGATACTACTGCAGTCGATTATACCCACACAAAAGAGAGCTGAGGAGAAGGACGACGGAGCGCAATCACTTCTAAATATGACTCTGCCAAGTTACCACTTCATGGAATGAAATAATATACAAATAGCACACTATACTCCCGTCTCAGCATTTGTACTTCATCCAAGGATTTCATAGGCTTCAACTACTGAATCAGAGTCTTCCCAATTAGCACATATGTAAACCCCTCTGAAGTGAGTCGCCTTTAAAAGGTGAGTTTATTCTGTGAAGTCACTGAGTGCCGCCACTAGATTACAACTGAAATTCTGAGGTGACCTGTTAGCCAGAATTAATGAGAACCCTCGCGGCCTATCAGGGCTTATACTTTTTATATCCCCGGCTTCCAAAAACACCTAGCGCTCAGGAGGCAGATGGTGTATCTCAGGAATTTGATTCATTGATGAATCCATCCCTCTGAGATTGACGTTACTCTCTAAAATGTTCTGGCAGCATCAATGACCATTTAGGTTTGTAAAATCTTGGGACTAAAAAGGATGTGAGAGCCATCCAATGTTGGGACTCTTGAAGTCCTCCATTTCAAATTCCCAACTGGGGGAACTCTATAGTCTCCAGTAGACTTTTTCAAACATTTAACTTTAGAATCACTGACACAATACTGAGGGAGAAAACTTCCCCAGCTCTTACATTAAGAGTCCAAAAAGTAACCAAATAACCAAAGGCTGAGCCTAGACCATACTGCTTCTTCAAAATGTTAGAGAGGACTGGGCTTGCAGGGATATAAAACAGGAGCAAGAACACTTCCTTGGAGTTTGATGGCTAACAGCCTTACAAACCTTCTTGTCTTCCTTAACTCTTGTGGATTAACCAGATTTGCTTTTGTGGCTCTGCTAGTCTCTGGCTCCTCTCTGGATTCACTTCTCCCAAACAAAGCCAAGAGAACATGTCAATCACACACACACACACACAAACACTGGAAGATTGTGTCTCACCACTCTCACCGTATCATAAAGGAACATTACACAGGTAAACGATAAGACGACTATGGTGTTTTTTCTTGACACCCTGTTTTAACTAAGATCTGACTAAAATTTTTCATTTATTCACACACTTGGCCGTACACACAGAACCATCAAAGTTCGACAGAAAGCTTCTCTTTGTGGAGATGCCATATTCTGAGGAAAATACTTAAGTATTCATCTATTCCAAATTTCCACAGGCACAAGAGGCACTTGTGACAAAAGGTGCTGAGGAGCATGTGTTTTGTGTCTCTCTACAAGACTGCATCTCTCACAGTTTATCGCTGTATCTCAGCGCCTCGAGCCAATTCTGACCCAACTTCAAGTATCACTTGTGAACGCTTTGGAGGTGGATGATTTCTTTCACCCTCCCCTCACCCTGGCTCTTTCTCTTTCTGCCTTCTTATTCTCTCCTTCCTCTCAAAATATCATTAAGATTATTTATTCTTGTTTGGAAGAGGGTAATAATAATTGCGACCATGGTTGCAAGTATGGGAAAAGAGGGAAAATATCATTAGGGGAAAAAAGAAACCTTTCCTTACAGCCCACAGGCCACAGCAATAGTTTATAAGAAAGGAAAAACATTTTTGATACCTGATTTCATGTCTTTCTCTTCTTCATGGTTTTCCTTTTTTAGCTTTAATTCATTTCATCCAACAAATGTTTATCGAGTATCAATGTCACGTAACGCTCTAAGTCAGGAGATGGGAATACAAAGATGAATAGGACAGACTCCCTCCCCTCAAGACACCTATAATCAAGGAGGGCAAATAAAGAAGTAGGTAAAACCTATAAAATGTGATCAAAAATGCCGTCTCAAGGTCTGGGCTGTTAGAGGAGCAAGGAGGGAGAATGCCTAACTTTGGAAAGGAAGGGCCAAGAAAGATTTCAGAGAACAGCAGTAGAAGCAAGACTGTATCATGCCTGTGAGGAAGGGGAGAAATGGTGTGTAAGTAGGGGAGCATGAGAGCAAATCTCTCACTAGGACTCCAAGGAAATTCCCAGGACCACAGTAAAAGGGTCCTAAAAAGAAGGTGGTGGAAACAAGACTGGAAAGGTGGACATGCACCAGGCTAGGATGAGCTTTGTCTGCAAAGCTAAGGAGGCTGAAATTCATCCTGCAAGGAATGGTTCTGAGCAGTTGAATAACATGTGTGTTTGTTTGTTTGTTTGTTTAAACAGGTCCATAGGTATGGACTTAAAGAAATGGTACCAGTTAGAGAGAGTAGTTAGGAAATTGTAGAAATACTACCAGTAAGAAATAATAAGACTAGATTTAAGCTAAGATACCTAACCCTTAAAACTCTAGTATAGCCCATAAATAAACCTTCATATATATGGTCAAATGGTTTTTGACAAAGGTCCCAAGACCACTGAAAGGGGTCTTTACATTCGTCTTCTCAGCAAATGCTTCTGGGAAAACTGGATATCCACAGGAAAAAAAATGATACTGGACTCTTAGCTTACATATACAAAAATTAACTCAGAGTAGATCAAAGACCTAAACATAAGAGCTCAAACTATAAAAGTCTTACAAGAAAACACAAGGGGAAAGCTTTATGACATTGGATTTAGTAATGATTTCTTGTATAGAACATCAAAAGCACATGTAACAAAAGAAAAAAATAGTAAGTCAGGCTTCCATCAAAATTAAAAACTTCTGTGCATCAAAAGATACTATCAACAATAAAAAGGCAACCTATGGAATGGGACAAAATATTTGCAAATCATATATTTGATAAGAGATCAATATCCAGTATATACAAAGAATGCCAACAACACAACAAAAATAATTTGACTTAAAAACTGGGCCAAGGACTTGAATAGACGCTTCTCCAAAGAAGATATACAAATGGCCAATAAACACGTTAAAAAAAAAAAACTACTCACCTCATTAGTCATTAGGGAAATGCAAATCAAAACCATAAGATACCACTTTACATCTGGTAGGATGGCTACGATCAAAAAACTAGAAAACAAGTATTGGCAAGGATTTTGTGGAGAAATTGGAACCCCCGTGCATTTCTGGTGGCACATAAAATTGTACAGTCACTGTGGAAAACTGTATGGTGATTCGTCAAAAAAATTAAACATAAAATTACCATATGACTCTTCTGGGGCAATTCCACTTCTGGCTATATACCCCAAAAAACTGAAAGCAGGGACATGAATAAATATTTGTACACCTATGTCCATCGCAGCATTACCCACAATCGCTACAGTGGTGGAATCATTCACAATCGCTACGCTAAGGTGGAAACCCAAGTGTCCACTGACAAATAAATGGATAAATGAAATGTGGTATATACATTCAATGAAATATTATTCAGCTATAAAAAGGGAGTAAATGTGGACCCCTGCTACAAGATGCATGAACCCTGAAGACATGCTAAGTGAAACCAGTAATTAGAGACTGGAACCTCTACATGAGCTCCCTAGAACAGTCAAATTCACAGAGACCGAAAGTCAAATGGTGGTTGCCAGAGAATGAAGGGGAGAAGGAATGGGGAGACCATGTTTAATGGGTACACACTTTCAACTGAGGAAGACAAAGTTCTGGAGATGGATATTGGTGATGGTTGTACAACAATGTGAATGTACTTAATGCCACAGAACTCTACACTTAACATTGGGAAAATGGTAATTTTGTTATGTATGTCTTACCACAGTTTTCTAAAAAAGGCTAATCTATCCATACTTGAGTTAGAAAATACAAAAAATGTCCTCCTATTTGGAGCTTTGTGCATATTTTCGACATTGCCATTACTGCCTCAATGAAAGAGTATTCTTTGTCAGCTGCCAAAAAAGAAAAGATTTACCCTGACTCATAACAAGAGAACAATATAAAACAGAAGTAATACCTTCAGACCTCAGTGGTTAGAGCAAAATTATCTCTGGCCTCTAAGGAGGTGAGCCAAAGGACAACGTACACATGGGACTGTTCCTTTGGGAATGAGATATCTGGTCTGTTCTATAATGACTATAACCCCCAGGTCTGTATAGCTGCCTGCTCTGTGCCCAAGGTTTCAAGCGATTCCTGTTAACTTATTAGTAGTCCAGTCAGTAGAGTTAGCACCAAAGTTTAGTACAAAAGTTACAAAATGGAAGATGAAACTGTGTGTGAACCAAGCAAGAGAACTTCAACAAAAAGGTTAGAAAACGATTTACGGATTTTAGAAGTGAGAGAACTAAGAGTAAGTTAGGTATCTAAGATCCTCCTTAAGCAAGCAATGAAAGAGCACACATACGTAACCGTATATGATCCTGGCTAATACGCGATTCTACTGTTTCTATTTATTTCTCTATTTTACTATACAATAAAGTAATTGATATATACTAAATCAAAGACAAAACCGCTGAAACGTAAAATGAGATTTTGAGTCTCTCAAGGCTGAACCCTATCATGGAATCCACAAAGTCTGGCAAACGCACAACACACGCTTAGTTACCCCTTCTCCCGTTGCACAGCAGACACTGCTAATTAATCACTTCTGAGCCTGTATGTGGCCTCTCGATTCTTCTCAACACAGCACTCCAGGCAATCACTATAATCAATAGGAGCTGGCACCAGAGATGAAGACTGCTTGCCATCCCAACCCCAGGGTGAGAATGGGAGAGAGATCTGGGGCGGCCAAGAATCACAGACCGGGAAGATAGAGTAGAGCCTCCGTTAAGGGAGAGAGGATATCAACACAACACAACGGATTTTCAACAGTGGCCTGCTACGTGAATGGAAACGGAATCTGCTATTTGGAAGGAGCCATCTCTCTTTTAGTAAGCCTGTTTCAGACATGAATAAAGACCCGGCCACGCTCACAGTGACATAATAAACTCTGTAGTTCTTTGAAGATAGAGCGTTTATCCTTGATGGGATTGAAGAAGCGAGGGGTACAATTTGGGATATGTTCTTGGAATTCTGTTAGAAAAATGCTTTGCTGGTAAATGAAAATCTTCCTCAGCAGGAGAGGAAAGGTTTCCAGATTGGCCAACTACTCACCACCTGTCCTTCCAATTTTGCTGCTTCCTCCTGGGTTCTACTCAAACTGCATTCCCCACCATTCCTGGAAACCAGCTGGCAGAACAGGGGGCAGAGAAATGGAGGCAAATTCGCAAGTGACAAAAAAGTTTTTCAAAGATGAGATCTAAACCAGCCTGCCACTGCTCCTGGGTAGATCTTGACCAGAATCAGAGCCAAGGTGTAGCTTTTTTATCATATATGAAAGATTCAACATCACGGCTACATTATCCAGACAGGTCAAATCATGAAGAGGTAGTTTTACTGGTTTTGATGTTTTATGATATTCCCCCCCACACACATGGCCAATTTCACTATGAAGGGACCCCATTCTTTATAAGCAAGATATTCTACTTAGACTACATCAGGTTAAAACTATTTAATAGACTAAAGAGAGTAGGGAAAAACAATAAAGACACATTTTAAAAAATCAAGGACATCTAGAGCTTACCATGTGTCAGGTACAGGTCTAAGCTTTTATTTTTTTAATTTTCTTAAATCTTTATTTATTTTTGAGAGAGAGCACGAGTGTGCAAGCAGGGAGGGGCAGAGAGAGAGGGAGACACAGAATCTGAAGCAGGCAGAATCTGATCTGGAGAACACAGGCTCTGAGCACAGAACCCGACGCGGGGCTCAAACCCACGAACCACAAGATCATGACCTGAGCCAAAGGCAGACACTTAACCGACTGAGCCACCCAGGTGCCCCTATTTATTTATTTATTTATTTATTTTTAATGTTTATTTTTTTTAGAGAGACAGAGCTCAAGTGGGGAAGGGGCAGAGAGAGGGAGACACAGAATCTGAAGCAGGCTCTAGGCTCTGAGCTGTCAGCACAGAGCCCGACGTGGGGCTAGAACTCACGAACCATGAGATCACGACCTGTTCTGAAGTCGGACACTTAACTGACTGAGCCACCCCGGTGCCCCGGTCTAAGCTTTCTACTGATGTTTATATCTATTTTTCTCACAACAATCCCATGGGGCTAGGCACTATTATTCCTCCCAATTTACAGGAAACTGAGGCGCAGAGAGGTCAAGAAGAGCTCATAAGTAAAAGGGCCAGGAATTGCATCTGTGGAGTCTGGGTCCAGAGTCTGTGCTCTTAACCACTACATTCACACGCAAAAAGAATCAAGGCACACATGCTTAATGACTGCCACCAACGCAGGAGGCACTATGCCGGGTATTTTGCGTGTAGTGTCTCACTGGTTCCCCCAGATACCAACCACGTGAGGCTGGTTTAATCTTCCCCTTTTAGAGATGAAAAAAACTGAACGCCAGTGAGGTGAAGTAACATTTAAGGTTAAACGATAGAAAGATTGCAAAACATGTGTTACGTACTGGGTGCCAACTATCTGCCAGGCACTCTGACGTGCATTAGATCTTTAATCCTTTCAACAACACTATAACATAAGTACTAATTTATCCCTATTGTACAGCTAAGGAAAATGAGAAAGCTTAGAGAAAGCTTAGAGAAAGCTTAGAGAAAGGTTTGGTAGCTTAACAATTAGAGTCACATCAGGAAGAACAAAAATTCTAACTCAGACCCACTGAGATCCGAACCCCTAGTTTCTCCCCATTGGGCTGCTGCTATATATAAAAGTTGATACATCAGCTGCGCTATGCACAGCATTGTTAGGGACACAGAGATCGTTCAGCTCCATTCAACTAGTTCACGGTATGAAGAGCGGGTGAGAACTGCGACACAAATCACTATGATTTCCAGACATCTACTCGTCAACTATTCACTGAGGGCCTTACTATGTGGGGGGCACTGTGGATACAGCAGTGAACCAGTCAGATACAAAATTCTACCCCCTGACCTTACGATCTAGAGATGGGCAATAAACAAGATAAAGAAGTAAAACTTACAATATGTAAGGTGCTCATAAGTGCTGAGGAGGAAAAGAAGAACGCAGGGGGGACTAGAAAAGAGGGTATGTTTTAACCATCTCAGGTGGAGCAGCCTGGGACTGTCCTGCTCCTTGCTAGGCTTTCAGACAAGAAGTGTGCCTCCAATCACTGTGACAGCCCAAAGCGCCCCCATCGCTTTTCTAAATATGTCACAGGATCACTTGGCCTTCCTGAGAATCACAAAGAAGCCCTATTTTCTCGCCATTTCCTTCAAGCCTTGTGCAATTTGGCCTCTATCAGAACATGGTTTTCAACACTGTCCCATGGTTTCAACACTGTCCCGTGGTGACACTGCATGGTCAAGCTTCTCGTCCTATCTTCCTCACTTGTGTTGGGTCCACTTCCTCCTGCCACAAGTGAAAGGGAGGGAGGAAACAAGGATGGATGGATGGATGGATGGATGGATGGGAGGGAGGGAGAGAGGAAGGAAGGGAGGAAGGGAGGGAGGGAGGAAGGAAGGAAGGAAAAAGCAAAAACCCAACTATGGGCATTACTTGAATGACATCCTTGCTTTTCCTCTCCCTATAAAACCACTCCCTGCAGATCTTACCTGCTGATGCAGTTTCAATGATCTCATCTGTATATGCAGGACTCCACGTATACTTGCAGCCTCATGATGTCCCCTGTGCCCCACTGCTGGGCTTTGGGCCGCTCACAGACATCTGTCCCTAGCTGCATCTGAAATGGAGCTCATCACCTTTCTGAGGAAACCCTCTTCCCGCACCTGCCGCTTCGTGTGCACTGTTGCCCAGCAAGCTCTTCTAACTCTTGTTTCTCCCTCCGTCTTCAAACCCAGTCAGTGCCCAAGGTCTTTAGATTCTACCTCTGCAGCTTCTCTCCAATCCCTCTGCAACTACTGGGATTTCCTTCTCTAGTTAGCAGGCCTCGCGGGGAACCTCTCGCCATGTCAGCTTTCTCCCTTCCTCAACTTACCGTATGGGTCAGGACCAAATTTTGTCACCACGGTTCCCTCATGTTTAACATGGGATGGAAGTGACCATAGAGTACTGGCGTGAGAATTAAGTGTGATAATTGTAATTGACTACCATACTTCTTAACACATGGTAGGACTCAGTATTCGTAAGGTCTCCTTCCTTTCCTTATTCTTACTCTCTGTGAGATCAAATAGGAATCATGCATTCAGGAGCCTGGCAATCTAACTAGTTTTCCAGATTTGCCTACCAAATCTGCAGTCCCCTAGCTCTGCGGTCTCAGTTCTGGCCAAAGAGGAGTATGCAGTATTCTCAGACTTGGCCTGGCACTTTCCTGTGGTCACCTTGTTCACTGCTCACACATTCCTTCCCTTCAATTTTCCTGTCCCCAGCCATTCATGCGTAGCTAAGTCTACAGATCCTCTAACGTTTATCCTCTCAATGGCCTCCTTGTGAAGTCTTCCCTAAATCCTTCACGCAAGAGACATTTCCCAGAGTGTGTGGCTGGCTCAGTGGATAAAGCATGCGACTCGTGATCTTGGGCGTGTGAGTTCAAGCCCCACATTGGGCATGGAGTCTACTTAAAAAAAAAAAGAAAAAGAAAAAGAAAAAGAAAAAGAAAAAGAAAAAGAAAAAGACAGAGCCCTCTCCCCTTTCCCAATGCCCAGAAATCATCAAACTAAACTGAATGCATCTTTCAGTCAACCTATACATATTTATTAATCATTTGATATGTGCCAAGAAATATATCAGGAACTGAGGACACAAATGTAAAAAACTACTACATTCTTTGTACATCATGATTATTGCTTCCCACATACTTATCATAGCCTAAGTAAATGATAAAGTTGAAAGTGGCCCAGCACTATGATTATACGTTCTTTGATGTCACAGTCTGTGTATTACTCATCTGTATATTCTCTATAGCACTGATTATGATACCTTGGTACATAATATAAACTTAAATTGTTATATTTGATGGTAACCATAATAATTTTGTTATATGTCAATATCACTGTTCCCTGAGACACTTAAGGGATTTTTATAGTGAAAGCTTAACTATTACTAAAACACATGTGAAAGAAATTATTATTATTTGTAAAATGTTGGGTACAGAAAATAATTATTACATAGCAATTAAGTGCATAAAAGTTTACTATGATTTAAATATAAAACTATGGGGCGCCTGGGTGGCTCAGCCAGTTAAGCGTCCGACTTCGGCTCAGGTCAAATCATGGTCCGTGAGTTCGAGCCCTGCATCCGGCCCTGTGCTGACAGCTCAGAGCCTGGAGCCTGCTTCAGATTCTGTGTCTCCCTCTCTCTCTGACCCTCCTCCACTAGCACTGTCTCTCTGTCTCTCTCTCTCAAAATAAATAAACATTATATAAATAAACATTATATATATATATAATAAACATTATAAATAAACATTATATAAACATCATATACATAATAAACATTATAAACATTATATAAATAAACATTATATATATAATAAACATTATAAATAAACATTATATATAAACATTATATATAAATAAACATTATAAATAAACATTATATAAATAAACATTATATAAACAAACATTATATACATATGCGCGCGCGCGCGTGCACACACACACACACACACACACACACACACAACTAGAATGAGAATTTAGAATCTCAGACACTGATGCCCAAATTTCAGAGTCTAAAAAATATGTCAAAGCAATGAATAAGTAAAAATAAGACAAACTCAATAAAACCCTCGATCCTTCTCCTAACTTTTCCTATGTATTTCTGTGTTTGAGGGGAGATGTCCCATGTCAAAGTCTTATGGCTGGTATTCACTACACCATATGTAAATGAGAAATTAAATGGACTAAGTAAAGAACAAATTCACTGCACTGGTTCCTGACTCAGGTGTGAAACACGAGACTTATTAGTCAGAGGGATAAGGCAAATATAAAGTGTGAAGAAAATCTGACAGAAGACACCTACTCTAACTCCTCCCTTCATATTCAACACCTTTAACTAAGAAACAGAGTTAGAGCCATCGTCCTCCTTAAAAAAGGTATCTAAAATAAAAATCAAAGTTAATTACTCCAGGAGCTTAGTTTGTAAATATATGGCTATATGGTCAGACAGTGGAAATAAATCTTAACATTTCAAAAATACTGTGTCTTAGTCCTAATTCTTCCAAATGAGTTTTAATTCTGTATCCACAGAGTGGAGTTTAATGAGGGTAGGGGCCTATTTATGCTTGGTGGTGAGCAAGGCACTATACGTAATCGTTAGCTTTACACAGAATAATGAAGGACAAGTCAACAGTTTAAATGTTCAACTTTAAGTGTTAGGTATCTTAAGCACAACTAAACAGTAAACTTGGGGCACCTGGCTGGCTGTTGGTGGAGCATGGGACTCTTGATCTTGAGACTGTGAGTTGAAGTCTCATGTTGGGTGTAGAGATTACTTAAAATTAAAATCTTACAAAAAATAAAAAGCAGTAAACTTACTGAACAGTACACTAACATCTATCTCACACTTTTAAGATGCTAAAGGCTATCAATTTGTTTTCCTTAAAAGCATCACCAATACCACTCATTTTGATAGGAAATCTATTCCTTAAGAAAAAGATCTTTAAATAAAGTTCCTAGATTAAAAAAAAATGATTAACAGCTAAAAATATTTACAAACAGCTTACCAAAAAAGAGAAGAAACGCTGTAATTATTGAAACATGAAATGGTGAATGAACGCAACATTTTACTGGGAAAAGCCATGCTACCTGGGTTCCTAGGATAGGTCGTGATAAACATAAAACAGCATATTACATACAAGGGAAATCTTCAAAGCTAACCCCATCCCTTTATAATGACAATATGCTTTAACAGGAAAGAGGAAGAAATGACAAAATCGTACGCTTGCTCCAGTCGAAAGGAAAAGGTGGATACGGCAAATAGTGAATGTGATGGTAAGACACTGCAGTAAAACTTGAGTCTGTTTAGTAAAACATATAAAGCTAAATAAAAATAAACTTCAGTACCTATAGAAGACACTGTGAAATAATTACGACAACGAAATGAACAAGCACCTCACACCTTAATACCTTTTAAATATCAAAGCTTCAAATTAAAGTAATTTTAAGAACAGCTAATATTTATTGAGTGCTTAGCAAGTGCTAAGCCTAGCGTTAAGCACTTTACACACATTATCTCATTTAATAACAACCCCATGAAGCGGATATTTATATTATCCCCATTTTATAGTGTCAGCGCTTGGATTCACACCCAGAATCTGACTTGGTTCTTTCACTACTACAGCAATATATATGGCATTAACATACATGTGTTCACATATACATATTAACATATGGTTCTTTACCCATACAGTATACATACTGTATGAACTTTCATGTAAGTTCAATGATCAAGCACATACACAAAATAATTAATATGCTTAATGCTCTCGCCAGACAGGAGTAACCACATGGATTACTCAAATCTATATACGTTAAAGTATTTTTACATGGAGAAGCAGGAAGAGGCACAGTAACAATAACTGATTCCAGGCATGGAAAAAGGAAACCAGAGTTACCCTTATTGCATTTCCTTGAATCATAGCCCAGATAGGGGCATGGGTGGGACGGTTGTGGGAGTGGTCCATGGGCATAGCCCATCCTGCCAAGCAAACCATGGTCTCTCAATACGCTGTTTATGCAACTTTAATCAGCTTATAGGCATACCTTGGAGATACAGGTTCGATTCCAGATCACCACGATAAAGTGATTATCGCAATAAAGTGAATCAAATGAAATTTGTTTCCCGATGAACATGAAAGTTCTGTTCACACTATCCTAAAGTCTTTTAGTGCCCAGCAGCATTATGTCAAAAAGAAAAAAAATGGGCAGACCCTCATTAAAAATACTTTTATTGCTGGGGCACGTGGGTGGCTCAGTCCGTTGAGTGTCTGACTCTTGATTTCAGGTCATGATCCCAGGGTTGTGGGATTGAGCCCTGCATCAGTTTCATGCTGAGTGTGGTGCCTGCTTGAGATTTTCTCTCCCTCTGCCCCTCTCTCCCTCGCTCATGCTCTCTCCCTCTCTCTAAAACAGAAAATAAATAAATATTTAAAAAATGCTTTGTTGCTAAAAAGTCCTAACCCATGTCTGAGTTTTCAGTGAGTAGTAATCTTTTTTGCTGGCGAAGCGTCTTGCCTCGATGTTGATGGCTGCCGATCAGGGTGGTGATGGCTGAAGGCTGGGGTGGCTGTGGCAATTTCTTAAAATAAGACAAGAATGAAGTTTGCTGTGTTAATCAACTCTTCCTTTCACAAATGATTTCTCTCTAGCATGAGGTGTTATTTGACAGCATCTGATCTGTAGAACGTCTTTCAAAATTGGGGTCAAGCCTCTCAAACCCTGCCACTGCTTTATCAACAAAGTTTATGTAATATTCTAAATCCTTTCCTGTCAATTCAACAATTGTTACAGCATCTTCACCAGGAGTAGACTCCATCTCAAGAAACCACCTTCTTTGCTCATCCATAAGATGCAACTCCTCATCTGTTCAAGTTTCATCATGAGATTGCAACAATTCAGTCACACCTTCAGGCTCCACTTCTAATTCTAGTTCTTGCTGGAACTTTCCACCACATCTGCAGGTATTTCCTCCACTGAAGTCTTGAACCTCTCAAAGTCATCAACGAGGGTTGGAATCCACTTTTTCCACATTCCTGTTAATGTTGACATTTTGATCTCTTTCTATGAATCATACATGTTCTTAATGTCATTTAGAATGGCTTTCCAGAAGGCTTTCAGTTTACTTTGTCCAGGTCCATCAGAGGAATCACTACTTGGCAGCTACAGCCTTGTGAAATGTATTTCTTAAATAATAAGACTGTATAGTCAAAATTACTCCTTGATCCATGGGCTGCAGGATGGATGCTGTGTTAGCAGACGTGAAGACAACATTAATCTCATTGTAGATCTCCATCAGAGCCTTTTGGGTGACCAGGTACACTGTCAATGAGCAGTAATACTTTGAAAGAAATCTTTTTTCCTGAGCAGTAGGTCTCAACAGTGGGCTTAAAATATTTAGTAAACCATGTTACAAACAGATGTGCTGTCATTCAGGTTTTGTGATTCCATTTTTAGAACACAGGCAGAATAGATTTGGCACGATGCTGAAGGGCCCTAGGATTTTCATAATAGTCAATGAGCACTGGTTTCATCTTAAAAGTCACCAGTTGCATTTAGTTCCGAACAAGGAAGTCAGTCTGTCCTTTGAAGGTTTCAAGGCAGGCACTGACTTCTCTCTAGCTACGGAAGTCCTAGATGGCATCTTCTTCTAATAGAAGGCTGTTCCACATCAACTGAAAATCTGTTGTTTAGTGTCACCGCCCTCATGAACTAGCTTGGCTGGATCTCCTGGATAACTTGCTGCAGCTTCCACATCACCACTCACTGCGCTTCACCTTGCACTCTGATGTGACGGAGACGGCTTCTTCCGTAAATCTCATGAACCAACCTCTGCTAGCTTCAGACTCTTCTGCAGCTTCCTCACCTCTCTCAGCTTTCAAAGAATTGGAGAGAGTCAGGGTCTTGTCTGGATTAGACTCTGGCATAAAGGAATGTTGTGGCTGGTTTGATCTTCTATCCAGACTGTTCAAGCTTTCTCCCTATCAGCAATAAGGCTGTTCAGCTTTCTTACCATTCATGTGTTCACTGGGGTAACTTTTAATTTCCTTCAAGAATTTTCCCTTGTATTCACAACTTAACTGTTCGGCAAACCTAGTTTTTAGTCTGTCTCAGCTTTCGATGTGCCTTCCTCACTAACCTTAATCCTTTCTAGCTTTTGATTTAAAGTGAGAGATGTGCAACTCTTCTTTTCACCTGAACAGTTAGAGACCACTTTTCACTTGAACAATTAACTGGCCTCATTTCAATAGTGTTGTGCCTCAGGAAATAGAGAGACCAGAGGAAACGGAGAGAGACAGAGACAAACAACCAAATGGTCAGTGGAGCAGTCAGAACACACACAGCCATTTATCCATCAAGTTTGCCGCCTACGACATATCCGTATCCAAAATATATAAAGAACTGATAAAACACCCAAAAAACGAATAATCCAATTAAAAAATGGACAGAAGACATGAATATTTTCCCAAAGACATACAGATGGCAAACAGACACATGGAAAGATGCTCAACATCACTCATCATCGGGGAAATGCAAATCAAAACTACAATGAGATATCACCTCATACCTGTCAGAATGACTGAAATCAACACACAAGAAACAACAGGTGTTGGCAAGGACACGGAGAAAGGGAAACCCTCTTGCACTGTTGGTGGGGTGGGGATGCAAACTGGTCCAGCCACTCTGGAAAACAGTATGGAAGTTCCTCCAAAAGTTAAAAAGAGAAGTACTCTATTATCCAGCAATTGCACTAGTAGGTATTTACCCAAAGATACAAAAATACTAATTCAAAGGGATAGTGCACCCCGATGTTTATAGCAGCATTATCTACAGCAGCCAATTATAGAAGCAACTCAAGTGTCCACTGATTAATGAATGGATAAACAAGATGTGAAGCGTACATGCATACATGAGCGCACGCGCGCGCGCACACACACACACACACAGAGTGAAATATTACTTAGCCATAAAAAAGAACAAAATCTTGCCATTTGCAATGAGATGGATGGAACTAAGGAGTATAATGCTAAGCCAAATAAGTCAGAGAAAGACAAATACCATACAATTTTACTCATATGTAGAATTTGAGAAACACAACAGATGAGCAAAGGGGGAAAAAAGGGAGAGAGAGACAGAGAGAGGGGCAAATCAAGAAACGAACTCTTTTTTTAAGATGTTTATTTATTTTTGAGAGAAAGAGACGGAGAGAGACAGAGAGATTGAGAGAGTGTGTGAGCAGGGGAGGGGCAAAGAGAGGGAGACAGAGAATCCCAAGCGGGGTCTGTGCTGATGCAGAGCTTGATCTCACGACAGTGAGATCATGACCTCAGCCAAAATCCAGAGTTGGATACTTAACCAGCTGAGCCACCCAGATACCCCAACAGACTTTTAAGTATCGAGAACAAACTGATGATTACATGAAGGGAGGTGGGTGTGGGGATGGGTTAAAACAGGTGCTGGGGGGATTAAGAAGGGCACTTGTTGTGATGAGCACCGGGTACATATGAAGTGTTGAATCATTATATTGTACACCTAAAACTAATATTACACTGTATGTTATCCTACATACGCTGTCTTATATAGGCACAGTTCACAGCATCCCAAAACAGTAACAGGAGTAACATCAAAGATCACTGATCAGCATAACAAATACAATAATAATGAAAAAGTGCAAAATATTTTGAGAATTATCAAAATGTGGCACAGAGACACAAAGTGAGCAAATGCTATTGGAAAAATGGAGCTGATAAACTTGATTGATACAGAGCTGCCACAAACCTTCAATTGGTAAAAATCCAATAAATTGAAGCACAATAAAGCAAGGTACGCCTGTCTACAAGCGTGGGGGGCAGGGAGGTAGGACAGGAGGCCAGCGGACACAAGAGCTATCTGGCTACAGGACAGCTGGTCATAACCAGGGGAAGAGGGAAGAAGACCTGAGAAAGTGGCCTTAATTTCAGCCTTAATCCAAAAAAGACCCTATTTCTTTTTTTTTTTTTTTAACTTTTTTTTTTTATTTATTTTTGGGACAGAGAGAGACAGAGCATGAACGGGGGAGGGGCAGAGAGAGAGGGAGACACAGAATCGGAAACAGGCTCCGAGCCATCAGCTCAGAGCCTGACGCGGGGCTCGAACTCACAGACCGCGAGATCGTGACCTGGCTGAAGTCGGACGCCTAACCGACTGCGCCACCCAGGCGCCCCAAGACCCTATTTCTTTTATCTTTAAGGAAGTGAAGCAGTGAGCAAGCAGAATAATCATTCTCATGTATATGATTATCATTTTTAGAAAAAGAAAAAGCCATGTTTAAGCATCTTATTTTTTTAAGTTTATTTATTTTATTTTAAGCAATCTCTACATCAATGTGGGGCTCGAACTCAAAACCCTGGGATCAAGAGTGGTACACTCTTGGACTGAGCCAGCCAGGCACCCTTAAGCCTCTTTTTTTTTTTTTTTTTTTTTTTATAGCACTACTTAAGGTAAGTTTATCATTTCTACCACAAGTTTTGGCATTTTCCTTGGTTTTACAAATCACAAGTAAATCAAATCCATATTTTTGAATTGGGGCTGTCAACTACACATGAGTCTGCCAAGGATTAGTTAAAGGTCTGCAATTTACTGAAATAACCTCTTAAAAATAATACAAAGATACACATGTTTATACAGGAATCAACTTGAACTCTTCTACCTGAATCAAGAAACATTTGTTTACACTTTTAAACAGAGTAAGACGTAGTATACATTCCTTTATCTCAAAATAAATGTTACCAAAATATATGTAAGTCGTTTTCGAGATATCAAATACTATTTTCCTATTAAATCACATCATATTGGAGAAGTATGCATCCATGAAAAAGAAAAATCACACTGATGGGCTAAGCTAGGAATCTGGAGAGACCTGACCACATGCCTAAGAAGTCTATATTCCAACGGGGGTCCGCAAGCCATCAGTTGAGCCCATTGGTTTAAGTCTACCTCTTCTAAAAATCAAAAGCAATAAAAAAGGATCAGAGTACGGCAGGGGAACAGATGCCTTGTTAGCTGACCCCTCTCCATTTATTTTGGACAGCGTAAACTCATGCAGCAGAGCAGTATAGACATAAATTGTGATACTCTCCACTTCCCCTAACAGAGTCTATTACTTAATCTGGATTGCATAATCCACATGTAGATTATATTTAAAAGAATTTTTTAAGTTTATTCATTTACTTTTGAGAGAGAGAGAGAGAACACAAGCTGGGGAGGGAAAGAGAGAGAGAGGGAGCCAGAGTCCAAAGCAGGCTCCAGGCTTCGAGCTGTGAGCACAGAGCCCGACATGGGGCTGAACCCACGAACCGCAGGATCAGGACCTGAACCAAAGTCAGACGCTTAACTGACTGAGTCACCCACGTGCCCCTAGAGATTGTATTTTAAAATGCATTCTAAGAAAACTAAGACAAAATTAAAGATATTTCATTGATGTGTAATATATAAGAAGCTAATTCTTCCAAATAAACTCTCTTCCAAACAATCTTAAGTACTAACATAGCCGCAACACACACCAAAGGGTTTCCTTAGGTTCAACTAAACATTCAGACTCACACAATTATCGTAAGCAACCTCTGGCCCCAGTGTCCCCAGAAGAATACAGGCAGGAGCACGGCTTGCCAGCAGAGAAGCATTAAGCACCACTCTGCTGTGCAAGTACTGTACTTCCATCAGACCGTGCACCCGTTTAGCTCAGGTCCACACTGGCCGGGTGGAGTTGCCCGTTGAGATGTTTCCTGCTCCGCAGAAGCCAGTATCTCTTACATCAAGTTCGTAAGCAAAGCTTCCCAAGGTCCCCACGATGGAAATGCTCATTTGTAAGAGTCACTGCACCAGGGAAGCTCAACGCTAGGGCTCCCCCATCAGGTATTCATATTTCATTTAGCCTTTCCAAGATATGGCTTACCAATCAAGGGTCATTTTTACATATATAACGTCACCGAGAATCAAAGTTGATATATAGTCTTATCAGATTACCAAAGGAACAGACTTAGAGTTAACCGAAGGTTAAAATACCAGCCTAAAAAGTGTCTGGAATGTATCAGTAACTATCAATCAATGTGAAAAATATAACCCAAATGAAAAAAGGGCAAAATGTATTAATAGGCAACTCAGAGGAAAGAACCAAAATGGTCAATGTGGAATCTCAACAGCAACCTGAGAACACATGCTAAAACTAAACTGAAATATCATTTTACAAATGTAATCACATATTCTACAACCAAGCAATTACCTTGTTAGGTAATACCCCACAGAAACTCCAATATGTACACAGGGTGACACGTACAAGAACACTTGCTCCTGGAATGCTTGTAATTGCAAAAATATTAGAAACAACCTAAACATTCATCAAGAGGAAAACAGACAAATTGTGATATGTTCACATAAGGCATGGCTGACCTGCAAACAGACAGATTAGTATCTAAAAAAATTGTGATGTTACAGGAAAAAGGCAAGTTGCAGAACAATACGGATAGTGTGGTACTATTTAATTAAGTTTTAAAACATAGAAAATAATACCAAATATTATAAACAAATATACAAAGAGTAAAAGTAAAAAGCAAAAATAAAAGGCATGGGTACAACAAACAACAGAGTCAGGATAGCAGTTACTTATGAGAAAAGAAGAAAGAGAACGCTATAAATAATACAAAGAAAGGGGGTCAAGACAGTGTTATACTTAAGAAAAATTTTTTTAATGTTTATTTTATTTTTGAGAGAGAGACACAGAGCATCAGTGGGGGAGGGGCAGAAAGAGGGAGACACAGAATCTGAAGCATCCTCCAGGCTCTGAGCTGTCAGCACAGAGCCCAACGATGCGGGGCTTGAACTCACAAACCACGAGATCATGACCTGAGGCAAAGTCAGACGCTCAACCGACTGAGCCACCCAGGCGCCCTGGAAGTGTTACAGTTTTAAATTGTTAAGAAGAACAAACATTTAAAATCAAGAGAAAAAAGAATGTTATCCCTTGGCAATTCTTGACCAGAACACACTGTAAGACATTGGTTCGCAGAGAACTTTAAAACTATTATTCCATGTGCAATTCTATTTTTTTCCACTGAATTTCTCTTTCCCAACACAACCAGTAGTCAGGTTCTGACAAGCTGCCTTCCTGCTGCCAGGCCCCTCAGCGCAACTGGATCGCTGTGCCCACTGCTCTAAACCAATGCCCCCGCCTCACTCCTTCTCACCTCCGGTCTCCACCCCTCCATTTCCACCACCCCACCCCCACCTCCGGCCGCATTCATTCAGCGTACCAAGAGCGAAACAATCAACAAAAGATGCACTTTGGTAATGTCACTTATCAGATGCTAGAACTTAAATCTTTGAGGACAGCCACTGCCTAGAGAATAAAAAGAAAACACTTTAACCCAGCATTTATAGGCCTCAAAGCCTGGCTCAAAGCTGTATGTACAGGCATACCATCTACTATTCCTGTATACAAAAGCCAATGTTCTATACAAAGCCTTATATGGGCTTTGGTCATTCCCTTCTCTTCCTCTTTGCTCTTACCTGGAATGCCACCACCCCAGCGCTACCCCTTTTCAGGTATCCAAATCTTAGTTGTCTTCAAAGGCTTTGCCCCAAGTCTTTTCTCCACCCCCCATATATTCCTCCCTAACCAACCGACTCTAATGTGGACTTATTCATTCATTCATTCATTCATTCAAATACTTATTGGATGTACACATGTGGCAGGGAGGAAACATAGTTCTGGAGTTACTCACAGAATACCTTATGTATACTACACATGAATTAGAAACTGCCTTGGTCCATATGCATCCCTATGTTTACTGCAGCATTATTTACAACAGTCAAGTTACGGAAGCAGCCCAAGTGTCTATTGAGAGATAAAGGGATAAAGAAGACATAGTATATATACACAATGGATTTTTATTCAGCCATAAAAAAGCCTGCAATCTTGCCATTTGCAACAACATGGATGGAGCTAGAGGGTATTATGTTAAGTGAGATAAGCCAGAGAAAGACAAATACCATATGATTTCACTCATATGTAGAATTTAAGAAACAAAACAAACGAACAAAGAAAAAAAGACAAACCAAGAAACAGAATCTTGACTATAGAGAACAAACCGATGCTGACCAGAGGGGAGGTGGGTGGGGGGATGGGTGAAATAGGTGATGGGGATTAAGAGTAACTTATGATGAGCACTGAGTAATGCACAGAATTGTTGAATCACTATACTGTACACCCAAAAGTAATATAACACTGTGTGTTATAATGGAATTAAAATTTAAAAAACCAATTAAAAACTTTTTTTTAAATTTTTTTTTTTAAATCTTTATTTATTTTGAGAGAAAGACAGAGTGTGAGCAGGGGAGGAGCCGAGAGAGAGGGAGACAGGAATCCGAAGCGGGCTCCAGGCTCCGAGCTATCATCACAAGAGCCCGACGCGGGGCTCGAACTCACAAATTGTGAGATCATGACCTGAGCCGAAGTCGAACGATTAACCGACTGAGCCACCCGGGCACCCCCTAATTAAAAACTTTTTAAAAATAAAGTTAATCATCTTTAATCACCAAAACAAACAACAAAACCAAAAGCAAAATAAACAAACAAAAATCCTGCCTTGCTGTTTTTGTTAATGTGTAAATCAACCTCACACACCTGTAGGCTTCCTGAAGGCAAGAGATTCATTTTATCTCCTAGAGCAACTGACACAGTACTTTGCAGTGGTCAGGGTTCAATAAATATTCTCTGGTTAAATAAATTTTGAAATGATAAGGTTACATCGTCTACCTTTTTGGTCAAAAATAATTAATGCTTATACTTAGAGATTTAAACGCTATCAACATTTTCTTGTGATGTACATATCTGTGCAAGAAGAACAATGGACTCGGAGTCAGAAGGTCTCTGATCTTAGGCTCCACTACTTACTATCTCTGGCCATATAATTCTCTCTCCTTAATCTCCGTAAAATGAAGATACTCACACCTGTCTGAGAAGACTTTATGAAAAATCCGTAAATTAGGAAAAGGCCTATGCTAGAAGAATGTCTACCACTCAGTTCATTAGTCCAGCAGGTGTATACCACATTATTCTCAATAGATGCCGGTATCGTCATTTCCTAAAAGGAGAGCTCATAGAGATCCAGCCTCTTTCTACTAGGTGATAGACAGGATATCTCTAATATATGAAAGGAAAGAAGACCCACCAAAATGTCAACTGAATGTAACTGAAATATTTTGATTACATATTAGATAGCTCCTGTGGGCATAAAATTATCCTGTATTTAAAATGTCTCGGGCGCCTGGGTGGCTCAGTCGGGTGGGGGTCCGACTTCAGCTCACTTCATGATCTCATGCTTCGTGGATCTGAGCCCCGTGTCAGGCTCTGTGCTGACAGCTCAGAGCCTAGGGCCTGCTTCGGATTCCTGTCTCCCTCTCTCTCTCTCTCTGACCATTCCCCCACTCAAGCCCTGTCTCTCTCTCTCTCTCTCTCAAAAATAAACAAACATTAAAAAGATTAAAAAAATAAAATGTCTTTATCATTCTATTTATTACATAACATGCTGACAGTAGGTATTTATGCCCTGCTAAATCACCAGTGAAAATGGTGCTTGAAGGAGAATAAGGAAATTACAAAATTGCTCATCAGAATAAATATGATCTCAAAAAACTTTACTTCCTTTTACATAAAATCATTTTAATTGGACTTCCTGTTTGAAGTAGGATACATGGTAATTCACCAAGGATTGGCCGGCTGGCATCCTCGCCTTTTCAGAATCCTTAACCTGTTACAAATCCCTACTGCTAGGTACAGTTGCCCTTATGAGAAGCAGCTGTTCCTGAAATCAATTTCTACAATGCGGAGTCTGCCCTTGTGACCTGCAACTTGAACCCTTTCTTTCAAGCATTATTTGCTCCCTGTCCTCACTGTCTTAATACGCCAGGCCCAGCTCTCCCATTCAGCAGTGCCACAGACCTGTCGTTGTCCCTCCATCTCAGTCACTTGGGAAGCACATGGAGACTCACCCCTGAAAACTAATTTCCAGAGGACCATCTAGCCTGTAACATACCGTCTACATTTTTTTTTTAGACCCTCTGAATCTAAGGATACTCAGCCTGGCCATTTTTACACGATGTGACACTAAACAGAAATCTACACATTTACCATTCAGTTTGTAGGCAAAATCTTATGTTAGGCAGAGTTTGACTATCTTTTTTCCTGTATCTTTTCTCCTTAGGTCATATTTTCTATACCACACTGCAAAATTTAGGTAGCCACTATGTAATATTTAAAATTACTGACTCTCATGACAGACTAGTTCAAATCCTGGCTGCATTGGTTACTAGGTGTGTTACTTAGAACAATTATTTTCCTTCTCCGTGCCTCAGGTTTTTCTGAAAGAGTAATCACCGCCACCCACCACAGTCTCATAAAAGTGCAGTATTAAATTAGTACAAGTAAAACACAATAGCCATTTTAATACAATGGCTTTTAACACAGAGTAACACCAGTTACTGGAAGAATGAGCCATAAGTGTAGCTTCGGTGCCTAAACAGTAAGGTTGAGCATGTATCTTTCAGGTGAATGGGCACTTTCAAACTTAAAAAACTATAGATACATTTTCAGCTATCACTCAGCTTATCTGTAAGGACAAATATCTCTAATTTCATCCCATCGAGTTTATTATTTTTATTTTTATCACTAGAAAAAAAATGTAGAAAATAGGGAAAAGTAAAGAAAGAAGAGAAATACCCATATTTCCACCATCTGAAGATACTATTTAACATCACAATGTATTCACTTCCAGGAGTTTTTGAACAAAACATAATTTAAAAAAATCAATTGTATAAATTCAATCCTACCATTTCCACCTAACAGCATTACAACAGTATTTTTCCTTATCATTTTAGGCTTTGAAAATCTGATTTTTAATAGCACTGTAATATTCCACATTGAACTCCTATATCTCACAGCAAAAGTGGACAGAACTTTCTTTTTTTAATTAATTAATTAATTAATTTTTAAATTTACATCCAAGTTAGTTACCATATGGTGCAACAATGATTTCAGGAGTAGAATCCTTAATGCCCCTTACTCATTTAGCCCATCCCCCCTCCCACAATACCTCCAGCAACCCTCTGTTTGTTCTGTATATTGAAGAGTCTCTTGTGTTTTGTCCACCTCCTTGTTTTTATATTATTTTTGCTTCCCTTCCCTTATGTTTATGTTTTGTATCTTAAATTCCTCATATGAGTGAAGTCGTATGTATTTGTGTTTCTCTAATTTCACTTAGTGTAATACCCTCCAGTTCCATCCACATAGTTGCAAATGGCAAGATTTCATTCTTTTTGATTGCCGAGTAATACTCATCTTCTTTATCCATTCATCCATTGACGAACATTTGGGCTCTTTCCATCCTTTGCTATTGTCGATAGCGCGGCTATAAACATCGGGGTGCTTGTACCCCTTCGAAACAGCACACCTGTACCTGGACAGGACTTTCTGACAGCAACTGCAATCTTACCACTGATTCTCACCATAACACATAAGCACCCTTGCCACAACACCAGGGTAATCAGGATCTACATTCGTGGGTGTCCTGAGTACTTTCTATAGTATAAACACTGGATCGTTCTAATGTTTAATAGAGGCAAAAACAACAATTGCGGCCCCAAACTAACAAATTCAGAAAGAGAAAAAAAGTAAAGTTGTGGTTTCAACTTAAATGCTAATTTTCATAAGACTATTTCCAATTTTTCACTAGGGACAAAGAAACCAATCACCACTTCTCAACATACAAGACACACACATTCGCATCCTGATTTAAAACACGTCAACCTAAATTCATCCACAACAAAAAAAAATCTCATAGATGGGCCTATGTCAAAATTTTAATTTTCAATCTAATAGCCTTAAGGGTGACTTATCAGACAGGTTTTAAAAATACATATACACATATTCACTGAAATCCCAATTACTCATCTCACCAGAATCGACACATACTACAACCTTGATTAACTAACAGCAACCAGTGAAAATGTTTCATTTACAGAAACTGTTAGGGGAAGCTATGTGGTTTGATCACAAGACCCAATGAACTGGGAAGGTAAGAACCGGGACTCCCGTCCCAGCACAGCCTGCTAAGTACCTATGCCACAGCCAGAAAATCATTTGTTATCTTTAGGCCTTAGTTTTTAAAAACTGATGTTTAAAAAATGATTTCTGGGTCTTCGTCCAGCCCTAAAACAAGGAGGCTAAGAAATAAAGATGATTATGGTACCGTGAACTGACATGCAAATCACTTAAGACAGATGATTCTTACTAATGGAAAACATATCCTAACACCCGTTTAGTCTTTCTTGTCACCTGCCTCCCCTGCCCCTCTTAACAACACCACCACCAAAATTAAAATGAGATATTTGGAGTTACTCACATTGAAAAAACTTGCATTTGCTTTTCTGGTGCACAGAAACCTATTCTGGAATCTGCCTAATCAACAGACATTAATACTGTCTGTTTAAATAAATGTGCTTGCATAGTTAATAAAAAAGAACACTGTACAAAATCATGCTTGATTTCATTTATTTTGAACACATATATATAAGCAATTAAAGACAAAGACAAGTATAATGAATTTCTACCTCATATTTATTTAAAAGAGTACTGTTTTGTAGGACTTTTCAAAGCAGTTTAAATTAGCAACTAAAATCTATGAATGCGCTTTGGAATGTTAATTTTGTTAATGTTTTGTTTGTAATATGCAGTAAAAGGGAAGACATATGAAATATATCGTGGCCCATTAAAAAGAGTCACACAGGGGCGCCTGGGTGGCTCAGTCGGTTGAGCGTCCAACTTTGGCTCAGGTCATGATCTCGCGGTCTGTGAGTCCGAGCCCTGCCTTGGGCTCTGTGTTGACAGCTCAGAGCCTAGAGCCTGGAGCCTGTTTTGGATTCTGTGTCTCCTTCTCTCTCTGCTCCTCCCCTGCTCATGCTCTGTCTCTCTGTCTCTCTCAAAAATAAATAAACATTAAAAAAAAAGGGGGGGGGCCACACAGGCATATGCCATTTCTTTCTCTAACCATGTTCTTAAAGCCAAGTAGGAGCCCTCTCTTTGCCATCTCTCAACTAAACATTCACTTCTAGTCCTTATTATAAACAAGATGTAGCACAGTAAATGACAGATTTGCAGCGTCTTTTCTTAGTTAATAGAAAATAATAAACTCAAAGAAATGGGAGCAAAGTAAGCACCAGAGTACTGTCAAGGAGGCTGAGCTCATTAATATTAACTTTTTACATGTTTCAACTGACTAAATGCACCTGTAATTGGTACCCTGTTGTAAATTTAAACTGCTGTGCTTATGTGAAGATTGTGTAATGAGCAGTCATTATGTGCTTCCTTTTGTGTTCTCTAATGGGAAAACTGAGAAGCTCTTTCCCTTTTTTAAATTAAATGCTTTAATAAAGTAAGATTTTTAAGGGAACGAATACTCAACTTCTGAAGTTGTAAATTACTAAAAGATGCTCTCACTGGACTTGACTGTGTAGAAACTACAGTGACGGATGGAATGCTTTCCACAGCTTGCATGCTCGTGCTCTCAGCGTCAATAAGTAAAACCAGAATCATGTCAGAGTTCTGTTCCACCAGGCTTTAGACAAAGAGTGGGCAACAGCACCAGCTGCCCAGGTCCTCGCCGCGGGGATGGACAGAACCGTCACAGCGAACCGGAGCGAGCAACTGATCACTTGCTCCTGATCCTGGGTACAGTTCCCTCAACCATGACTCATTTGCTTGCAAATGTGGCTTCTATGCATTAAACTACCAGCTCTTTCCCTCACTCCTCCACCCCATTACCCAGTGAAGGAAGTTCCTGGCGAAAACCCTTTCACTCACTGTGGAAAATACTTTCCACAGAAAAACATTTTATAGGGAGTATAGAGTAAATTTGATAAGTATATTGAAAAACTGTAGGGACTCTGCACACAGGTATAATTACTGCAAGAAATAATTAAAAGTATGTATTTTGATTCAACTGATTTCCAACTCATGGAAATTTACTTGACAGAGGTTTTTTAAAGTATACACTTTTTTTTTTTTTTTTTTTTTTTTTTTTTTTGGTATTTCAGAATGTGCTCAGAGTTGGCAGAATCTTGTGGGATCCCTGAAACTTCAAGCTTTTTCACTTTTCTTCCCCCATCTTTAAATTGCCTATAAACTTTCATCACCAGTATTCTGCAACAGGTACAGACATGGCTGAAATGCATTGATTCATCCTAGATGGAGGGATGTTTACAGAAATTAAGCCAGAATCAGTCAAAGCAAAGCACATGCTTCAACATGAAAACCCTACCCCCTCCTCCAAAACGTCCTCAGTTATGTCTAACTTCTCTTCTTGTCTCTCCTACTCCTCCCTCAATTTTTCTCTGTCATATTTTGTTTATACTATCATGTGCTTTTCCTTTGATGGCAGTAATTTTAAAAGGCTAAAGAAATTTTCTTCTGACCACAGATTTAATACAGCAGTCTCTTAACCGATTGGTCTAAAAACAGAGAATCCCTTTCCTGCACCTTCTAACATCTGTCACGAGAGTCAGATTACACATCAACCCAAAGGAGGCCATCAGGGGGTATGTACTAGAAGAGAGAACACGGCGAAAGAAACAACTAGTGGTTAGTGGTTGAGGTCATCAGTAGAAATCATTAAGGTTTCTTTATCCGATACAATCTTACAAAGGGACATCATGCCAGAAATAACCTGTTTGATTAATAACAAAATAAATAGCATGAATGTTTAATGTTAGAAAAAAAACAGAATTCTCTGAATTCCTAAATAGAAATCCTTTTTGAAGATGTAAAATAATAAGCCTTTTATTGTTCAATCTATGGGAATTTATTTATTAATATTAAACACATTATCAGTATTTTTAATGAAGAAAACTATCCTTTCATGGCACTTCTAATGCCACCAGAAATATTAACAGTAAAATACATTAATTACACTGTATACAATGTATGTAGCTACTTATGTATTTTGCTAGAAAAATAAGTTTGTCTTCGATATTTTATGTTTACCTGTGAACTGCTTTTAATATTTGTGTTTATAAATCTTCTAAGATTCGTGCAGTGGACAAAAAAAGTTCATCAGTACCTATTTATGTGTTGTGAAAATATACCTCCAACTTTTTTTAAATGATAAGAGTAGTCTAAGGCCATCGGCAAATATCTGAGAAGTCTAAGTGGTTTTAACTTATAATGCATGTCGAAAAAAACTTATGTCAAGGAAACACTTAAAGAAAGCAATAATAAAAAGTTGGCGAAACGCCGCATTTTTTAGGCTAAATGTTCTTGATGATTCTGTAATATATACAAGCACCCGAAAGGCCACTCAGATCTAACTTTGCCCCACGGTAGCACTGAAGTTTCCGAAGTGTGTGGAGTGTAACCTGATCATAATTCCTGTGAAGAGTAAGCGTTGGCTACATGCTAAACCTTGCCATCTGTAGGTGCTTTACAGAACTCCAGTGTGGGGGGGTTTTTGGGGTGTTTTTTTGAAGTAGGGTCAAAAGTTTATAGTACTTGTCTCCAAGCACAAAATTCTTTCACTTTATGTCATCTCCGAACAAGTCTCAGAACAATTTTGGTACTACCCATGTATAAATGTGTACAACATCAAGCTCTAGCCCCAAATCCATTTCACATTCGTATTACGGACAGTCTTTAAAGATTAAACCAATAATATTCATTTTCCCCATTTAGCAAAAGGACTGGATTTGCTCCAAAATAATTTTCCCTAAGGTTCTGCTTCCAGAATATTTCAGAATAATTATTCTAAGACTCCTTTAAGAAACAACTTATAGATCGCAACCCCGAAATCCACACAGAATATGGGCCAAAAGGGCTTCGTACTCAGGACCGAACCGCATGGCTACTAAGTAAACTGTTCTATTACTGAGGATGCTCGCTGACCCCACTCACCTCAGCCCTCATATTTACAGCAGATACACTGATGTACTGCCTTCCACCACTGAGATTCAGGACTGAAGAAGTGTCACAGTGAATTAGACCAAACCGATTTACATTACACTTAAAAATATTAAACTTTTTGTCGGCATATAAAAAGACCAAGTACAACTGATAAAAAGGCCTTTTCACCCAGCCAGTACACTGACCTGTAGTTGATTTCAAATTAGCAATCAATCCAAAATTTTTTTAAAGTTGCAAATGCCATTTTCTAAGATTGTCATGTTCAGTTTTATTTATCTCATTTACAGTTATCAAACTTCATTTGCCAAACTCTTATCTTTACTGATTCACAAGAAATTCCTAGCAAGCTGAAATCATCACCATAAATTCAGTAAGAGTAATGGGAAAGCATCTATGGGTAGACTATAGCCCTTAAAAAGAAATAAGAAAGTACTAACAGTTCTAGTTTAGCTTATAAAATAGCTGCACGCCTAAAAATACTACATAATCATGTAAATCTGAGGGGAAGCATCTGACTCTTGATTTCAGCTCAGGTCATGGCACGCTTATGAGATGCAACCCACGGGCTCTGCGCTGGGTGGGTGGAACTTGCTTACTCAGGATTCTCTCCCCGGCTCCCTCTGCTCCCCGCCCCCCACCAGCTCGCACAAGCACTCGCACACGCTCTCTCAAAATAAATGAATAAATATTTTTAAAAATCATGTAAATTTGAATTTTATTTCCAACACTTCTGAATCTTTTTTTAAAACCAAATAATCGGGCAGTGCAAATGATCAAATCTTATATATTAAAATAAGTTAAATCAAAGTGATATTACTCAAAAAGTAAAAACCAAAAAACCAAAGCTAAATGGAGAAGAACAAGTTCAGTGGAGAAAATCTGAAAGAAATTTTGAATTGTTTCCAATTAGCAAGGACCTTCGCATAAGACTTGAAAGCAAATTGTCCTCTCCTGATTAATTAAAAACATCAACACAAAGAACCAGACTCTAACTGGCAATTCTTTCAGAGAACTAGGATGGGACAGATGTGACAACCGGCAGAATACATGTGCTCCAATGAAAGAAACTGCAAAAAAATAAAAATAAAAAATAACAATGTGTTGCTCAATAGATCTGTTCCTATCCTTACATCCTTACATAGGAAAACTTTTGAAAATTATAAAAGCTGTGTAGCTGGTAGTATGGCAGAAATATCTTGGCCCCGAAATAAGTTCATTCTGCCTTCAAAATAACACTAAACGTTGCAAAGCACTCTCTGTCAATTTAGACGTAAGGTAAAATATTGACTGGAAAGACTTTTGAAAAGATCTAGAATGGTTCCTCCATTAATGATTCCCTAATTATCAGAAACACATTTCAACATTTGCCATTAATTTAAATAGGAGAATTTCATAATTCACTCAGAGAATATCAGTTTCTTCCTAAGATAAAAAGAGGTGCATCCCTAATGTGAAACGGATGTGCTCAATTAAATGAAGAGTGAAAAATTAAGAAAAATTTGGGGCAGGACCCATAACAGCACTGCAATTAAAAAGTTAAGGAAAGAAAATTCTCAGGAAAGAGAAATAAATCCTCTATCCTCTAAGACGGGGGACTTGCTCTTAGGGAGAAAAAAAGATTCAAGGATAGTGAATTGAGATTTAAAAAGCAAGTTAAAAAATACTGCAGTAAGGATTTCTGAATGTAATTTTAAATGTAAGTACATCTATTAGTCTTAAAACAATCCTCTGAAATTCTGATACACAGACCCTTAAAATACAGACATCATCTACAAATATATGCAATTCTAAGATTTCTGATAATTTTTCATTCTTTATTAGCCACTAACACTACCTTATATTCCGCAGTCTCATTTTGTAAGTAAAATAATTTTAGAATAACAAAAAATAATGATAGAACAAATATACTGAAGCCAAAATATCTTGTCTTAAACCAATTTCTATGATTCTTTCTAGGCAGACCCCTGGAAGTTTTCTCCCACTTTCTCTCTCACCCTTTATCCCCCAATCCCAACTATGGGCACTCTCTACTCACTTCCTCGCTTTCCTTATTAAGATCAAACGTTTGTTTTTGTTTTTTTCCTGATTGGTTTAGTGGTCCTATAAAAACAAAATGAGACATCCGAAGAGATAAAAAAAAATTCTGACCATGTATAGTGATGGGTGTTATCTAGGCTTACTTGTGGTGATCACTTTGTAATACACACAAGTATCGAATCATTATGTTGTACGCCCAAACCTAGTATTATATATCAATTATACCTCAATTTAAAAAATGTGATAAAAGGGCCAAAATGGTTTGCAAAATATTTTTGCAAGAAAGTATACATGACAGAAGTCACCTACAATTTGGGTGATGCTCACTGTCCAATTTCCTTCTGAAATCGCAAGGACTTACCTGTGTTATTTTACCTTCCATGGTTATGCCATGCTTTCTACCATGCTGCATTTCAGCTCTATATTATTAATACTGTTGTAGTTATCCTCTGCCTCTTCTGTTGTTCCAAGTAATAATCTTGTCCTTTCTCTTAAACTCAGAGTTAGGTGAGAAATTGTTAACTGGGTCTCCTCTGAAGATGTGCAATACACTACATTTTTCAGTTAAATGAAGCTGACCCTAAAAGTTTTTTAAAATCCGCCCCCCCAAAAAAACCCTCCACATTTTGAAATAAGATCACTCTAAAATATATTGATTCTTTGCTTTCTTAGTGTTCTTTGGTAACATATTAGTAACAGTATTAAGGGTCAGCATGAAGATGTGTTAGTCCTAAATTAAATATTCCCAAAATACTATTGTAGGTCGTATCTATAAGTTATTAAGTTTTAAAATGTAAATATGTTAATTATCAGGATTTTCACTGTCATTTCTTTTTTTATGAATATACCATAACTTACCATTCTTCTGTTGTTAGATATTTAAGTTTTTTCCAGTTTTTGCTATTTCTTGTCATTTCCTGACCTATTCTACATGCCTGATTCTACTAGCCGGTCTTCTGCTTTCTAGATAAGGGTGACTTTATGGCCACAGTCATATTGTTTCTATTAGACAATTCACCCATTTAACGTGTACAGTTCAGTGCTTTCACAGAATTGTTCAATCAACACCATAATCAATTTTAGAAGATTTTCAAAATTCCAAACAGAAACTACATATCCATTAGCAGTCTCTCCTATTGCCCCCGCTGCCAGCCCAGTCCCCGGCAACCACTCATCTACGCTGTATCTCTATGGATTTGTCTATTCTGGGCACTTCGTATAAATGGAATCAAACAATATGTGGCCTCTTATTACTGGCTTCTTTCACCAAACATAATATTTTGTCCATGTTCATAATATTTGTAGCATCTATCACTACTTCATTTCCTTTTCATTGCCAAATTATATTCTGTAGTACATATATACATTTTATTTATCTGTTCATCAGCTAATAGACATTTGAATTATTTGGGGCTGCTATAAATAATGCTGCCATGAACATTCCCACATTCATAATTCTGTCAATACAGAAAATCTACTAATTATTTTTTGCTAATGGTATGATGTAGACCACAGGGACAGTGGTTATTCAAAGAAGACAAATCCAGGGTTTTTTTTTGTAGGATCTACAATGATTCCTCCCTCCCTGAGCATTCACTTTCTACCTTCCTTCCCCCCTGGTTTCATATTCTATCACCTCACGTGGACAACTCCAATAGCCCAAATGTGCTCAGCCTCTAGTCTTGCTCTCCTCTAGTCCACTGGCCCCAGCACGGGGGATGCATCCTAAAATACAAGTTTCATCATTTCATTTCTCTGCATTAAATCCTTCAATGGACCCCATGGCACTCAAGATTAAGGTAAAAAATGCCTCAGCAAGTAAAAGACTCTTAGATCATCTGGGCCCACTGACCTCTATAATCATGATCTCTATTTCTGTTGCACATATAGGAACTATTTCAGTTAACGGCTCTCTCACCACTGGACCTTCGTGCATGTTGCCCTCTCTGCTTGGAAGTATGCCCACCTCCCCCTGTGGGGACTTCCCTTAGCCGCAGATCTGTTTATACTCTACCTTTTTAATTATTTTATTGTATTTTATTTATTTATCTTTTACAACGGAGTACTTCGTTTATTTTATTTTACTTTAAAAATTTTATTTTGGGGGAGGAAGGGCAGAGAGAGTGACAGAGAGAGAATCCCAAGTAGGCTCTGTGCTCAGCCTCGATCCCACAACCCCGAGAACATGACCTGAGCCAGTATCAAGAGTAGGACGCTTAACCAACTGAGCCACCCAGGCGCCCCTGTACTCTGCCTCTTCAGATGCATCATCTCTATGCCAATATAAGCTTCAAGTGAGCAAAGTTTGTCTTTTCTTTTAGCTAGTGGATCTAGTACAATAAATGGAATAGAATGGATTCTCAACATGCATTTGTGGCTTTGATGAGATAATGGTATTTATTAGCACACCTGCCCAATTCCTGCGAGTAGACAGGACTCGTCTAAGCTCTGGACTTGAAAAAAAAAAAAAACATGAAAACACATGAAACACAAAACCTAATCTGGCTATCTCTCTCCAACAGAGGCAAGCAGCCTTCCACTGTCAGGTCATATGGGTTCCCACTGGGAGGGTTTCCATCCTTTCACACACACCCTAGTGTGACCAGGGACTGACCAATTTGCTAGCTCTACCCCCAGTCCCTCGCCATGATTGGTTCTAAAATGAGCAGGTAGCATAACCAGGCCAATAAGTTATTCCTGTAATTTTTGTTGGAGCTACTGGGGGGGGGGGGGAATGCTCTGGTTACAGGGCAGTAGTGGCTTTTAAAATGATGGAAGCTGGAGCTGCTGACCTGCTATGCCATTGCACAAAGTCCTAACTGAAAAAAGAAGCCAACACAGAAAAAAGCAAAGACAAAAAGAAAGAGAGAATGTCCTAGTGAGATTGTTTAAGTCCTCCCATCCAGATGCACCGAGAGCCAGCTGTAGCCTTGGACTTCCCACTTATCTGAAGAAATAAACTCCAACTTTGCTCATTCTGGTTTGAGATGGGTTTGTTTTGTACAGTCAAGAGTCCAGAACTACACATCAGGAATCATTTGTGTTAGCCTATAGTTAGGCATCAAACTAAGATTACACCCATCTTTCAATTCTCTGCCATTGTGCACCAATATTTACACAGTTTAGAGCCCAAATAATATGCCCTATTCTTAGGGGCATCTCAGTGGAAAGCATGACTTGTACCAGAGCTGAACTCCCACTATTTCCTTTGGTGAGTGAAACAATGCAAGTAGGTTGCAGACCAAGGGCAGAATCCTAAGCCCTCTGGAAATTAGGACATCTGGATCTTTCAGAATGATAAAAGCCAGCACCAGAATTAGACCAATTGAGAAAAGACCACGATTCTGTGGGAGTTCATGTCATTGCTTTAATTCTTAAATGATTTTTGTTTTAACCTATGCAATTATGGATTGTTTTCTAGGCAACCTGTTTGGTAAAACTGAAGGATCGGGCTTGATTATATAAAATTCTTCCCAATTTCATGAAAGATGTAGGAATACTAATTTCAAACTCTGTCCACCATTTGCTTCCCTATGAATGAATTAAGAAGGGTGAAGCCACTTTTTCTGAATAGAGTATTCATGAAGTATTACAAAATTTGATGTTCGTCTCAGCTAGATTTCTCTTCTTGGAGACGGGGAAGGTAGTGAAACTAAGACATTAACTTTGTCCTCAGTGATTGGTAGAATATAATAGAAAGAACAATATGACAAAAAAAAAAAAAAAATCAGAATTGGGTTTGAGTGCTTGTAGCTACACTAGCCTACCAGACTCCTGAAGAATGGTTTTGCATAATGCAGTTGGTGGCTTCCCACTCCATATGTAATATCAAGAATGAGAAGCCAGTGTCAGCTGTGCAAAGAATACCACATCATTTATGGACACCTGCAAGGGGAAGGAGGGGGGTGGGAGGAGTGGCACATGTATCGTCATCCTGGCTCTGAACACATCTAAAGAAGATGGTAACTAAGCATCGTGAGCCACTCATTAGAATTTAGGGAAAAAATATTATTAGAAATCCCAGGTCGGGGCGCCTGGGTGGCTCAGTTGGTTGAGCGTCCGACTTCAGCTCAGGTCATGATCCCACGGTTCGTGGGTTCGAGCCCCGCGTCGGGCTCCGTGCTGACAGCTTGGAGCCTGGAGCCTACTTCAGATTCTGGGTGTCTCTGCCCCTCTCTCACTCGCATTCTGTCTCTCTCTGCCTCTCAAAAATAAAGAAACGTAATAAAAAGAATTTTTAAAAGAAGTCCCAGGTATGAAAGATGTTCCTATAGCTAGAGGAACTTAAATCCCTGCTCCATTCAGGGAGCATAAGCAGCTGGTAACATAGAAAACATTGTATTTGTGGTCTCTAGTAGATCAGGGGGAAAAGTAAGTTAACTGAAAGTGGCCAGAGAATATTCGCAGAAAAGCCTCTACTGTTGAATGGGAACAGCAAAAGTAACAACAGTGAGCAGAATCAGAGGCCTCAGAGGAAAAGAAATGTAGCCTTCTGCCTGCAGTGTCCTGTCTTAACCCCAAGCAGCAGTACATGGCAAAGCCCAGAACTAAATGGCTTGAACATGGTGGATTGTACTCCATATGTTCAAGTGTTACAGTATTTGTTTTGAAAAAGCATCCAGCTTTAGAATTTCAGGTTTTCTTACCTGTGAAATGGAGATTATACCATAAAACCACTACTAATCAGAATGTTCAAGAAATGAGCACCTTGTGACACCTGAATCCCATCAACAAAAAATAACCCTTATTTCTGTGCTTCATTTCTAGCTGCTCTGGTTGTAATGATCTAGACCACACAGCAGAGCTTTAGGCTGCACAGCAAGATAACCATCTGGTCAAGAGGGTCAAGAGACGGAGAAGAACGAATCCAGCGTCCATCGGCCTTCCCATGCTATGTACCTGCTACAGTACATTACTTTACCTATGTCGATACATTGCTTTGTAATCCCATTTATGTAACTTAATGCCTGCCATTTGTCTTTTCACACTGTAAGATGTATATGAAACAAAGTCCAAATAAATTGGTTCTGTATACTTAAAACACCCTACCTTACTGTGTATACAAAAACTGTTCCAGAAATAAATATAGACTAAATTGGAAGAGACCATCAGTTGGCTGGGGAATGAAAAAGAAGTCCGGGCTTTCAACTAATCAAGAAGTTCCATTTGCACCACTAGAGGAAGCCCTAAATTATTCTAGAAACAGATTGGAGTCGCGAAATGTATAGTCCCAGGTTCAAATTCTAGAGCTACCTACACCTACCTGACCTTGAGTAATCTCTCTGAGCCTCAGCATTTTTATCTATAAAATGAGAATAATTTCTCCCTCCCAAACCAGTATTAAGGATATGATGAAATAAAATATAATAAAAGACTAGCAGAATGTAGGCATGTAAGAAAAGCTTCTTGCTTAAAACACACTTACATAAATTTCTTTTAAATGTTTATTTATTTTTGAGAGGGAGAGAGACAGACAGACAGACAGACAGACAAAGTGGAAGCAGGGGAGGGGCAGAGAGAGGGAGACACAGAATCCGAAGCAGGCTTCAGGCTCTGAGCTGTCAGCACAGAGCCCAAAGCAGGGCTCGAACTCACGAATCGTGAGATCATGACCTGAGCCAAAGTCAGACGCTTAACCGACTGAGCCACCCAGGTGCCCCCACTTACATTCTAATATAAAAATATTATTTCCACATTTTATGTTGAAAGGAAGTAGCCAAGCTGTTATTAAAAGTTTTTAGAAGACTTAGAGACTTCACCATGAGTTACAGAATAAAGACTCAGAAGTATAATTTTTAGAGCTAGATTTAATCAATGATTTAAGAAATAGCATGAATTACTGAAACACTAAAAGCATATTTGGCAGTATTAATTAAAGTATAACTTCATTATGTATATGCTTAAAAACAGCTTTAAAATGAAAGAAAAAAAGGAAAATGGCAGCTGTGAGTAAAGTACATTCAAGGTGGTAATTAAAAACCTCTTTTTATATTCATGGTAAACACTGTTAGGTATATC
>NC_064812.1:62064902-62144902 GCF_023721935.1 Panthera uncia | reverse complement strand
AAAGATTTTATGAAAATGTGTGTGTATTTTGAAGTAGCAACACTAAACATTTAACGTCTACATTAGAGAAAAACTTAAATGTTCCAAAGCATCTAGTTTCAAAGAAAAGATAAACTCTAGATTCCACTAGGTTAATAAAACAAAACTGTGTATAAATAAGACTCATGAAGCAAGCCTAATCTGTCTAACAGATGTTTAATTTAAGTCAAAGGAATTTTACATTTCTATTCTATTCAAATATAATAGCTTGAGTAATCACAATATAGTTTCAAAACACGTTAGCTCAAAACTATCTTCTATTTTCATACTCTGTTTTATAACCTATGAAACAGAAGTTTATTTTCTGGACTATAAAAAAACTGTCGTATAAAAGGTAGAATTAGAAATCTAGGGGAGCCTGGGTGGCTCACCTGGTTAAGCATCTGACTCTTGATCTCAGGTCATGATCTCACATTCGTGACATCAAGCCCCACATCGGACTCTGCTGACAGAGTACAGCCTGCTTGAAATTCTCCCTCTCTCTCTCTCTGCCCTCCCCTGCCTACACTTGCTGCTCGCTCCCTCTCTATTTCAAAATAAATAAATAAACTTAAAAAAATAAATAAACCTAGATGGGGCACCTGGGGGGCTCAGTCTGTTGAGCATCTGACTCTTGATTTCCACTCAGGTCACGATCTCATGGTTGTGAGATCTAGCCCCACATTGCGCTCTGCACTGAAATGTAGAGCCTGCTAGGGATTCTCTCTCGCTCTCCCTCGCTCTGTCCCACTGCCCCACTTGCGCTCACTCTCTCAAAAAAAAATTCAAAAATTCAAAAATAAAAAGAAATCTAGATCAAATAGCTTTGTGAGTGACAAAGAAGTTAAAGAAATTGAGAGATCAAGTTTCCTTTTGCCCCTACTCTCGCTATTCTAATTTAAGTCATCAATTCAATAATTATGGCACAGTTGTTTCCTTTAAAGATATTATTTTATAGTTTAAATAAAGACTTAGAAGTCTCAGTACTCCAATAAGGCATTGGTTGGTCTTTTATAAACTTCCCCACTCATCTTTCCACCGAAGTTTATCCTGGCCTATGACACTTTTGCCTTTCCAGCCTTTTTCACTTCTCAAGAAAGTGCAATAAAACTGTGTTCCAACTCTGTGATATTGATAGGTAGCAAAGTTCCAGACATTTAGGTTGAGACCACAAAATGTCAAGGGTAGGATTTTGCTTATTAAAATTCATGTAGCTAGCACCAAAAAATTGAAAACTCTTAAAGAAAGTGAAGTCCTCAAATTAATAAATTCAAAATCAATTCAATTATTTGTAAATACATCAAAAAGCAAAAAGAAAAAAAAAAGGCAGTGAAGGCAAACGATCCTATAGGCTATGATACCACAAAAACCAACCTTGCATGCAGACATGTATTTAAGAAATCCTTCAAAATTAAACTACATACATTTATAGTACATGGTTAAATTCCCATTTAGCCACTATTAAAGACTATATATATGTCTTATCCTCCCTTTGCTCTTTTTGGATGGGAAGGCAGGGTGTAACTGGGGCAAAAAATACATTTCCATTGACTGTAGACACCCATGAGTCATTCATGAGGTAGCAAATAATGCTTAGACAACCCAATGCATGGAAGTAGCAGCAAAATTTGCTGTTAACTTCTCTAGATTTCTCCGGTTTATCTGAGTCTCAATAGAAACATCTATATCCTAAAGCAAAAGAATCAGAGGGGAAAAAAAAAGAAAATCTACTTAATTAATTCTATGGATATGGATAATTTCATAATAAATGCTTAATTTATCCTTTATATATAGATGTTGTAAACAGTGGAGAAAGACATGAATGATTTGAGCTTCAAAAGTAGAAGTCAAGTCAATGGAAGCAGCCTTATTTACTTGCTGTTTTATCTTTAAGGGTATTCGGGCAAGGTTAACTGACTCAAATTCAACACCTCCCTAGAAAATAACACGTGTTTGTCACTTTCCTTCCAAAGTAAAAGTGAACAAGATAGCTAAGAAGCCTACTATCTCAAAATCAAAGGCCATGAATTCCTAAAGTTACTATGGTAGCACTTATGTGAAATTTTGCTTCCTAGAGACCTTCTTCTTAAAGCTAACAACTCTACTATCCAGATAAGTAGAGTATACAAGTTTGAACTGAAATGAAAAGGCCAACAACAACCAAAAAAAGCAGGAAACACATTGTACTCACAATCCCTGAACCACGTCTTCTCACTTCCAGGTACACATCCACCTGTTCTACAGTACAGAAAAGCATAGCTGAGGAATCAGAGCCCACTCTAACCGTCTCGGAAGATTCCGACCCTGGTGCTACCTCCTCTAAGACATGCTAACTCAAAAGATTTATACGAGTATAGATTGGTAATACTTTTAATTTTAATGATTTCCAAAAAACACCAGCTACACCAGCAGAAGTCACACGTAGAAACTTTCAGTTGAGGGGCAGCTGGGTGGCTCAGTTCATTACGCTGCCGACTTCGGCTCGGGTCATGATCTCATGGTTCGTGAGTTCGAGCCCCACATTGGGCTCTGTGCTGACAGCTCAGAGCCTGAAGCCTGCTTAGGATTCTGTCTCCCCCACCACCACCCCCTGCCCCTGCCCCGCTAATGTCTCTCTCTCAAATGTAAACAAACATTAAAAAAAAAAAAAACAAAAAACTTCCAATTGAAAAAAGTGTTCTCACAGTAAAATGGCTCTAAACTGAAACTCAACTGTCTTACAATCCAAGAAACAGCTTATGAATTTGATTTAAAAATATGTTTTTAAGTTGCTGTCTGTAATTCTAAAATTTGCTTTTCCAGAATTTAAGTTAACCAGAAGAATCAGGTTCTCCCCATATTTCTGGTATGTTTTTCATCCATGCACTATGCTTACTAATATCACTCTGCTTGTCTGCACCTATAGAAATAGCAAGGACACCGTTCTAAACAGACTGTCCAGACTCTGATTACCTCAACCTGACCAAGCACAACACGTCTACCTCAGGAGGTGTGTACCTTCCCCGGAGCGCACTTTGCAAGCATCGTTAACCCCATACAAACAAAACGTTTACTTAGGCTAGATAGCTTTAATTGTTGTTGCTGGTGCCTCAACCTCTACTACTATGGACAGATTAAGACTTTTAGTAAGAAAAGACGTATAATTCAGAAATTACTGTTCAGTTTTTTTCTTTCAAAGAAAACTCAAAACGCCAAAGCTCAGGGTAAAAACAATGAGCAAGGAAATAGGGAGTTAAGCTTGTAGTGATATTCCTTTTCCACTTGAATAATTTGGGCTATTGGAAATACTGGTTCCCACAGCACTGAGTATAGGCTAGCACAAGATAAACAATTAATAAATCTTTCTGAAAGGAAGGAGAATCAGAAGGAAAGAGGCATGGCCTGAAGGTAAAAAGAGGAGGGAGGGGAGTGAGAAAGGAGAGTTAATGGTGCTGAATGAATCTAATTTGATGGGGACAACTAGTCCAATCTGTGGACACTAGTACGTACATAAAAAAGGAGGAAAGCAGACTAGTACAAATGCTTTAAAAACTAGCCTGTCATCCAAACAGTTTCCAACTGATGGCTCTCTATCAGTGACACCCACTAGACGATCATCTTGACTTACCAGTAAGCCTGAGTTCAGCAGTCTACTCTATTCACTAAGAGCAGAGGTGCCTACCGAGTGGGGCTAGGGTTAAGATTCTAGCTCGAACAGTTAAATGACTGAGGGCATTTTGCCAACTGTCAAAATGCTTGTTATTTTCCAGATCACAGTGCCTACCATGCCAGCATTTCAAGGAAATACACAAAGGAGCAATACAATTAAATGTCTGTAGATTTTGCCTGAAGCAAGATATATATATTTAAATGTCCTCCATGTTTGGTTAGATCAATACTGAGTTTCAGTAGACAGTGCTCAGAGCTTCGGATCTGTAGCTCAAACCAAGCTGCCCCATTTTCACGGGAACTCACACATCTCGTAGTTAAATCAGGCTGCTAACCACACATCTCACATCTATGAACGAAAAGCGAATTCAAAATGCAACAAATACTCACTTGAATGTTCTAGTGGCTTGAATGCCATAGCCAATACGGACAGAATTTTTTTTATGTCTTGATATGCTTAATAAAATTTTGAGTATTTAGTACACAACACAATATATTAGTATTACCAAAAGTATATTACACTTTATTGGAGAACTTATATCTCCATATATTAGCATCCCAGAGTTTGGCTCTCACTAGTATCTGTAAACAATTCTTCACCCACCCATCCCACCCAAAATCTTCTGGCATACAGAAAATAGATTTAGAAGTAAATACAAAGTACATATGATTCCACAGTGAGTTTAGTTTTCCATAGTGAAGGGAAGATTACATTTTGAGGCTATATTGTCCAACAGATTTATCTAATGCTTGTTCCTGTTTTGACAATCAATTCTAGAATTATTTTATTGGCTAACTTTAAAATTGCTTCAAATGTAAGAATGGAATGGAAATACCGATGTAGTTATAGATTAAGAGGCACAATGTGGTCTGTTAAATAAATTGTCTTTTTAATTCAAACTACAGAATTCCCTTTCCAGATACTCAAATCTGAAATTTACATTTATACTCATAGACATAAATGTTTTGGAAAGTGTAAGGAAATATAATTAATCATGCTCTCAAATCAAAATTTTAAGATGTATTCAACAACACTGTCTTCAAGAACATGTTGTCCACATTATCACACATGTTAAAAGTCAATATATTTTTATTTTATTTTGAGAGTGAGTGAGCACGAGCATGAGCAGGGGACAGGAGCAGAGGAAGAGAGAGAATCTTAAGCAGCCTCCACACTCAGCTCAAAGCCCCACAGTGGGGATCAGTCTCTTGACTTTGGGATCACGATCTGAGCCAAAATCAAGAGTTGGACGCTCAACTGACTGAACCACCCAGTCACCCCCAAAGTATTTTGATACAATATGTCCTTCTCAGCCTTGAAAACAAACTAAACAGCTAATAGGCTTGGGTGGCTCAGTTGGTTAAGCATCCAACTCTTGATTTCTTTCACCTCAGGTCATGATCTCAAGGTTCGTGAGAACGAGTCCTACATTGGGCTCTGTGCTGTTAGAGCAGGGATTCTCTCTCCCTCCCTCTCTCTCTCTGTCTCTCAAGACAAATAAATAAACTTAAAAAAACTAAAAGAAAGCTGAAGTTCTACTTGAGCCGACTCTGCTCTACCTCAAAGCGAAGCCACTTCATTTCTTAAATAATTTTAAAAATGTTCCCAAAGATATAAATTATTATGCTTTTCAAGTTAAGAGTCCTATGTAATTCTATAATCACTGTATTTCATACAACCTGTTCTAAGAAAAGTGATTCATCCATCAGGCCACAAATGCCATCTGTAAACTAAAATTTCTAATATTTCAAGGGGTAAAGAATGCTGATTCATAGCATACCACATTTATAATGGAAAAAGGAATCCAAATGGCTTGCTTTCCCCCATGTGCCTCCCCCTCTAAAAGCGAGTATGAAATGAACGTGCCAGAGTGGAACTTTAAATTGTTTAGGTAGTCATTAAATTTCAGATGGGTTGTCATGTTTCACAGTTTGAAATAAAGGTTAAAAGTTAGGACCTGCTAATGAAATATAAGCAAATAAGGTTTGACTTTTAAATTAATTTTGAAATCTGCACATATCAACATGATCTTCCTATATTACACTTACTACCACATGCCTGTATTCAGGGCTGTTTAGGCATAAAATAGAGCTCAGTGGTTAAGATCAAGGTCTTTGGAGTGGCAAATTGCCACTTATTTGATATGACCTTGGAAAAGTCACTTAACCTTTCTAAGCTTCAATTTCCTTATCTGTTCTTCTAAAGATAACTGAAAAGCACTTACATAATGCCTGGCACACACTGAAAGAGCTGCTGTTATTAACATTATCAAAGGAATCTCTGCAAGTTGCACTTAGAAAATCAAATGTGCATGCAAAACCCTTATATAATTTACAAAATTTTGTTTAAAAAAAAAAAAAAAACAACCTAAAGGTCAGACTTAATTCTTTCTACAAATGAAAATCACAGTGGCAGAAAAAGAGACCAATGCCTGAAGAAAACAGATCAAAAAAGAAAACAAGGGCCCCTGGGTGGCTCAATCGCTTAAGCATTTGACTCTTCATTTCAGCTCAGGCCACGATCTCACGGTTTGTGAGATGGAGCCCCGCATTGGGCTCCGCCTGCTTGGGATTCTCTCTCTCCCTTTCTCTCTGCTCCTCACCCACTAGTGCATACACACTCGCTCTCACTCTCTCTCTCTGACTCTCTCAAAATAAATGAACATTTTTTTTTTTTTAAATACCAAAAAAAAAAAAGAAGAAGAAGAAGAAGAAAAAAAAACAAGAGAAGAACCCAAAAGAGCAACCAATATCCTGGACCGCCTAAAGAAAACTGCCAAGGACACAAGGAAATGGGTGGTCTGCTTATTCCTATAGCTATCTTTTTTTTTTTCCCCAGTAAGCTCAATGCCCAATGTGGGGCTGAACTCATGACCTCGAGATCAAGAGTCGCGTGCTCTACTGACAGAGCCAGCCAGGTGTCCCTCCTACAGCTTTTTGATCATGAATTCAAACATCAACGTACGAAGTGGAAAAATGACCAAAAAATTTCCCCAATCTAGAAACAGAAAACCAAGTAAGGAAGTCACATTGCATAGCCAGTGACAGGTAGTGGGAAATTTTTAACTTATTTGGTTTTTAGAGACAGCAATTTTCAAATCTCTCACTCTCTATAAAGACACCACAAAACATATCCAATATGACAGCACGATCCAGTAAGGAGGTAAAAAGCTCTCACACCTGCTTCAGGTTTGTCCGCAGCTTGATCATAAGAACCTTCTAGGGTAGTGACAAAATAAATACAGAACTGGAAGCATTACCCTCTGAATTCTATCTTGATTAAGCATACTTTAGTACATAAAATATGCAACACAGGTAATTTCTCAGAACATTTAAGAGTCATATACTTTAAGTATCTGATACAAATTAACTTCATATTTAGAAATAAGTATAAAAACTACTTCTAGTTTGTATTTATAGATGCAGAGTTCAATGACTCTAAATATAAATGAACTCTTAATATATACTACCTAATAATTATATTAACAAACATTTATTCAGTCTTTCCGATAGACCAGGCACTATCCTAAAAAGTCAGGGATACTATTTTTTAATAACACAAAAACAGTCTCAAAGTTCATGGAGCTTATATTTTCATAGGGAAGACTGTAAAGAGGTAAGTAAAATATATCACATGATAAAAATCAATCAGGGCTGTGTGCTAAGAAGTGACTGAGAAGCTATTTCAGACTGGTTGGACAAGAAAAGCCTGCTTATTAAATTTAAACCATTTACCTCCATTTGCTGCCAAAATTGATAACAGCTATTCTTTTATTTATATATGAAAATAAATGTACGTTAAAAAAAAAAAAAGAAAATCAATTTTCAAAAAAAAAAAAGGGGGGCGCCTGGGTGGCTCAGTCGGTTGGGCGGCCGACTTTGGCTCGGGTCATGATCTCGCGGTCCGTGAGTTCAGGCCCCGCGTCGGGCTCTGTGCTGACGGTTCAGAGCCTGGAGCCTATTTCAGATTCTGTGTCTCCCTCTCTCTGACCCTCCCCTGTTCATGCTCTGTCTCTCTCTGTCTCAAAAATAAATAAACGTTAAAAAAAAAAAAAAAAAGATGTAAACACATTTTGCCAGGTTATGACATAATTCAAATTATCCCATGGGTATATATAAACCTATCCCAAATATACACAGTAAGCGCTGATAAACGGATAAGATCACCACCTTTCAATTCATTTCTAACACATTCTGACAGAATTTTTACAATAAAACAGAAATGCTGACAAATATACATTTTGTTTTTTATTTATATTTATTTACATGTTACTTTGCTAAACTCTGAATAGAATAATTTTTAATATTTGATTTTACTTAAAAACCAAAATATTCCAGGGGCACCTGGGTGGCTCCGTTGGTTAAGCACCGACTTCGGCTCAGGTCATGATCTCACAGTCCGTGAGTTCAAGCCCCGCGCCAGGCTCTGCACTCACAGCACAGAGCCTGGAGCCTGCTTCGGATTCTGTGTCTCCCTCTCTCTCTGCCCCTCCCTGCTTGTGCTCTGTCTCGGTCTCTCAAAAATAAATAAATGTTAAAAAAAATTAAAAAAAATTCCAATAGAAGGGCATAATTTGAACTCACCTGTGCCTGTACACAGTGCAGAAGATCTATAAATTTGTAGCCAAATCCGAGAGAAATCTGCAATACAAACAAACAAGCAAACATGAATAAAAAGATGCAGAATCCTCTTAGACTCATTAGCATGGAGGTGATTTTTACAACCAGTATACAAATAACTCATTAATAATATCTTGCCATTAAATTGCATGATAAATCAAGACATAGACTTGCTGTATTCTATTTGGATAAGAAAACATCAAATATGCAAGGCCACATTTCATTGTGAATTATGAGGTGTCTATCCTACAAATTTTTAGTTCCCACCGTAACTCTTATTACACTTTCGTGTAGCTGCTTAGATCTAATGAGAAGCTGAGAAGCAGCAGAGGCCTGAGCCCCCTATTTCCAGACCGCCCTCCCAGAACACAGGAACACAATGCACAATAAATGTCTGCTGAGTAAACAAATAAATAAAATTCGCATCGCGATCTTAATTTGCAGTGATTTATAGGAAACCAAAAGGCTTGAAATTATTGAAATAAAAATCTATGTCATAATTGTTTAACGAAGTTCAGAAGTGACCAGGTAATATGCTATCTCAAAAAAAAAAAAAAGTCTTAAGTAAAATGATGCAAAAATGATGCTATATATGACAATCTTAACAATTTGCAAGAGCAAATGTAGATAAGGAAGAAATGAACATGTTCGATCATGAGAGTAGATGCTCACCAAATTTCTTCTGGGAGTATACCCTTGAGAACAAAGACTTTACCTCCAAAGGACCCTGCAACATTTTCTCTGATCCACACAAAAATCCTTTCCACTGCACTAAAGAAGTTTGTTGCCAAGATGCATCGTGAGGAATACAAACACAACAGATAAGTGCTTATGATATGTCACGTGTATTCAGGTTTACTACTTTTTAAGAGGTCTAAAAGGGAAAAAGAAAAAGAGGCGTAAAGGGGAAAGAAACGGAAAAAAAATTCCATTTGGATTTTTACAAGAACCTGATCGGTCTGGAGATCATTGAATGTAATGAAATGCAGCTAGGGTTCAGTCAGAGATGATTCATGAAAAACAAAAGAAAATTTGTATGCAAATAAGAAGTTATCACAGTAAGTAAAACGAATGGATTCTCCTCAAGTGGCAGTCAGTGAGTAGTGTGCAATAAACTGTTATGTAATAGAAGTCATCAATTCTTTCCAGCTCTACTGGGGTAAATGTATTCATTATGCTGCCCTACTTAAGCCCATTATAATTCGATACCAACAACTAATTCGCTCAAGGACATCACACTATGAAACAATCGAGAGCTAAAAGTTGTGATTATTAGGAGTGATGACATTAAACTATTACTGCTTGGTCTATATTATTCGGCGTGTTTTTACTAATATGCTAACGTAACAGGAGGAGAAAGTGCCGACTCATCCAATGCTGAAGAAAGAGATAGAGGGGACATGAAGGTGTGGATAATTTCCACAGTACAAAATGGTATCTCAGTGTAACGTTTTAAATAAGAGGTTATAATGAAATACTTACAAACACAGAATCACAAAACGTTTCACAAGTTCCTAAGGGAAAATCTCAGCCATTTAAAGCGATAGTACAGGCAGCAACAACTCCATGACAAAGCAACACCTTCTACTGCCCACCAGTCGTGACAGTTTTCACAAAGTTCTTTCCGGAGTGTGTTTCGAGGGAGGGAGAGGGGAAGGCTAGGCTGGTCCGGGCAGAGAGACACAATGAAAGTCAGGAACCTTGCAAGAAAGGGCGGAGGGACAGTTGTCACCTTCTTTCTTACTACCACTATTTCCACTGTATGAACTAAAAGGATACACCGCCTCTCCACAAAGCAATGGGTCGCTATCAGAGGCAGCACGAACCGCGCAAAGAACCTAGGAGGGTTCAGCATCATTGCACAGACCAGTTCTCGAAGCCTGCCTCTATCATCTACATACGGCTGCCGTTCCTATTATTCTGTCATTAGCAGCAGCTGAGGTACGTGACCTAGGAAATGTTATTGTGGATTCAACTATAAAATGAGGGTAATAATGTCTGTTTGCAGCACCTTGTAAGTATTAAATGAGACGATTACATACATAAAACACCTGGTACACAGTAGGTGGTACGACTGCTGTCCTAGCAAGTGTGATCCTGCTAAATGCTGCTAGCTCTGACAGGTAGCTCGACGAAAGGATGGAGAACAGAGGCTTCAGGCCTCCGCTCCACCAACTAGAACTGATTTTTCCCTCAAATGTCGTAATGGCTTTATCTGCCCAGCCTCCAGAGAGATACATAAACATGGAGACTGTTGGGAAATTTTTGAGACAGGGCTCTCTTAAAACTACATCCAAGTTGAAAAAGGGGCGCCTGGGGGCTCAGTCTGGTGGGTGTCCAACCCTTGCTATCGGCTCCAGTCATGATCTCACGGTCTTGTAGGTTCGAGCCTGCATCCGGCTTTGTCCTGACAGCGCAGGACCTGCTTGGGATTCTCCCTCTCTCTCTCTGCCCCTCCCTTGCTTGTGCTCTCTCTCTCTTAAATAAACTTTATACTCAAAAAAAAAAAAAAAAAAGTTGAAAAGTACTACCTAATTTCAAACCTTACTATAAGGCTATAATAACCAAAACAGTGGGGTATTAGCCTAAGGAAGAGAACACAATCTAGAAACAGGCCCACACATTTGTGATAAAGGTCACAAGGTAATTATACGAGAAAGACAGTCTTTTCAATAAACGATGCCAGAAACTGTTATACATATGGAGAGGGAAAAGGAACCTTGACCTTTATCCTGCACGATGTACAAAAATTAACTCAAAATAGGGGCGTCTAGGTGGTTCAGTCAGTTAAGCATCCGACTTCAGCTCAGGTCATGATCTCACAGTTTGTGACTTCAAGCCCCAGGTCGGGCTCTGTGCTGACAGCTTGGAGCCTGGAGCTTGGTTTGGATTCTGTGTCTCCCTTGCTCTCTGCCCCTCCCCCACATGTGCTCTCTGTCTCTCAAAAATAAATAAGTGTAAAAAAAAAAATTAACTCAAAATGGATAGGATCACAGATCTAAATGTAAGAACTAAACTACAAAACTTGTAGAAGAAGGCACCTGGAGAAAATTATTGTGGATAGGAAAAAAATGTTTAGATATCACACCAAATGCATAAAATAAAGACCATAAAAGAAAAAAAGCTGATAAACTGAACTCCACTAAAATTAAAACTTCTGCTATTCAAAAGACATAATTAAAAATGAAAACACAAGCCACAGATTGGGAGAAATTATTGGCAAAATAATCATTTGATAAAGTACACGCATTTAAAAAATATAAAGAGCTAAATAATAAAGATAGTCAGCTAGAATAGACAAAAAGACTTCTACAACTCAATTATAAACAAATAATTCAATGTTTTTAAATGGGCAAAATACTTAAAGATTTTTTTAATATATTATATATGTACCTATATATATATATATTAATGTTTATTTTTTTGAGAGAGTTCATTCAAGCAGAGGAGGAGCCAAGGGGAGAGGGGTAGAGAGAGAGGGAGAGAGAGAAATCTCAAACAGGCTCCATGCTGTCAGCACAGAGCCCAAAGTGGGGCTCAGTCTCACAAATCGCGAGATGATGACCTGAGCTGAAATCAAGAGTTGGCCGCTTAACCCACTTAAACACCCAGGTGCCCCTATGTTATATATATTATATAAGACGTACGATGGGGAAAGTACACAAAAAAGTACTAAATGTCATTAGTCATCAGAAAAATAGAAATTAAAACCAAAACATAATATGTTTGACATCCAATAAAACATCTAGTGTTGACAAGGACAGGAAGAAACTAGAACCCCTCACATGACATCCCTTGCTTGGTGGGAAAGCACAATGGTATGACCATTTTGCAGAACAGCTTGGAAGTTTCTCATCATATAACCCAACAGTTTGACACCAAGGTGTGTTTTCAAGTCTCTTGGAGACAGATGACCATACAAGTAGTTGTACAAGGATGATTCCAGCAGTCATGGTCAGAACAGGTAAAAAGCAGAGACAACTAAAATGTTTATCATTTGGAGAATGGGTTTTCTAGAATGTAATACATATGTGCAATGGAATACCACTCAACAATGACAAGGCATGGATTACTGACACATGTAACAACACAAGCCTCAAAAACATGTGCTAAGTGAAAGAAACCAGACACAAAGATAACATTATATAATTCCATTAATCTGAAATTTCTAGAAAAAGTAAAAACTATAGAGGCAAAACAGTGGTGTCTTGGGTGAGAGAATGGAAGTGGAGAATGCCTGAAAATGGGCACAAGAGAACTTTTTGGGCTGACAGAATTGTTCTAAAACTTGGTTGTGGATGATGCTGAAGAAAAATGTATAAGAAACACGCGACGCACATAACTACATATTTACCAAAACTCATCCTTTAAAATGAATGCATTTCATGGTATGCCAATCATACCTCAATTTTTTAAATGCTAAAAAAAATTATAAATGACTTTTAAAAAATGTACCTCTATATCCCTGCCCTTTCTTTCTACATGATAATTGTCATTACTGTGTGAGTAAAGGGATTGAAGGGAGAAAAGGCAGTTCTAGTAGCAAATGGTGTAAACATTTGCCAAGCAGAGAATCAACTAGCAGGCACGAATAACACATCATGGCTGAGGCAAAAAATGAGGACTGAGCCCGCATCACACATAAAAAGGTTGCCGACAGCATCAAAGCTGATTATTAATGATTTTTCAAAAGGTGGTGGAGGGTTAGAAGATATGCACACGCTCGCTCTTATTTATTTATTTAGATAGATAGATAGATAGATAGATAGATAGATATGAAGGGTTAGGAACAGGGGTTAGGGTAGATAGGTAGATACAGATCTATCTATATAGCTATAGACCTATCTCTAGATATATCTCTCTATATATAGATAGATCTAGATCTAGATCTATCTATCTATCTATCTATCTATCTATCTATCTATCCAGAGAGAGATCTATGTATATGATTACCAGAATGAGAGAAGAGCCATATTTCGCTGTTTTGGTTTACCATCACCATCATCAAATCATCACTGCCATCATCATCATCTACAATTTCTTAAAGGCCTCTGTGAGTGCCCCAAGCAGAGGTGGCTTAAATGGTTACCCCATTTGATCTTCCTAACAACCCTACAAGGTACCTACTGCTACCACTATCACCTCCATTCTGTAGATACAGAAACTTAACTGACAAATGAAATACTCTTTTCAAGGTCACAGAAGCAATGCAGTGGCAAAGCCCGGATTCTAATCCGAAGTCTGATGGCAGAGTCACGCATGCTTTTACCCACTGAGCTGTTATGGAAGCTCACTGTTTTGATAATGCTATCGTTGTTGCCAACATGATTTGAAAACGAGGATGCCAAAATGTGATCAACGTGAAAACGACCTTCTGGTTTCTGGTATGGTACAAACAAGACCAGGAGAGCATATTCTCCACACCATCTACCCCTGCCGACATTTTTAGTGAATCCTGACGTTCTTTTTGCCTGACCCAAATGTAGCCTCACAGTCTTCTCAAAGTTGCCACTAATCAAAGGAAGTCATCATTCAACACATCGGCGTCGATACACAAATGAAGACTATTTGCCAACCAAAACGACTAACTTGAGTTTTTATGGACAACAGAGCGTATGGCACATGCTACTGAAGAGAGAGGGCTCTCATCAAAGGGAGCCTTAAAACTGCCATACTTCATATTTCAACATTAGGTTCCATTATTGGTCTTCGTGTTATTTGGCCAGCACCACCCCAGTCGTGTAGCCAGTCAGACAGGTTGGTAGAAATGAAGAGGACACATGGGGAAAGGGAGAGAAAGCCAGAAGTATTACTCCAATTACTTGAGATTTTTCAACAGTTTCAACCAAACATATCTGGAACATATACGCATCACAAGTGTATACTCATAATGAATGATTAGTACAATCAGTTGTTTTCTTTTTGCTTAAAAGCACAAAAACTCTCAAATAACTTAACAAAAAACATACCTTGAACTCAGCATGTTTCAAATTATAGTACATCAAAAGGACATTCTCTCAAGACTTAACTATGAGAATATTTCAGATTATTGAACAGCATACTATATTTTTTTATTTGATATATCTATTACACATATCTTAGATAATATAAAAGTATCCTGGGGCACCTGGCTGGCTCAGTTAGAAGAACACGCAACTCTTGATCTCGGGGTTGTGAGTTCAAGCCCCAGGTTGGGTGTAGAGATTACTTAAATTTAAAAAACAAAACAACACAAACCTAAAAAATAAAAAAAAGGAAAAGAAAAAGAAAAGAAATCTCAAAAAGAAGTATCCTAAAACATAGCTTCCATATATATTTTAACAAAATACTACAATATTAAAATCCCAAATTTGATGTGTTGTAAAAATCTTAATATAAATAATATGTATAGAATTTGAACGATGTAAGGTAAAATTCTTTCCCAGTTGTTAAGCCGATGGTGCTAAAAATAACATCCAGACCACGGAAGAGTAAGTTATAAGTTAACTGAAGAACTTCTATATATACTTCAGGTAGCCTCTGTTTTCTTCGTTTAAAAGGCTCGACCTGCACTGCAGACAATGACTCTTAACTAATGAAAGTCTACAACAAGTAATTTTCATTTTCCAAATTCTTTTTTAAGAAGGTCAACTTAAAGATCCCCTTAAAGTGACATTTAGCTCATAACTTATGTATAAACATTAATTAACGAACCTTTAAGTATTCCTTCCAACTACTCATTCTGCCTATTACACATATAACTTAATTTGCTAGAGAAGTCTTCAGTTTTCTAGAACTGTTGCATAAAATTAACTGAAGTTCAATCTTAAGATGTTCTTTTGTTATTTTAATTCAATTTAATAAAATGCTTCAAAAAGTACAGCAAGTTAAACAAGTAGAGATTTAGATTTATAACTTAATGACTTTTCTTCCTAAGTGTAAAAAAAAAAAAAGTTCTAATTAGATACATAGAAAAGGATATATCATCAGCCTAAAAATTCCTAAGCTACAGGTAGGTACACAAACACAATGGATATGAATATGGTGCAAAATAACCTACCCATCAAATTCATAAATCTCATATGATCATTCCTTTCATTTTTGTTTCTCACCCACCATGGTCTGAGCCAATGTAAAAACAATAAAGCAACTATCATAAACCAGTAACTCTTCCAAGAGTAGTATTCTTGCCAAGAGACAGACCTACCAGAAAAATTAGTCTCATACATGTACATGAATGTACATGGCTCACATTTGGAAGGGGACTAAACATATTCAAGTTGGAGTCACTAACCTGAACATAATATTTAAATCCGCAGAAATGGTTAAGATTTCTTAGGGAAAAGCCAGAAGCAGGAGGAAGACCAGCAAAGACAAGTACTATAGAATCCAAGAGGAGACAGTTCTGAGAAGGAGAGGGTGCTCAAAATCGTTCAGTGCTATGAGAATTACAGTGTCTACCTGGTCTGGCAAGCAGAAAGTGCTGACGACCTTCCTAAGAACAGTCTTACTGGAATGACAAAGATATAAAGCAGACCGGAGAAAGCACTCACAAAGGAACCGGAAATAAGGATTTGAACACAGCACGTGCAAATAATGACTATCATCATCACCTTACGCTACAGTTAATCTTCCCTTCTAGACTGCTTCCTGAGGGCAAGGTAAGGTTTCATCCACCTGCTGGGGCACCTGGGTGGCTCAGTCGGTTAAGCCTGACTCCTGATTTCGGCACAGGTCACGATCTCTCGGTTTGTGAGTTGGAGCCTCGCGTTGGGCTCTGTGTTGACAGCGCGGATCCTACTTGGGATTCTCTCTCTCTGCCCCTCCCCTGCTCACACACACACATACTCTCTCTCAAAATAAATACATAAACTTTAAAAAGAAAAAAAAAAAACCAACCTGCTGTTGGATTAGTGATTTTTAAAACAACATTCCTGCAGAAGTCCTGGGGCTTTAATTAGGGAGCTCAGCCCCCAAGTCCACACATGATACAGTTTTTAAGGAATTACAGGAGAGAAAAGGAAAAATAAATTACCGGTCAGAAATTCATCTTTCTGAAATAGACATAAAAGACTCAGAGATGAATCTCAACCAAGACTAGAACATGCCATCCTGACAACCAATCAGTCTTCCCAAAATAAAAGGCCCTAAAACACAATTAGTAAGAATTTTAATTGTTTTTCTCCCACAAAACGGATAACCTTTGCCTGCAATGCTTTCCTTCATTCTCCTTGAAATGAGAATGTTACTGAAGCCTACTGTGTACATCAGAATAATAGATGATTTCTGTACATTGCCAGTTTATTTTTCACAATAAACCAATCTAAGAGGAAATGTCTACCTTCCTTAATAAAATATATACCCTGCAACTATTAGCAGTAGGGGAAAGAAATCCACTTAGGAAGAGGAAATAGGACTGTGAACTCCTCAGAAATTCACCTTCTCCTAGGCTTTTCTCCCTAATTAATGCTGCAATGACCACTCTCCAATATAAAACGAGCCTAGAACCCCCTTCCCTAATATCCCTGAGGGCAATGCAGGTTTCCTAATATCCCTGTGTAAAACTTACCTCAAGACTATGGGGTAACAAGAGAGACTGAACCAAAAGCAACATTAAAACTATATGATCTGCCTACCCAGGACCGGGAGGGACACAGTCTTTAACCAATACCTAACAGTACCCTCAAAACCAGCTTCACAAGGACCAGCATAAACTTTCTGTCCACCAGAGACCCCCCACTGAGATGCTGTTTCCTCTCTCAGGATGGGCTTCCCCAAATGACTGTCACTGACTATGCATTCCCACCTCCTAAGAGGAGGCCACACCTTTCAACAGCATATGACCGCATTAAGTTAATCATCATTTTAACATAATAAAGGGAATATTCATAAAAAAAAAAAAAAAGATGCACGCAGTATGAAGAAGATAGCATTCTTAAAAAGGAAGATGTTCTATAAAACCTATTTTACAACCAAGAAGAGGTTAGTACAGAGGCACCTGAGTGGCTCAGTCAGTTAAGCATCTGATCCTTGATTTGGCTCAGGTCATGATCTCCCAGTTCTTGGGGGTTCCTGAGATTGAGCCCGGCTGTCAGCACAGAGCCTGCTTGGGATTCTCTCTCTTCCTCTCTCTCTGCCACTCCCTCCCTCCCCCGCTCGTTCGCTCTCTCTCAATATAAATAAACATTTTTTTAAAAAGAGGTAATACCATTTGCTTAAAGTCAAAGAAGGTGTGATGGAGCTGGGTGTCAAACCCAGGTCCCCCTGACTCCAGCATTATGTTCTTAATACTGACTGCCTGTCAGGCAGCACCAATCTGCCTAAAAACAATGAGGAGGGAGAAGGAAGGTGACAGAAGGGAGAGGGGAGAGGGGAAAAGAGAGGGTAGCAAGCCCTAAAAAAATGGTATTTTTTAAAACTTGAAAACAGCCCACATGTATGTATATGTGTTCATGGCTATAATTTTATGTCACACTAAGTTTTTTAAAGTAAAATTACAATTTTACATAACGTAATTAAATGTACCAACCTTTTACACTTTTAGAAAGAATATGGTATTCCAAACAGGAGCCCTAGATTACAAAGAGAAAGCTATGCAATTTAGCATGTGGGAAAATGGAGAGCTCATCCTTGGAGTACAGATAGCACCTAGTCACATGTTTATTGCCTGTATGATCTCACTGAGTCAACTCACATATCCAGTGGTCACTCAGAAGAAATATTATCGAAAGATACTTCATCAGAATTTTTTTTAATGTTTATTTATTTTTGAGAGACACAGAGTGTGAAGGGAGGAGAGGGCAGAGAGAGAGGGAGACACAGAATCCGAAAAAGGCTCCAGGCGCTGAGCTGTCTGTCGGCACAGAGCCTGACGCGGGGCTCGAGATCACGACCTGCAGGAACATGACCCGAGCTGAAATCGGACACTTAACCGACTGAGCCACCCAGGTGCCCCCTTCATCAGAAATTTGATTTGTTGTGTGGGCCTATATAGAGTTTCCCATTGGTAAAAATTTTTAAATGCAATTTTTCATTTGACTGCATTTCTAGGTTCTGACAAAAACATTGAGGAATGTTGGAGAAAATGGGATCCTGTGGCAGGAGTACCATTTTGAATAAAAATTTAGCTCTGGAAGAAACTTAAAAATAGGTTAACTACTCAGTTTTATGGATGGGAAACTGAGGCTCAAAGAGATGAGCACCTCCACCGACAGCAATAGCACTTCTCATTCACCCTCTGGTTAAAGGAGTTTCTAGGAACCCCAAAACAACTACTACCCTCAAGACACTAGCCTTCCCATCCTATCTTAACTGCCTGCTATGGAAATCATCATCAAATACGTCAACCTTCGTATCACAGAAGGGCATAAGGTACACAAAAAGGTACGAGTGGTTTGTAACTTAGTTGTGAATCTAGAATATGTAGAAAAAATATCTAACAATACAAAACATAAATAAAAATAAAAAAATCTGGAGATGAGCTTCCTAATATCCTAAACATACAGAATAACAAGAGCTACCTTTTGCTAAGTATCAAGTATTAACTGCTGTGATACAAATTTTACAAGCATTATTTTTGCTATTTCTCATAAATAGGCATCTATTGGTTCCATTTTGCAGGTGAGGAAACGGAAAGAAGTTAAAGCAAGAGGCAGAACTAGCAGCAGAATCTAGGTCTTTCTGAATACAAACCCTCCACTTTTCCCTGTGGTGTCTATCCTACTTCCTTGCTCGGGCTTCAGTCCTCCGCACTTCTTGTTCCACCCACCACCTTCCTCCCCTCCCCCACATCCTCCCCAGGGGTGGGGGGTGGGGGGGGTACAGGTGCGGGGGTGGGGAGAATCGATGTGGTATCATGAAGATGCTTTCTAACATCCAGCCATTACAAAAAAACGCCACAAGCACCATTCACCCAACAAATAAATTCGCTCAATACAAACCTGTGAGTTACCCCCAAATGTGTCACTCACAAGATTATTCAATTATTGGCCTGTTGTGCCTATAAGCAAAGAAAATGGAAGAAATACTGATACTGTAGGATAAAAGACAGATATAAAGAAAATTTAAAAAGCTGTGACAACTCTCTCCAACACACAGAATTGAGTTTAAAAAGAAAATGAAACAATCCTAAAACCTAAGGTGGAACAGTTAGGAAAATAAACTAGAGTGGCTGGAGCTTTCCTTAATCTGGGAATCTCAAAGTCCAAGAACATATACAAATGTCCACAAAATTTCATTCTGATGACAATCTCAGATTGCTTACATGGATATGCTAAATCATGGATAACCATTATCCACACTGGTTGACAAACTAGTTGTTTTGGTTTTTTTTAAGCGCATTTATTTTGAAAGAAAGAGCAATCACACATGTGTGCATGAGCTGGGGAGGGGCAGAGAGGGAGGAGAGACAGAATCCCAAGCAGTCTCCACATTTTCACCAAAGAGCCCCACACGGGACTCAGTCTCACCAACCACTCCCACCAACCGGGAGATCATGACCTGAGAGGAAATCAAGAATCAGATGCTTAACCAACTGAGCCATCCAGGCGCCCCCAGGCTAGTATTATTTTAATGTCTTTCACATCAAGTCTTGAGAAACAGTTTTCTATAAGTTCAAGGAAAGAAAAATAGTGGGGGAGATTTGAAGTATCTTCACACAGCTAATAGTATATGCTGAACTCAATGGAATCTGAGCTCAGGTTACAAACAGCAACTTTGTTATAACCAGACAACACTGCATGGTATTGTTAATTTAAATCTTATTGATTTAGTAGTTTTGTTAATATTTAGTTAGTAAATGTGGTTTTATTTTATAGGTCCTAATGAAACTAAAATCTTTCCACACCGAAAAAGAATCAAGTAACATATACTAAAATGGTGTTTCTCATAAGGACCATTACACCAGTTAATTCACCCATTATTTACAATAAATATGGCTACAAAATATAGATTTTAAAAATTCAGGTACAGCTTTTATTTTTAAAAAAAATTCTGCTGACAAGTCAAAGACCCTACCAGTGGTCCCCAAAATGTCTGAGTGTAGCTCCAAAGCAAAATTTTTCTAGGTTTAAACCCAAATGAGAAAAAATGGTAGTGCTTTATTTTTCTATAAAGCTAAACTTTATTAAATTTAGGATTTTCCTTTATTGTTAGATTATGAGCTTATCATTTTGTGGGGTTAAATTTTCCTTCTGTTTTCTGAAATGGTGGTTATAGCCGATGTTTTTTGTTTGTTTGTTTTTTTCCCCTTGTATCATGGCTTGACTGAATTCAAAATTTGGCAATCCTACATCAGTTCCCTAGATTTGGGGGGAAATGTTTAATAGTTCATAAAATCAAAATCTCTAGGTACCACTGGCCTATTATAAATGGTGTATTTATACACACACACACACACACACACACACACACACACACATACACAAATACAGGTACTCCCCTCTGGCACCACGGGGAAAATTAATTTTGAGCATGAACTTGCAACCAAGAAGTTCTTGTTTCTACCCAAAGAAATTTTTAACACTCCTTCCTCTCTCACGCAGGTCTAGGAAGAAGAGCACTCCAGGCAGTCAAGCCAGAACAAGCATGGAGACAGGGAGAAAGGAGCTATCATCAGGTCCCTAAGTACTTAAAAGTGGACATTTTGCCGAACGTCCTAAAATAAACCACAGCCTAATAAGGTTAATAGTAACAATGACAAGTCATACATAAAGAAACTGTGGAAGACTAATGATAGCAATAAACTCTGCCACACCTCCCACTGAGAAATGAAGTATAACTGCCCTCCCCTTGACACTGGGGTTGCCTTAGTGATTGGCCTGACCGAACAGACTGTGGCAGAAATGATATTCTGGAACTTCTGAGCTTTGAAGCTGCCGCCCAGGCCTCTGGAACCCTTCATCTTGGAGTCCTGAGCCACTGCATATGTCTGACTACCTTGAAGCCGCCATACTATGAGGAAGCCCAACACGGTCATCCAAAGAGGCCAAACGAAAAAGAGAGTGAGGTGCTCAGCCAGTCCCCAGCTGTTCCAGCACGTACCAGTTCCTGTTCCATCAGGTGAGACTCCACACATCATGGAGCAGAAACATGTCACCCCTGCTATGCCCTGCCCAAGTTCCTACCCCACAGAATTATGAGACATCATCATCATCATCATAAGCTACTTAAGCAATAGCTAACTAGAATAAAAACTAACAGCTTTTCGTAAGTAGTAATAATAAAGACTTTAAAGCAAAAAAGAAATGTCTCGGGAAAACTAGCTAGAAACCAGAATGGTATCAGACACAAAAGAGGATTATAGTGCATAAAAATAAATATAAATCCATTTGTTCATTTATCCAACAAATATTTATAATATCAGGGCCTATAAATAGGGATATACACAGACTCTGGAGATGGTTTTAAAAAAAGAAATGTCCTGGGGCACCTGGGTGGCTTAGTTGGTTGAGCATCCGACTTCAGCTCAGGTCATGATCTCACGATTGATGTGTTCCAGCCCTGCACTGGGCTCTGTGCTGACAGTGCAGAGCATGCTTGGGATTCTCTCTCTCCTCTCCCTCTCTCTACCGCTCCCTCACTCGTGCTTTCTTTCCCTCTCAAAATAAATAAGTAAACCTAAAAAAAAAAAAAATGCCCTGACTTCAAGGAACTTAATAGACCAGAGAGTATTATGTAAAATAGTGTCTTCTTGTGTACCTTTTAATGTTTTTCACAAAAATAACCTAATCAGCAGCTCAGATCAAATCAATACGTAGACCTATCTCATCGAGGGACTTGGGGTTTGAGTCCCTCTGTGAGAAGGAAGTGAAGATTGAATCAAAATCCCATAAAAGATCATTTGCAGTTTGCAGTATCTAAGCATGCCTTAGTGAACCACAGTATATAATAAAATGTTTGGGTTCTTATTTCAGACTATAAATTCAAGGCATGCGTAACTAATCCTTTTTATTTTTTCGTCATAAAGTATCAGGTTAAAGAACCTTTTAGAGATATTATTACAAATAGGCCAAGTAGACCTTTTCTACTTTACTGCAGTCAAGATTCTGGGACCCAGAATGGGCAAACCAAGTAAGGTCAGTAGTAAGTTGTTGTTTTAATAAGATTTATTTCTGTCTAGGTGTGCTACAGTTTAAACAAACACACTTACTATTCCAGTGACTAAAATAATCTTAACTGCTTCTTTTATGAAAGCATAGACAATTTAACCTTTCATATTATTCTCGGGGTTCTAAAATTATTCACACTTTTTCTATTTACAGTATTTCTCTATTCAAATTTCACAAGAGGGTAAAAAGAACATAAATAGAGAAAATTATTTTACCAGGTATTTTTAAATACAGAAAAATGTTTGATCTCATGCTGTAAAAGAACACGACAGTAAATAAGTATGCTCGTGGCCTCTTGGCCCGACGACCATAGTGTCTCTTAAAATCATCAGCACCTTACAAACCGCCTCTGTAGAGGGTACTCAGCAAATATGTATTGACTGATAACACATTTATTCCCTAGTTATTTTTCAAGTGTGGCCAATAAAAATAAGCAATGCTATTTTCTGTCTTAGTAAATATTTGAGGCCAAAAAAAAAAAAAAAAGATAATGTTTTCAAAAGTGGTCACAAAGAAACAAACCTTCTCATTTTCTCTTCAAAATCCTGAAAAGAGGTATATGGTAGCAAGGGCAAGTTAACAAATTCTTTGTGCTCTAAACATCAAAATAGTAAAGGTGCGACAAACAGTAACCTAAATTATAAATGGCCTGTGTTTATCTTTTTTCTCCTAATTTCAGTTTTGGCACATTACGCAATAAGTTGTCAGAATTTTCTTTTTTAAAAAACATGACGTAAAAGACAAAATCTGCTAAAAAGTAATTCCTTAGTATGTTAGCCCAAATATACCGTAAAAGTCAAAACAGAGTACTGAACAAGAATATAATTAGGAACTTAAAAACAATACTAACATTTCATTATAAAAAAGTAACAATATCTGGGAGGGAGGTACTCAAGAATATCTGACTTAACAGGTGGCACATTGTTTCTCCCTTCCAGACTGCTCTGGAGGCTAGCGTGGAATGAGAATGTGCGTCAGGAGACCTGGCCATCCTCCTAGACTTCCCTATAAAATTCAAGGCCAATCACTTACCATCTCTTGGCTTCAGTTCCTCAGTTAAAAAGAAAAAGAGTGGCACAATTATCTCCAAATTCCAGTTTAGCTCTAAAAAATTCGACTGTTCAAAGAAAGAGCCATTAGTCTAAATAGATAGGGTTTGAAGACACGTGCATCTTCTATTTGCTTAATATTAAGGCACAACTATTCCCCTAATCTTACTTTACAAGCTTCAGACACCTACAGATAGATTATTTTTCTCTTATTTTATCTTTACAACAATTCTGTGAGGCAGACTTTGAGAATGTAATTATTATGTGCATTAGACAAATGTCAAAAGGGAAGTTCGGTGAGGTTATGTGATTTGATTAAAGTCACTCAGCCAAGAAAAAAAAAAAAAAAAAAAAGCCTAGAAGTCAGATCTTCTGACTCCCAGCTTTGCTTAAATTTCTAGAAAAAGCCACTTTTAAACTGCAAAGTATATTACATACCAGTAAAAAAGAAAAAAATACGGTGCTATTTTTGAGTGGCTATACTGTTTCCTCGTTTCTTTAAATCTTCATGTCCTTTATCTTAAATTCCCTAAGATGACTCCATTTGGGGCCATTATGTCTCAAAAATTATTTTCAAGAAAATCCTATTGGTTTCAACATGTTATAAAAACATTGCCATATATCAAGGTTGTCTTAACTGATGTATATTCCTTGATAAAAAAGGTTCCATGGCGAAATAAATTTGAAAATATGTGAAGACTGACAGCGCACATAAGCTTCTCAAGTTGAACGTACCATTTCACAAACGTATTGATCCACATACATTTTAGACATTTAAAAATACCAACTGACACTCTAAAGCACTTTTATTCCAATGAACCCATCTTAGAAAATACTTCTACACATTTTAAAGAAAATCATTGCTAAACAAACCAAAACTACTATAATTTCTTCTTATTTCCCAAGCATATATATTTTCATATTTTCAAAAAAGCTGATCTTACAATTGTACATGCAATGTGACAGTGTTTCTTTTTATTTTTACTGAAAAGCTGCTAATCTAATATTGTACTTTACAATAAACAGCAACTTGGAATAGAGGAACTACTGTGAAAATCTTCTCATAATCATAAAGTGTCCTCTCGGTGACAAAAATGACATCATATTAAAACATTTCCCCCAGGAGTCATGCTCAATCAATTACCCAGAACTGACACTAAAGAATCTGAGACCTTAATGCTGATAGGAGCAGACACTTTGGATATGTATTAGCAAAGACATATAATTAGGGGGAAAATGTTCATTACAGAAAGAATACTTGAACCAATCTTACAATAATGCAAGGATTTGTGTCTGAAATTGGGAGCAAACATTTCCAAGCAGAGGGTGAGTCAAATTACTGAATCACTGAGCCACAGTTAACCTAACAGTAACATGGAAGCAACTGTGAGTGTGGTTTTTGCCCTATTTATAAAATAGCAAACTCTGAGGCAAAGGCTAATTAACTAATCTGAATGTATCTCGTGCTCATGATCTTATAACACTTGATGAATTTATTTAAGTCCCAAAGGGATGAGACATTTCTAACCCTTCCTCCAGACAACTATGAATTCTCTAATACAAATGAACCAAATACATTTTCTCCTTACTTCCATCTAATGATGTTTAGCGGGTCCAAAAATACTTCCAAATGCTTTTGGAAGTAGAAGGCAGCTTAGGAACTTGAGCTGTTTTTGGTGATGGTATTTTAAAAGTGGTAGAACTTACCACTTCAGGCAAAGAGGTGCGACTTGTCACTGGTAATAGTGGTAACATGGCAGAGTGAAGAGAGCTATTTTGAGAAAATAAGAGATTGTGGGTTCCAGTCTCAAACCTCACTCTTCCCCTCATGTATACGAGGTGTAATGCTTATGTAATTCACAAATTAAATATGTTTAAAACTGGAAGAAATTACAGCAGAATAAGTTATGTGTTCATTTTTAAAGTTACATCAAAAAAATCTTTTCTAGGAATAGAAGCAGTCAGCACTGCCTAAAAAACTGGGGTATTTCTGTTCTTCCTAATCCTTAAATGTTTACACAAGTGTCCCCCCCCCCCCCACCACACACCCCTACCCACTTTGCTCTTATATCCATTTTAGAAATGTGGAAGGTAATTCTCAGATACAGAGTAAATTTCAAAAGCCACTTCCTTGTCCACAAATACATGAACAAGTCGCATTTTAAAATAAAGCACAGACTGCCACAAAAAGACTCACGAAAAGCTATCAAAGCATAGTACGCACCACCAACCTATAGTTATCCCATTTCCGGCTATGGAGTAAAAGCCACCTTCACGCAAATGAGTTTAGACTCCAAGTGCTAGATTAAGGAAGATGTACAAATCTAAAAATCATGATTCACTTATAAAACGGCAAAAGTAAAGATGACCCCACATATTATGATTATTAACATTAAATAATAAACATTAAAACACAATTTAAAAAAAGAGCAACTACAGGAATAAACATTTATTGACCTGGAAGGAGGGCTGCAGTGTATTGGCAAATGGAAAAAAAAAAACAAACCAAAAAACAGGTTGTAAAAATAAAATATAATGTATGATCGACCCTCCACTCACCCCCCCAACCCCCACTGCAAAGAAAAGAGAAGTAACGACTAACAGCATTTTTGGGAAGGTCACGTCAAAAAAGATGGGACTGCCCAAACTCCATGACACAATTAGCCTCTCTAAGGGAGACAGATAACTGAAGAAATCTGCACCCTATTCATAGCTAAAATGGAGCATTTATTCACCCTCAGCTCATTTTCAAGTACAACACTGGGAAGTGAGTGCCTTAAATGGTCTTGAAATATGTAAGCAAGCAACATTTCCTAAATATAAAATATAACTTAAAAAATTAAGTCTAATGGAAAAGATTAACACTTCAGCATTGTGAAATTTTTCATCAATAGTTAATCTTTTTTTTAAATATTAAAACTGTACTTGTGTGGGTGAAGACCATTGCCTTTGTCAGCTGTATTTTCAATGACAAGCCTTCTAACTTTGAGAATTGAACCATTTCTCACTGATGGATGTGCTCTCTTCAGACAGACTACAGAAATGCCGCTCTGGTCAGTAATCAATGCTCTCCGGAGGCCATTTCCTTCAAGGTATCGTTCCTTTGATCCAAAATGAGAGCAGGAGTGTAAACCCTTTCCGCATAGAGCTAACACTACTCACTCCTACACATCAGAGCCTTTTATTTGAATGCCTAAATCTCCAACGTGTTCAGTAAAATACTGGTAGGCAAACAGCTTCGGAGTGCTAAAGAAGACAAGGCATTTTTGTGCTTTGTAACCACTTCTTGATCATATCTTACAGAAATCAGGTCAGATACTTGACACTGATTATAGAGGACTGACCGGCTAGCTCGCTGATAACGCAAAAGCCCGTCCGTCCGTCTGTGACTTCTTCCTTCGTTTTGGCTATTTCTTTGGGCACTGAACACCTCTAAGGAAAAGAGAGGGGTGAGAAAATGAGGTAGAATTCCAATTTATGAATTGCATCCCTAGTAAAAGACTAAAAAATGAAAAACAAACAGAATACCCTCTCAGAGACCTAAAAGAAAATAGCAGAAGTAGTTGTGTGCGGATGGTGCCGTTGTGGGTAAATTCTGTAATGTCCACATCTTCTAAATTGTAAGCATACTACCAATAGTTGTATTTAAACCAAAACAATGAGAACATAAGTTAAAACCAATGGTTTCAAATATTTTAACTACCCTGGGTTTATTTTCCAGAAGATAAAAGGGAAGTTGCCTATATAAATGGGCAACGTAAACAAATACAAAAATATCTCCTAATTATTCCCTTCTTCATTGTCTGTGTGAAGGAAGGGAAAGGAATAAAAGGAAACGAAAGCCATGAGTACCCACTCACAAACCAAAACCACAAGAAAAATAATCTAAAACCAGACGATAGGAGGCAAGAGAAAAAGCAAGACTCTCTACATAAGAAGTGATTTTGCAACACTAATAGGGCAAACCCACATTCCTGCCACAAGCCTCCTGCTTTCAAACAGGCCACACAGCTGGCGGTCTTGAAAGCTTTCCAGATAGGAACCAAGATAGTAAGAGAAATCAGTAGGTCTCAGGACTGAACTAAACCCTAATCTGATTCTGATGAAACCCTGCCCTGCTGGGGTATAATATTAAGGCAGCCAGAAACTCAGTTAAATAGATGATTATAACTTTTAGGGAAAAAACCTAAAGAAACACTGCTATGAACATGGGCCTCTGTAGTTAATAATGAACTGCCCCAAGTACTGAAAGGCACACGCATGCTTTCTAGGGAGAAAAGTCTATCCGCCTGATGCACAACACTGGGAGGACGCAACACCACCTTGAGAAATAATCTAGAGGTCCGCCTCGTGTAAAATCTGCTCTTGGTAAACTATGTTTGTGTAAATATTAAGAGTCTATTTTCCTCTCCGAGTCAAAGGACGATGTGGTTGGAAAGAGGTCTCTCTACATTTGGACTCTGAACTTTGTTTCCAGGGCTCAAGAGCTGTTTAATGTACTGCGTTTTCACCAAGCCCTGGGAGCGTCTCCTGTGAAACTACCTCAACCAACTCTGAGAAGCTAGACACTTTCCTACACAAATCCTCCTTATCTGAATCCCTACAGAACTCTCTAAAGCAGCACTCTGGCTTTGTTTTCAGAACTTTCAAGAAATTACTCATCCAAAAGAGATCTGAGTAGGTTTACCTGAAGGACTGGCCGTGTTACATTTTCTTCCTCACAGAGGAAGCAGTGATACCAGGACCTTCTTCACCCAACAGAAAGGAAGCAAAACAGCTTCCTATTGTACTAGGAATGCTTTTATTTTTTTTAAGCTAGAATATACTTCATAAATTTGCTTCCTAGATAATGTTTTCCTCTAAGTTATAAAATACAGCTTTGGAAGCAAGGCAAAATGACCAAGCAGCAGATAAACCTATCTCCAAACTGCCAATAAGTTACTTATTTCATCACATCACCTAATATAGCACTAAGAAAATCATCGTGTTTTCCATTAAATCTACTCTGATAACCTAACCACCATACTTTTGGCATGGTTCTTACTGAAATATGCTTCCTTCAACAAAGCCATTGTGCCTCCAGATCTTAGTCAAGACTATTAATATGAGCTCATTCCTATTATAAAGATTTACTGATATTTAAGATAAACAGTAGTGATTATTATAACACAAATGGCATAGATAAATGTTATGAGCTTCCTTTTCACTTAGAAAGCAGTATTCATTCCAAGTACGGAAAACCACAGATTTCAATAAGCAAGACACCATTTATGATCATAGGCAATGCTGTAAGAGCAATATGAAATTTACTAACATTGTTCAAAATGTTCATGTCTAGCTCCATTATTCGGACTTAAGTATAGTTTTTCCCTTAGTGTCCTCATCTCTGAGAGTTTTTGAGACACAGTAAAATTCATAGAAGTTTTGGACGCCAATAAACCAATGTCCCAATATGGACTTCAGCCATTTACCATTATGTATGATCCTGAACAAGTCAATTTAAAGCCTCTCTCTGCCTTAGTTTCTCCAACTGTAAAATGGGAAAACTATGTACCATGTTGAGTTTCTGAGTACATAAGAAAACAGAAAAGAAGTAAAGCACATATGGAAGGGTCTGGCCCACAGCAGGTGCTTGATAATTACAGGAATGACGATAATCATTATTGCAGTTGCAGAGATCAACCTAGGAGCCAAGCAGTCACAAGAGTGAAGTGCTCAGGACTTTCAGAAATATTTCAAAGAATTTGTTTTAAAAATGTTTTTACATTTGTATTTCTAGGATCTACAAAGCCAAATAGCATCTCTGTCATTAGGCTGTGTCGTAAAACTCTGTTAGGTACTTTCTTGATGTTAGTGAGAGGCAAGTGTGTATTCCGTCACTACTTGAAACCTAAGGGCTGCCAATTACTGAGTCAGATTTAACTAATACATAAACTACTCAGACTATGCTAAACACTTGGAGAGGCTCATCAAATTTTTCAACAGCTAGTCAGTGAGTGAGTATTTATCGAGTCCACTGTGTACGTAACCTTGTACTTGAAACTTGGCACACACATCAATGATCAAACATAATCCCTGCCCTCAAAGAGTTTACCATCTAAAGGAAATAAACAAACAAGAAATTAAAGAAAAAATGCAGGAAAATATAATATTCGTAGCGTAAGTGTTGGCTAAAGAGGGTTACGCAGAGTGGTTGGTGGACAGCTGATGTTCAGTAGAAAAGTTTCTTTGAGTCAGTTTTGTATGTTTTAAAAACAGGAAGAGTACCATGGATGACTAATAGATGAGAGGAGTTATAAATATAAGTTACAATTTGGACATTGAATGTAGCAACAGTTAGAAAGCACATCAATGCAGGATGAAACAAGTAATTTTCACAGTGAAAAGCAAAATTATCTGGGGTAGGAAAAAAATAAAATTTAGCAAACTTTGAAAAGGTTATTGATTTTAGGTTGATAACAGCCTAATCTGGAAATTTAATAAAATTTCTTAAATGATTATTTGATACATTTATTTATTACAGCTGGGAGGGTGGGGGCATAAGTGCCTGAGGAAACTGAATTTATTACCAAGATCACGTCTCTATAAAACGATGTGTAAATCAAATTGCTGATTATATAGTTATGATGTCTCACTCAGTAAATATTGCCTACCAAACTATTTTTAACCTTTCTGTCCTCTGGCGTGAGCCTATGAGTGTAACTTTCAGATTTTCCAGAAAAAAATAAAATAGTTAAAAAATAAAACAAATCCAAATAAAGGGCCAGAATTTAAAGGATAATAGGCATATGTATACACAACTGTTCAAATACTACATGGGAAGTTAACAGCATTCCCAGAGTAATCCTGGTCCTCAGCAGGGATGAGCAACCTTCCCTGAGCAATTCAGGATCCCACTCCCTGGGCCCAGACCCCCAACTGCCCCCATGACTGGTCCCAGTGCCCTAATGAAGCTCTGCAAGTATTTTTCCCTCTTTCTCCTACTCTGTCCTAAATGATAAAGCATTCCGTTTTTCAAGACTGACATTCATACACCATACACATTCTTAGGACAAAATATACCAAATAAGCTGGTGATTATTTCCCTTCAAATTTCTCTACCTTCCCCATCTTACCAATATATATGCTATCTAACTCCAAAAAGATATGCTGACATTTCTCTTGTCAATCTGTGTACAAAATCTAGTACCAATTTCATTCCCTTAAATTTATTCCCCATAAATTTATCAAGCACCAGGTGCCAGAGGGTATAAAAAAGTTGTATTAATGTTATCCTTACTCTTACAGAATGTATTCTATACACCAACAATCTCTAATAGAAAATTAATACTCGTTCCTACTCATTCCAAGAAGATTTTGCTGTCCCTGGGACTTGCTCCACAGAATAGGGCTTCTGTTTCCAAACTTGGCCTCATGTCTGGAGCAACTCTTTCAAGTGAAGTCAGTTCTACCTTTTTCCCTTTAGTGAAGTTACTATTCACTCTGTTCTTTTTAGATTTCCTTTTTAAGATTATAAAATAAACAAACGCTCATTTTGAAGAAAAAAAGAGAGAAAAGTATGAAAGAGAGAGAAATATGTTCACTACTGCCCCCCACCCCTGAGATGCCTTCTGTTAACAGTCTGGCTACATTTCCATTTAGAGTATTTCTTTCAGGTATTTTTCTATCCATATTTTTCAAAATGATTAAACTTAATCCTCTATAACAATTTACTGCTTTGTTATTTTCCCTTACTATTATTGCTGTTACCATTTACTTAACCATTTCTTCCCTGTTTAACGGTACTGTTCCACTGTTCACAGAAACTGCAAGATGGAAATCTTTGTACATAAATCTTCATCTGGATATACGACTACTTCCTTGAAACAGAATATTAGGAGTGACATTCCTAGGTCAAAAGACTGGACCGATTCATCGTAAGGCTCCTGATCTCCAAAGCCAAAGTGATTTTCAGAAAGTATCAATTTACACCACAAACCAGCATTTCATGAAAATGTTCTTTAATCACAGCCTAATTAACAACGGGGAGACTCATTCATTCATTCATTTTACTAATCTGAAGGGTAGAAAATGGCCTCTTACTACAGCTTTCACTTGCATTTTTTTAAGAATGACCTATTCTTCATAGACACTAATGAAACTTAGCTTTCTCCAAGAATCTCTGACGTGGGGGGCCTATTAACTTGGTCTAGCATTCTGGTCTTTCTGGCCAAAGCTCAGTTACCTCTACCTCCTCACCTCCTAAGTAGAGGCCATTGCCACCAACATTCTAAGCAGCAGACTGATCTCCCTGAGATATGCCTACCCTTCTAGTGACAGAGTCACTCCAGCAAACCAGCCTGTACTACTCTTTACCTCCTCATAAATAGCAAGACAAACCAAAAACACTGGGTTAAAGTTTAACAGATTTCCACAGAAACTCCAACAGTTCTTAATACCATTTTTCTCAATGTTTTCTTGGTACCTATGATATAGTTCAAGGTAGTACTATTTTCAAAGCTGTGCAGTACTTGTAACACAAACTGCAGAATCTGTGTACACATATGCATATAAAGTACACACATTCTTACCTTTATTGTTACCATCCGACACACATCAGTCCAGGTATATATATAGGCATAAAGTACACATGCTCTTACCCTCACTCTTTAAGTTTCCTCACAAACATGTGCATGGATACAGGTATTTCACTGTTACTAGTTCAAAATAGTGACAGCAATAAAACTAATCGAAATAAGATCATGGAAAACTAATCCTTCTGTTCTTCTCACACACACACACACACACACACACACACACACACAGCACACGAGCACAGTGCTATAATCCCTACAATTATACAGAAAACTTTAAGTAACTTGAAGGGCATGTCTTTGGAAAACTGATCTGTAATATGGAAGGTTCACACAAGGAAAACTGATAGGTAACTTACATATGCTTTTTTTTTTTTTAACTTAATGTAACTAACATATGCTGAACCCGGAAAACTGTTGGTCATATCCTCAGGGATCCAATGCTAAAGATTTTAAGCCCCAAAGCTAGTGAAGTGCCCTTGTCCTTTATGCAGATTCACTTCTAGACACATTGGTAGCTCTAAACTATTTCCCCAACCATCATGATCTTCCAGATGCATAAAAGGTACAATAGGAGAGGTGGTAAGGAACTTAACCTTCAGTGGTTTTAAAACTTTACATGTATTGGTGGTAGCCCATAAACTCAACACTGACTTACAAAAGGCAGAAATGGTTTTAAAAAAATAAAAGGCCTCAGCTACCTTACTGAGGTTCTAATAAATAACTTATGTACTGGGTTTCTCTAGAGACTGCACTCTGGATAGGACAATCAGTAACTCAGTCCTGTACCATAGCTCTTTACCAGCAACTAACCCACTTCACTGCCTTTGCTTAAGTTTTCCTTGCCCAATCTCAAAATTTTCCATTTCAATTATAAGATTATATAAATTCTTGAGTTTGCCCACAGAGGGTAATACATTCTGCTTTATGTCCTCTCTTTCCTTACAACACAAGCACACATGACCAGTCTTCGAATCAACAACAATCTTGCCATCCATTTGTTTACACTTTGAATGGTATAAGGAATATACCTGAAATAAGTATGTCTGGTAAAAGAATACTGCAGTATGTCTCCTCTCCTCATAAATGCATACCTATATTTATCCTGAAACTCTTACAAAATCCATAATCGCTACAATCCATTCAAATAGACACCTCAAAGCTTTCTAAGTACCAAACTGCCTTAACTGATTATATTTCAAAGATAAATATTTTAAACAATTCTTCAACCCATTCTCTATAATGGTAATAACAACAAAATCACGGATCAATCACACTGATAAAGTTAATGCAGTTAAAAGCCAACCAGTTAAACAAAGCAGCAGTATAATATGACTGGGTTCATGATCAACCAAAACACCCCAGCTAAAACAAACCTACTAAACTGTGGAAAGAAACCTACCTGGATTTCCAAAGTCATGTTTATCTTATTGGAGGAGGCATTCATACACTAGATAATATGATTAAACACTAATGTATTCAAAGAGTTTAAAAAACGGAATGAAGATAGATAGACAGATAGATAGGTAGATAGATAGATAGATAGGGTTTTAAAGCTGCATTACCTACCAAGTGCTTCCAATAATCCTCAGTCCTCTGGGAGACTGCATTTTAATGAACCAATGACATGCATCCATCCCAGAGGCTCAACCCACATTTCCTGATTTCTATGACAAAGATTGTCATTAACCTACCAAGATCACTAGGAATGCAGTACCAGTGTGGCCACACTTAAATAAACCTTTCATCTACTTGAGCAAAACAAAAACACTATGAAACTGGTGTGGCGAGTTATACGACTCAGCACTATTATACATTAGTTTCAGATGAGACCGCCTGACTAATCAGCGTACCTGAGACTCAGACAGGAAAGCCAAACACGTGGAACTTGCACGAACTTGGAAAAACAAGAACTGATCAAGTCAAGCAATTTTTAGCAGGATAACTTACTGTAAGTTCGTGAAAGCTATATAATGAATAAAATTTACTAATAAAGTCCTACAGATTATATGCAATTGCTGTATTTTGAAGCAAAAAAGACCTTGAGTTTTCAGTGATAAAGGTCTTTACTGAGTTCTTCTACAACTTGTAAATTTGTGAATAAAGATCTTTACCATCTTAAATTCCTTTGAAAATTTCCTCAAAATTCTAAATGAAACAAGTAGTTTCTAGAATATTGTACTTGTCCTTATTGTAGGAAAAACTTCATTAATATCAGTGGTTAAACAAGCAGTCAAGGCTCACTTATAAAGACATGGGTTAGGAAAAAACAAAGCAAAACCTCAGCAGTATCCAAGACTATGCACACAACTGTTAATCTCTCTATGTGAATAAGTACCTACATTTATGTTAAGTATTTTTTCACTGTAAAACATAACTTTCAGTTTGCATCTCTATTACATGAAACTAGACACCCTATTAAATAGATTTAATTCAAATTAAATTAAAAAGGGAAAAACTAATAAGGCTGACAATACCAACATATGATAAGCAACTAGAACCCCCATACATTGCTGATCAGAGTGTAAACTTGTACAAACACTTAAAAAACTGATTGGCAGCACCTACTAAAGGTCACCATATATTATTCCCAAGGTTAAGCAACTTCAATCTTGGGTATGTTTCTAAGAGAAGTCAATGTAAAACATGCATTAAACTGAAAACATGTGTAAGAATATATATAGCAGCTCTATTTATAATAGCCCCAAAATGGAATTGACCCAGATTTCCAGCAGTAAGAAGAACACATAAACTTTGATATATTCACATAATGGAATACTAGGCAGCAATGAAAAAGAAGAAAGCGACACTCTACGCTACAACATGGATGAATCTCACAGATGCAATGCTAGGTTAAAAAAAAAAAAAAAAAAACGCCCGATACCAAAGAGTATATTTATATGATTCAATTTTTATGAAGTTCAAGAACAGGCAAAACTAATCAAGAGGGGATAGAGATACGTCTATGTGGATCAAGACAAGAACAGTAGTTACCTTTGAGGGGACACTAATGAGAGGGGGCACACAAGAGAGCCTACCAAGGTACTGGAAACATTCTATATGTTGATCTGGGTAGTATTTACGAAGGTATTTTTATACATATATTTACACATATATAAAGATTCATCTGAGTCCTATTCCGTCTTACCACTTACTGGCTTCCTGACCTTCAAAAGTTTTAACCTGTCTGAATGTAACTTTTTTCCTCTCAAGGATAGGGAGAATGCCTTTGATATAGGGTCAATGTTAAGATTATAAAACACCGAAAAAATAGTAATTGTTATCTCATTACTTGTTTACAGCAAACGGGGAACACAGTGAAAGGATTTATGAATGCCAGTGGTGAAAAGCACGAGCTGACATTTACGGGGGAAAAAAATCAGACATAATAAATTAAGATCTGTACTAATCTGGGTGCCATAGTGTATAAAAGCAAAAAGTGGAATACAACAAAAATTCATCTGCAGGCACAAGAAAAAAGTTATATTTATGTAATTTTAAAGATTATGAATGTGGGGGTGCCTGGGTGGCTCAGTCAAACATCCAGCTCTTGCTTTCCACTCAGGTCATGATCTCGTGGTTTGTGGGTTCAACCCCCATGTCAGGTTCTCGGAAGACAGCGCAGAGCCTGCTTGGGATTGATTCTCTCCCGCTTTCTCTCTCTCCACCCCCTGCTTCGTTCTCAAAAATAAATAAACTTAAAAAAAAAAAGATTATGAATGTGTATAATAACACCTAGGAAAGATTTCTAGTTGATAAAATAAAAGCAATTCTAACCTCTAAGGGTTGGTTATCTTCAGTCATCTGAAAAAGGGAGTTATGCAAAGCAAATAGGTAAGAAATTAATACAGTAATTTTTTTTCTCTCTTAAGTAAAAACTTTCAATTGGTGAATTTATTGTAAAGCCTCCCCTACTCTCATTTACTTAAGAGGAGTCAGCACAGAAAAAAGTTCTAACACTAAGGAGAGAATTATTTCATTCCAAATTGCTCATTAGAATATAGCCTTTAGTTGTAAAAAGCAAACTCCACATTTAAATTACAACTTCGGCAAAAGTACCACAACTTTAACGTAACATCTCCTGGATTTTTCTTTTACAAAAATGGTTCAAAGTAAGTTATTATCACGTATAAACTTTTCTGCATATAGAAACGATAGCATAAAGGTTTTAAACAACCCAAAACAGAATCTAACATTTACTAACCAATGTAATGCCACAATGCTACAGTCAAAAGCTTAAAATAACCCAACACAATAGAGTAGAGCCCAGAAGTGACCGCAGTCATTTAAATCTTGGAATTTTTATGACAGTTCCTATTGGTCTTTGAATTTATTCTAACTCAAATTTCTCCCTTGCTAAAACAGCAAATTCTACTAAAAGTCTTAAACTAATGTTAAAAATTTCTTAACTGTATAAATTGTATACAGATATTTATTTTCCTTTTCACAATTCTCTTCAGTTCACTATGAAAATGTGTAGGTGAAAGTGAGATATTCCTACCTTAAGCTAAAACGTCTAAAACTATTGCTATGTGTTAATTTGTGTCAACTTTTAAAAAGCAGAACACTTTGGTGTTATTTTTATATCTACATTCCCTACCCCCTCCCCCCCCCCCCCCCCCCGCATTAAACTGCATACCACCAGAGAAACCAAAGTAAAAATCAGACTTTATCCAAATTCATTTTAAGCTAGGCTTTAATTTTCATTTAAGCTTTATCTTTAAATGCTTACATTTAAATTTTCTAGAGCAAAATCTCATTCAATGAGGCAGCAATCAAATATATTGTTAACAAAATCATTACGATGTTATAGTCCCAGCAAAGGCAGTAGGAAAAAATGCATTTTCACACAGATACAAATTACAGTTTTAAACAATAAGTCATGACTTACATCATGACATGAATAGAGATGCTTGAAAGGTTAGAAGACAAAGTCCCCTCAAGGTCAACAGGATTTACTTGTTTAATTCATGTTACATGAATTCCTTTATTAAGGTTTCAAAAAAACAATATGAAAAAAGTCACTATGTGATGATGGAAGCCATTTTAAGATTTGTAAGGCAACGATTTTACTAAAAACACAAGTATACAGTAAACAGCAAGTGGAATTTAGAAGGGGCTGGGGGCGAAGCCAACACAATTGCTTGTTGCTAAAACTGGACAAAGTAAATATTCCCTTTTTTTTTTAACCTCTAGGAATTTTTTTTTCAGAAGACTAGTCAACTTTTTCAGTTAAAAAACACAACTACGCTTGTGTTTGAGCAGAGAGTATCTGTGCCAAGTTTAGCCTACTGTGAATTAAAATGGCTAGGTTCGTAAGGTCTAAAACTTACAGGTTTAAAACTGTGCTCAATAATGAAAAGAAGACCACGTACACTTGAATGTGCTCCACAATATATTACAGTATGATTCTAAATCTATTTCAAGAATGCTGGTCTGACTAAAACTTTTTCCCAACTTATTCCTCATTCGAGATATTAAAATGAGTTTTTCTGTTGAAGTGAAGAGAAAATTCTGCCAAAATCCCCTTTGACTATTTTAGTCATAAGTTTTATTGTTGTTGCTGGTGTTTAGGGAGGGGGTGAAGAAAATAATACTATATATATTATATTAAGGTATATAAGATAGACTGCAATTCGAATAGATTTTAACAGCAAATTTTGATGCTCACAACAATTTTTTTTTTTTAAAGTAACTCAAAAGTGACCAAGCTTGTTTTGCTGCTAATCTTTAAAGATCAAACTCCAGGAGTCCATAGTTCAGAGAAACTCACGCTTTACAAAAGCTGAATGTGGTTGCTTAATACAGAGAAGAGTAAAAAGCACTGAAATCATCATGTTAGAGATGGGGAATAAATTATTTTATAGTTACTATCTCAAGTCATCTGAGCAGACCTGAAAGGTAAACATTCTCTTGATTTAACAAAGAAACAGAAAAAAATGGAGTTTAAATAATCTGCCTCCAGTCTCACTGCTAGTGGCAAAGCAAAGATTTGAAGCTATGATTTCATACTCCAAATTCCATTTTCCACCTTTATCCGATCCAATATTTGGTTACAGAATTTGTCAAAGAGCTGGCAGGACCGGTCTTCCCCAACTGCTTGCAGGGCATGTTCAAAGACTGGACTTTTTTTATTAGCTGACTTGAAGAAATTAAGACTCAAATCCAAACTGAACGAAGTCAAGAGTAACCGGAAGCATTCACTACTACGGCGATGCATACCTCGGGGTGCGGGGCTGTAAAATCCGCCCGTGCCTGCATCTGCCCCAGATCCCCTTCAGCTCTGCACTGCTTCTGGCGCAGCAGGCTCTCCTGAACCCTCCTGGGGCAAGCGTGAGGCAGTGAACGCTACTCTGTCCTCAGCACTGGCCTGAGAGGTTAAGCTTCCTGTTCAGTAACAACGGCCATTTCCCTTCTCCAACACCACAGTGAATAATCTCTTCAGTTTCAGCGTCCTTTTCACACGCTGCCGGGCAATGTAAACATCCATGACACCGAGCTTTTGGCCCTTCCTGGCGGAGATCACCCTGGCCGTCCCTGTATCTGTGTCTTAGTGCTCACCTCGGATCCAGATCCATTATCTCTGCCTATTAACATCCTTCTCATCTTTCAAGGTTCTGCTCCTACTTCATCTTCCTTGACCTCACTTCAGAGAACTAGATCTCTGTAGTCTGCGTTTCCACAGAACTTTCTTTATACGGCTTGTCGGATCCTGTCTTGTATTTTAGTTCCATTGGTCCACACATCTTATCTTATTCTGAGCTCAATACTCTCCTTCTTGCTCTTAAAGGCAAGGGGTTCTGACTTGATCTTTCTATTAATCCCAACAACTCGCAGCACAGGACCTTTCCCGAACCCGTTATCATAAATGCCAATAAATGGAATATATCTGGATCCTCTGGCAGAAGCTAATATTCTACCTGGTAGATACGATAAGAAAACAGTTAAAATGAGAAATGTGGATTATCTGCTGACACCCTTAATACATTGATTCTGCTCTTCCTACATAGACCATGGTCATTTTCTCAGCTACTCTGAACATGTTCCACTGCCTCCTGTTTCCATGAGCTCCGCTCACCCTGCTCCCCCCGCCCCATACCTGCCTACCCCTTTCTTCAACTTCCACAGAAGTTTTTTCTGGAATGAATCAACACATTCACACGCATACCACACAATGTTCTCTAGAAAACAGGGCTGAGCCAGTTGCTTGCGACCAGCGTAGAGCCAGCTGCTACTAATAAGTGTGTTTGTTAATTAAAACACCACACGAAAACACCTGAACAGATTTTAGACGACAGCTGAAAGGCTGCTTGTTGTTTCATCGTGGTAAGATACACAAAGCATAAAATTTACTCTCAAACCCCTTTACGTGTACAGTTCAGTAGTATTAAGGGCATTTACATTATTGTACAACCGGCCTCCAGAACCCTTTTTGCCTTGCAAAACTGAAATTCTATACCCATTAAACAATAACTCCTCACTACCCTCCTGCCCCTGGCAATCACCATTCTACTTTCTGTCTCTATGAATTTAACCACTCTAGGTACCTCACATGAATGGATTCCATTAGTATTTGTCTTTCTATGACTGACTTATCTCACTGAGCATACTGTCTTCAAAGTTCATCCATGTTGTCAGAATTTCCTTCCTTTTTAAGGCTGAGTAATATTCCCTTATGTGCGTACACCACATTGTGTTTATTTATTCCTCTGTCAATAGACACAGAGTTGCTTCCACCTTTAGGCTATCATGAATAATGCTGCTGCGAAGCTAGGTATACAGCTTAGGGTTTAAGGTAACTCCAGTTACTCTGGAGGGGCTGCACGGAGAGAGGACAAAGGTACCTCAAGGGCAAAGAAAGTCATCTTACAAAGCAGATAAAACTGAAAGACGGCCAGCGCCCCTTACAATACTGATGGAGATGGGTTTAGATAAAGATGCCAAGGACCAAGAGCTGCTGGCAAGACAAATCAGTGCTTCGTGTTCACATAAACTCAATACTTTTTTTTTTAACATTTATTTTTGAGACAGAAAGAGACAGAGCATGAGCAGGGGAGGGTCAGAGAGAGAGGGAGACACAGAATCCGAAACAGGCTCCAGGCTCTGAGCTGTCAGCCCAGAGCCCGATGCGGGGCTCGAACTCACAGACCGCGAGATCATGACCTGAGCCGAAGTCGGATGCCCAACCGACTGAGCCACCCAGGCGCCCCAACTCAATACTTTTTAATACATGCTATAGACCCGATAGTGACTACTTGAAGAGTAATGTCTGTGTACATGCGTATACACACTGGCCTCCCCTCCACCGAGAAGAATCACTAATCACACTCAAACAAATGAACCCCTGCTATTGCCTGTCCTAGAGCATATTAGAAAAGTTGTCCTTGAGAAAAGCAGCCCCTTTAACATCAGCACTTGTATTCTATGTGGGGCTCATACTTTCCATCAGGAAATAATACTGTCTCTCTCCTCTTCTTCCATATTCCTAGCTCCTCCCATAAACGCCAAGATGGTTCACATTCTTCACCCCTGATTTCCAGGATAAGAGGGTAGAGTTCGGTCCTGATACAGGAAAGTTTCTACTGCGAATGAGGATTTGCGAATGACTGCACACAAAGCCGGATCTGGGTCACTCACAGTCAGAAGCTGTCACACTGCCTGCCTCCCAAACATCTAGAAGAGCAAGATGACAAGAATTCCTGCCAATAAATCCCTCCCAAGATCCCTGTCTGGTCAGCAGAAGCATGGGAGCAAGGGGTCTGACAAAGGAAAGAATTTGGAGTCCACTTTCCAAGAGAGATCTTTCTGGATGAGGCAATGGAAGATACTGATTAAGAGCACAAACTCAGGGGATGGTGGGGAGGGGGACGCACAAACTCTGGAGGTAGTGCTGAGATTCGAACAGTGGCTCTCCACGGACTAGTTGCGGGACCTTGGGCTGCTTACCTAACCTTTGTGTGCCATCTGCAAAACAGAAGTCATAACTATACCCTCCTCGTGGTGTTGCTATCAGGTTTTAAGTAAATGAGTTAATAGCGATGAAGCACTTAGAACAATGCTCGTCCCAAGGTAAGCACTATAGACACAAGTGCCTGTAAAATAAACAGGTAGTTCAAGTTCTGTGAAAACGACTGATCGTGCAAAGGCACAAAATGAAGTCCTGGTACCTCAACCACTTTTTAAGTGTGTCCATTCCTCAGCACACACATGTATAACCGCAAATTAAATTATTCATAGCTAAAGTCAGTAAGACTGTACTGCAGTGATGCCCCGAAAAATGTGCTTAACTGATTTGTTAATTACGAATGCATATTCTTTTAACAAAGAAAACAGATTACTCGTGGATGTCTCTATTTAGTACTTAAAATATTACTTGCTAGCTTCATACTTGTTTACATTTTTCTAATTAGTCAATTCCAGCTTCTGGCAAAACAGAGTACAGGATAAAAGCTACATGACTTTTCCCTACAATGGCAACTATATACAGAAAGGACAAAAGAGAGACCTTAGGCCAAATTTCCTAACACTCAAATGCTTTCCATTTAATAATACGTGTTCAATACTATGTTGTCTCCTCAGTATATTTTGTACAAATGTGACATTTAATTTATACAGAAAATTTTAATTCAGTACAAAATATGTTCTTACCTTAACTAGTATAGATCTCAGTAATATACACCTGGCGTGATATAATATCAATGAAACACTATCACATACAGAAGTAGTTAATTAAACATCCTTTTCTAAGTAATTTGTTTTGATACACTAATGACATTTTTTATTTTTTTATGTTTATTTTTAAGAGAGAGAGTGTGTGTGTGTGTATATGTGTGTGTGTGTGCGCGCATGTGTGTGTGTGCGCGCATGTGTGTGTGTGTGTGTGTGTGAGTGGGGGAGGGGCAGAAACAGAGGGAGATAGAATCCAAAGCAGGCTCCAGGCTCTGAACTGTCAGCACAGAGCCTGATACGGGGCTTAAACCCACAAACCCCAATGATCTGAGCCAAAGTCGGATGCTTAGCCAATTGCGCCACCCAGGCGCCCTGCTAAACTAATGACATTTAAATTAAGTACCTTGTAGTTTTAAGATTCAAGTATCTGAATTAAAAAAAAAAAAAATTGACCACATTAATGCAGTCAACTTTGGGATCTTTGGGATCTAATGTAATAGAAAGCAAAACAAAACAAAAAAACCTCAAATAGTCCCTTAGGGCCCACAGAAAAACCAAACCTTTTTATTAGAGTATATTTTATTATTGTTATTATTTACTATTATTATCTTTTGTAAGTTCTGAAGATCTAATTTTCAGAAAATTCAAAACAGTTCTATAAATTACCCCCCTTAAAGTGTAAAACTTACAAATACTGCTTTATGTTCTTCCTAATGTTTATACCATTTCAAGTAAAATTTCACGCTAAGACATTCTTAGTTTGATACTGCATTATCGTTACTGTGAAGGAAACCTAAATAAGTTAGCTTTTTCCCTCTGATTCTACATCTACGAATACGTTTTTTATTTGATCATCTTCATACTACTCAAACACGATTGCCAGATTCTATACGCTCAACTACTGCCAATCTTATAATTCTGGATCGTGTTACATACTGCAGGTGTGCCAAAACACACTTCATATAATATTAATACATAATATTCCATTCTATTTGTTTTTAAAGAAAAAGATTTCTCTCCAGCCTACAACTTACCTACTTTCCTCCCTTTGCAGTCACTTACACATACACACACCCTAGTTAAAAATCTCTTCTGGAATATTGTTTAGCTAAGCAGGAAAATTTATGTAAGGTAGGTTCCAAATATGCTTTTTAACACATACAACACAAGTAAGTAATGCCACTGGATAAAGCAAATGAAGGTACTATTTCAGAAGTAACAGCCTATAAGCCATTAACCATTAACTTATATTCTATTTCACTACCGGCACTAAGCAGAAAAGATAAATATTTAATATCCTCCCATGGTCAATAAATTTGAATTATTTCAACAGTCACTGCAAATACATTAGCGAATGCCTCTAGTTATAACCCCATAGGTTAGTAAACAATTTTCAAGGGACAAAATCACTAGCAGAACTGAAGTTTATTCAATGCCTCCGATTAAATATTCCTTTAAAATTTGTTTTTATAAATAAAGTCAGTGCAAAATTTCTACTTTTGCCCCTTTTGGTCCCTACGTTTCATTCTGCCATATGTAACAGCCTTCCTAGGATGTCAAAAATATCTAAAAGAATGGATGAATATTTTCATACCATGACTATCTCAAAGACGATCCCTAAACCCAAGTAATCAGTAATGATTTACACTGGCACATTAATATAGGCAACCAACGCAAAATTAGGAGGACCAAAGATCCCTATCTTCTCTTTCATTAAGAACGTGAATCTTATTTGAAGCTTTCATCATAATTCAGGGTTAAGAAGGGGTGCCTGGCTGACTCAATCACTATAGCATTTGACTCTTGATCTCAGATCTCAAGGTTCTGAGTTTGAGCCCCAGCCTGTGAGTAAAGTTCACTAAATCACTAAATCAATAAATCAATCAGGGTTAAGGAAAGTGGAAGATATTCAACTTGAGTTCTACCACACAAAATAATATTCCTAGAAAAAATGTTTTTTCAAAACCCATTTTTGGCTGGAACCTGGGACACTCTCGGATGAACAGTATCACAAACGGTTATTACATTGCCTCACACCAGCAACAAAAGGCCTATTAATCTATATATTCTATTTGTATGGCACTAGAGCATGTTTATAGTTCTGTAAAATCTTACCGGCCCTTGTAAAAACATTCCGATAAGAAAACTCAGAGTCCCCACCAGGGATTTCAGGAACCCACCTCCTGTCCACTTTGCAGCAGTGGGACAGAGGACAGACATGCCTCCCCTCTGCTGGGGAATAAGAGAATACTGTGCCTCCCCCTGAGTGGTGGGGGCAATCTTGGGGAAGCAGGAAATGTTATGGGAAAGATAATGGGTGGGGAAAGGTGGGGAAGGTTTAAGAGGGTCTGAAGACCAAGACAGGAAATTTGAGGGCAGGTGCTAAGCTGGAGACAAGACTGCCATGGGTAAAGAACAGTGAGTGCCAGCAGAACTAACCAGTGGACAATTTCCAGCCCCGGGCCAGCCTGCTGCCTCTCTTTCAACTCACCTCACCTGCTACCTTTGCCCAGAATTTCACTCTTTCTGTGGCCAGCTACAAAACAGAACACAGACTCTCTTATGTCTCCATTAACAACAAACCGTTCAGATCTCCGAGGATTTTTCTGCTGCTAACAACAACAACAGAGTGTTAAATGGGCCCTCTTATGCATTGATTAACTGTAACTCTTTTTTGGAGAAAATGAGACTCCATTCCAGGAACTGGGACAAACCGTGGAGTGGAGGAAAGATGACGGCTTTTCTCTGGACCAGAGAAGAAATAAAAGTGGGGCTGAGGGCAGCGCAGGTTCCAACAGTGGTGGGAAGAAGATTTTCAAAATTGTAGTAAGTCTTGGGGCACCTGGGTGGCTCAGTCGGTTAAGCCTGGGATTCGGATCAGGTCGCCATCTCGTGGTTTGTGGGTTCGAGTCCCATGTCAGGCTCTGTGCTGACAGCTCGGAGCCTGGAGCCTGCTTCGGATTCTGTGTCTCCCTCTCTCTCTGCCCCTTCCCCGCTGATGCTCTCTCTCTCTCTCTCTCAAAAATGAATAAACACTAAAAAAATTTTTTTAGTTGTAGTAAGTCTCACAAAACAAGTCAATGCTGTAAATCAGATCTGCCTTTTCTTTTTTTTTTTTTTTTTTTTTTTTTGAGAGCGTGAGCAGGGGAGGGGCACAGAGGATCCAAAGCAGGGTCTGTGCTGACAGCAGCAAGCCGGACAGGGGGTTCAAACCCATGAACCATGAGATCATGACCTGAGCCGAAGCCTGACGCTCAACCAACTGAGCCACCCAGGTGCCCCTCAAGACCTGCTTTTTGACAAAACTTCAACCGTTCAAAAGACACAATACAGTTCTAAATAGTATAAAAAATAAACACTTAACTGTCTCAAGAAGACAGTTCATTTATTTAATGTAAAATGTGTCTCAAGTGGAGTTCCTGTTAACATAGTCTTTTCAACTGCTGATGCCAAAGCTTCAGTTTTGTAGTAAATTACAGTGGCCAAGATAATCTACGAGTAATTTACCGGCCAAGTTCTTTAATCACACCTGGAAACATTTAAGGCTGTCATGCCATGTATGCTAATGGTTAGGAAGCAGGGCCTGTAGATTAACCACATCTGAAAAGTTAAATTATCATTTCATACAACTCCAAAGGATCACAAATAATGCAATATGGTTACTCCCCAGGGGTAAAAAGGCAATGTGTGACATATGGGAATAGAGGGATAAATGATCACTCCAAAGACCTTCACAGACAGTTTTTTCAAAGAATTTGTAAACGTGCCATGCATGGTTTATAAATTTTTTCTCTGCTCAGAAGTTGTCTTCATATTTAGAAATGTAATCTTTCGGCCAGATAAAATTTCAAAGCATTTTTAAAGAAGTATACTTAGTGTAATTTTTTCCCCAGAGGATTAATAGCACATGCACACAACCACTGCCCCAACACATACTGTCTTCTCTCTTTCCAGAAAGAGAGGGAAACACTACAAAACCCAGCAAGCACAAAAACAATTAGCAGCAGTTCGATAGCAACTAAACCTTGACTTCTAGAAATACATATAATGCTTGGAGCCATTCCAAATAACTTGTAAAATCCTATTAAAGTGAAGAATCACTCATAATTTAGATCTGTTTTAGCTGTAAACTCCTAAATGTAACACAAGCATTTAATCCCTCTCACAAATAATCTATGATTTAAATGCCAACTTATTTTGCCTAGTATTTTCTGCTACTGCTCTCCAAATCACAGACTTTTTTTTATTGTTTTTCCTATTCACCAGGATTTGAAGGAGCCCTATTCCAAGACTCTCAAAATGTTTTAAGTAACTGAGGCAAAAGATCTGCCTAAGTGTCAAAAGAGCCAGCAACTAGTAACTTCAAGGTCACGGGCCAGAGAGCGGAAGTGAAGCTGAGGCAACGAGGCCGTTAGAACGAGGGCTCCACGTCCACCATCTTCTCCCCACACCACACCGCGGCTCCGGCCTTCCCCCATACTCCTGTCCAATACAAGGAACTGCAGTGCTTGCTATTTTCTTGTGAAATGACATTTTTTTTAGGTTTTTTTTAATGTTTATTTTATTTTTGAGAGAGATAGAGCACAAGCGGGGGAAGGGCAGAGTGAGAGGGAGACACAGAATCTAAAGAAGGCTCTAGACTCCCAGCTGTCAGCACAGAGCCCGATGCGGGGCTCAAACCCACGAACTGGGAGATCACAACATGAGTCGAAGTCGGACGCTTAACCAACTGAGCCACCCAGGCGTCCCTCATGAAATGACATTTCTAAGGGAGTTACTCTCACCATGAAGAGTTAGAATCTGTGGTATTTGATGTATATGTATATGTATATGTATATGTATATGTATATGTATACACACACACACACCACTCTAGTCAAGAAATAATCAACTTATCTGTGTTCATAAACAGAACTTATATGGTTTCTTGTGACACTGTGAAATGTACAGAGATCTATGGATGAAATCCTAACAGTAAGTGTTCAATAATAAAACGTTTAATCAGGAATAGAACATTTTCACATGTATCTCCTTCAAAACTGCAGACTCTGCTTCTCTGGCCCTCACTCTGGCACCCCACTGCACCTGCCATTCTGACCTGTACAATGACTTTTTAATAACTGTTTACAGCCACTGGGTGTAAACATCAAAGTGCTTGCTAAACATTAATTACTTCTTCTCTTAACATCCCTATTTACAGAGATAAGCAAACTAACTCCTGGTAACATCCCTATTTACAGAGATCAGTAAACTAAGACTCAGATTAAAGCCTGTGCCTGTACTGAGCACAATATTTTTATACTGCTAAAGCTTAAAATTCCAATTATTGGTGAAATGACTATCAATCTGAAAGTGAGCTATCTGCCTTTTTCCTTTAACAAGCTAAACACCGTCATAACAAATTATTTTATTTTACAAAATAAGGAACTTTATCCTATGTCTATATCCAAATGGCCCACTGGACTAGAAGTTCCAAGTGGGCAGCCAGCCTCTGGAACTGCATTATTCAACACTGCACCACTGGTTTCTGGCCTATTATCTAGATCATGGTAAGAACTCCGAAAACGGGCGTCTGGCTGGCTCAGTTGGAGGAGAATGTGACTCTTGATCTCAGGATTGTGAGCTCGAGCCCCATGCTGGGTATAGAGATTACCTAAATACGTAAACTTTTTAAGAAACTCCGGAAAACACTGGTGGGAGGCAGGCAGGCAGGCAGGCAGGGAGGGAGGGAGACGTGGAAGCTATAGAACAAAGACTGGGTTGGCTCGTCCATCTCTATACTCAAGCTGCTAGGCTCCACAGAAACCTTAATTTCATAAATGGTAACAAATTAATGCTTAATGCAATTCCTACGTATATGTGTTCACTGCATTCCCAAACATTCCCAAATTTTTTCTCATGATGGAATTTCAGAAGTTTAATTTGTCGACAAGCTTCATGAGAGGTTGGTCAGGATTTTTCAAGTACAAAAGCCTAATTTTAATATTTGCCAACACCATCCATGTAAAATATACTGGCAGATTCATATTAAATTGGCCTAAAATGGTTTTCTTTCATGTCAATAAAATGTAATCTCTTATTTTTAATCATCTTCATTCTATAGATTAAAGGGCAAAAATAGTGAGATTTACCTCTTATATTTACAGTCCATACTGAATTCACATACATTAACTTTTACATTAAACTTTAAAATATCACGACTTACTGAAATTCTTAATTTAAAAGAAATACCCACCCCCCCCCAACACACGCCCAAAAAAGAGAGACAACACAAGATACAACCTCCTAGGCCTGCTGTAGCAGAAATCAACATCTCTGTTGTGATGCCTCTAGACTCACTTCAAGCAGAAGTTTTATAAAAAGCTGAAACACCAGTTCCCCGGGAGCAGGACTGGTGCACCCACAGCTACATCTCTAGAAAGGCTAAGTTTATGGCGTTTCTACAGTACTCATTCACATTACAGTAAATGTCTTAGGAAGAGAGGGTAAGAAGTTTCTCTGAATTTTTTTCCATCAATATTTCCTGACAACAAATGGCTGAGGCAACAAAAAAAGGAGAAGCTGAATAAGAAACACTTCCTACCCACTGGGAGTTTATAATCTAGCATGAGATATTAAGGAAAGATACAAATGGCTCTAACATAAGGTGAGATCAGTGCCCTAGAAAGAACAAAGAAATGTTCTGCAGGTTCCTAAAGGTAGTAAAGAATACAAGAGATTACCCTTAACATGCATCCTTTCAACAGGCAGGGGTGAGGGAAAGGGTACTCCTTGCAGAGGAAACAGGTGGACAAAAACTCAAGAAAGCAAAAGAGAGATGAAACACTCACGATGCAATACAAGCATGAGTAAGGCAGGAAGAGAGAGACAAACCAAGATACAAGTGGGCATTATTACTGAAGACCTAGAAAGGCGGTCGTACCTATTTGAGAAGGTTGTGGGAGAACTAAGTAATCCGCGTGAGCTAGCAGGTGGTCTGATTGTAGTGCTTTAGCAAGTTTAATCTTATTTCAGTATGAAGATCAAGTGACTCAGCCAAAAAGGCAAGGAGGTGCTACAACAGTCCAGGAACGAAGTACTGAGGGTCTGAATACACGCGGTGATGGGGGGATTGGGGGATGTATACGATGTCACGTATACATATGGAGACATTGTGAAGTTAGGCTGCATATAACTTGGCAGGCGAGGACGTGTAGAAAGTCAAGACAGGAGAGTCAACAGCTGATGTTCTGTGCCTGGGACAGTGGCAGCACCAATTAACAGAAAACAGGAAATCTGGAGGGAGAACTGGTTTGGGTGGAGGAAAGTAAGGAGTTTCACTTTGGTTGGGCTACCCTGAAGGTGTAGCACACAGAATTGTCAAGCAAGCAGCTAGAGCTTAGAAGAAAGGTTAGGTTGGGGTTATACATTTGGGAGCTATCCAAATAAAGGTGATGGCAGAAGCTTGGACAGGATAAGATCACTGATAAAAAAGAATATACTGGCACAGAAGAGAGGAAAAATGTGTGAAAATGCCTACCTGTGGGGATGGGGCAAAATGGGAAGAAAAATGAGCAATGGATGGGCAGTATTGGGCAGAGACAAAACTAAAGTCATGCTCAGTTCAGTTCAGCAAAAGTTAATTGGGGGCCTGTTATATGTGAGCATCACTACCTTATGGTAAAATGATGAATAAATAGTAAAGTTCCTTCTTTAAAAATGTGATGTCAAGGAAATAAGCAAAAAAAAACCCCAAAAAACAAAACAAAACAAAAAAACCCAAAAGACTGTTGCAAAAAGAACTTAGGAGGACATAATTATAGCTACAGACACAGTAGAGAATCAATACTCAGAAGAATACTGGGGACAATTTTACGTCAATATTTGAAAAAATACAGAATGGAAAGTATTCTAGAAAGATACACATTATCAAAAATTTGTCTCAAGAAGCTAGTGAGAACCAGGAAAAATAGTTACCCGAGAGCCCCTAACAGACAACATAAGCAAACTGTATGAGCACACTGCTAGATACAAACTGGAGGGGGCTGGGGGAACTATTAGGAAACTAAGTATAGGAGGGGACTTCCTTGACCTGCTCAAGGGCTTCGAGAGGCCCTCTGCACACTCTGGGTGGTCTCCAGCCATGAAAACTCTGCTCCCCAAGCTTTCACATGAAAAGTGACTGCATGTACAGTCAGGTCGGCATTCCATCAAATCCTGAATTGTCTGAATTCAGGAACTAATACAGACCTTCATGTCATTTTCCAAAAGGAAAAAAAAACCCATAATTCTAGATATCTCCAATTTTTAAAAATATTCTATGATGTATGTTTCATCTGTGAATCTAATTTTCATGCATTTTTTCCCATTATAGCTTATCTTGTAGTACTAATTTCCACAAGTTTACTCCCAAATATAGAAGAGAGCTCTTTAATTTATCCTAAAACTGATTCTTCTAAGACTCCTAGAGGCACTTTTACCCCACCCTCAATTCCAGCGTGATGGACTCTGAAGAATTTATCCAAGATCATATTTCAATAACCTCAGTTACATCCTCCTCTTCAGTATTAATAGCTCCAAGAAACGAGTAAAACGAGTATTTGCAGTTTACTGCCTTGTGTCCAGATAGTTCATTATTTTTATTTAACAGAAGAACATACAGCGTTTCTTCTGTGTGTGTTGAGAACACAGTTTTGTTCTATGGCAAAATAACATGCTGTTCTCACACTCTTCCAAAGAATGCCCAGCCTAATAGTGACCTCTGCTCAATATCTACAGAGAACCATCGACAACAGCTATTGATTTTTTTACCCTGATTATAACTACATTCAGGATTCCTCAGTTAATATATGTAATTCATATGATTTTTCCTAAGCAAACCACTGAGAAGTATCCCACACTCGTTCACTCAGTTTTTTGCTCTCTTGTTACCTACTGTTAGGTTTTTTCCTGGGGCCTTCACGGCCCTTCCTGGGATATTCACTGCCCAAAAAAGTTAAAATTTGACTACATATACCCTCCTTCGTGTCATTTACAAAAATATGGAATGAGATTCGTCCTGGCACAAACTCCTCGGGGACCCATGCACACACACAAAAACACACCTGTGCCTCTAGAGAAATGACCTTCACAACCAATGCTTACTTCCTGTTTCTAAGCCAACGTGACTCCATGATAACATTTCTCCTCCATCCTATAGTAACACAAAAGTTTTTATTCCTTTTGTATTAGAACTTATAAAGTTTACATAAATTACCTTCACAGTTTCTCTCTCACCAACATACTCCAATAATCCCCTACAATAACTCCAGTTTGCCAAGTAAGCAGGCTTTTCTTTTGTGAAACCAGACTCAATAATTTTTTGTTTCAAACACCTGAACATTAAAATACAGCAAGACTAGGGGCACCTATCTGTTCAGTCAGTAGAACATGCAACTCTTGATCACAGAGTTATAAATTTGAGCTCCACTTTGGGTGTGCAGATTACTTAAAATCTTTAGGGGCACCTGGGTGGCTCCGTTGGTTAAACATCTGACTCTTGATTTCGGCTCAGATCATAAACTCATGGTGGTGAGATCGAGCCCCGAGTCTGGCTCCTTACTGAGCCCGGAGCCTGCTTAGGATTCTCTCTCGCTCTCTGCCCCTCTCCCCCATACATGCTCCCTCTCTCGTTCTCTCTCTCAAAAAAGAAAAAAAAAATAAATATACCCCTATTTTTTCATCCCTAAGTATACAATTTACACATGAATATCAACAGTTCCAAGGATTACTAATGAATCTTTCTTTACCTGGGCTTCTGACTTGAGGAGGGTTCATTTGGATTCATTTTTAATCTTAACAAGTAACTCTTTGATTTGATTTTGGCCCACTTGACTTCTAATTTACATCTTGCATGTTACACTTTCTTAATTGGGCAATGTTTGATTTTTTTTTTCAAGAAAGCTATCTTCTATAATTATAGTTTCTTTTAATTTTTCAAAAGGTCATGAAGAATTTCTCCCCATGCATGTGATCCAATTAATCTCACACTTCATACTTTTTCCAGGATACTCAAAACAGTGTTTTAAAATAAACATTAATATTCAATTATGTTTTTATATCTTTTAAATTAACTTAATAAAATGTTTATTAAGCATCTACTATAGTCCAGGCAAAATACTTAGTGTTTATAAGTGGTATCTCTCTTAATCATGAGGTAAGTACTATTACTCTCCTTTTCATTTTTTTTAAATGTTTATTTTGACAGAGAGTGAGAGCGAGGGGGGGTGGAGAGGGAGGGGCAGAGAGAGAGGGAAACAGAATCCCGACCATGCTCCACACCATAAATGCAGAGCCCAATGAAGAGCTTGAACTCACAAACCATGAGATCAGGACTTGAGCCAAAACCAAGAGTTGGACACTTAACTGAGCCACCCAGGTGCCCCTCTTCTTTTTAAATAAGGAAGTTGAAACTCAGAGTGCTGAAAAAGGTTGCCCAATGTCCCAAAGTTTATTATGTGACAGGAGTCAAAATTGTAACCCAAGATTTCTGACTCTGAACATTAGTCCCGTCCCATCATGCACACTGACAAAAAAAACTAAATGAGACAATCCTTGTACCCAAGAAGGTCACTGGCACGCAACAAAAGAATCCAACACAACTTGTGAGTTCTTATCAATTTTCTTAATGCCATTTTGTATTAGAAAACTTTCTGGGGGCGCCTGTGTTGCTCAGTCGGTTAAGCATCCAACTTCGGCTCAGGTCATGATCTCACGGTTTATGGGTTTGTGCCCCACATTGGGCTCTGTGCTGACAGCTCGGGAGTCTGGAGCCTGCCTCTGATTCTGTGTCTCCCTCTCTCTCTGCCCCTCCCTAGCTCATGCTCTGTCTCTGTCTCTCAAAAATAAATAAATGTAAAAAAAAAAATTTATTTTAAAGGAAAAAAAAAACTTTCTGACTACCCCTGAAATCATTGTTGCACTATATGCTAACTAACTTGGATGTAAACTTAGAAAGACAGAAAGAGAGAGAGAGAGAGAGAGAGAGAGAGAGAGAGAGAGGAAGGAAGGAAGGAAGGAAGGAAGGAAGGAAGGAAGGAAGGAAACTTTCTGAAATTATTTTGGAGTTTCTTCCACTCAGATTTACTAAATTAAATTTTGTGCAGTTAAACATTTACTAACCTCCTATTACCCTGAATGTACTATGAACTGTGGTAAGTGCTCATAGGGGAAGATAGAGGGCAGTTAAGAAATACATTTTACATCATGAGCCAACACACACAATAAGTGAAACCAAAGTTGCATGAAAAAGTATTTTCTGTTATTACATGTGATATACTATCATGTATGTTTTTCTTAATGCTAGTCATGACCCACTAAATTAATTTTACAACCCACTTACAGGTCATATGCCACAACTTTCAACACACGGTCCTGTATGATACGCTGACCAGAAGAAATCTCCACTTTTGCTTCTGACTCAATCTGCTTATCCTTTTTAAATGAAGCTTTTATGGAAATAACACCCATTAGGGCTAATTTTGCTCCTATGCTTAGCAGTATCATAACAGATCATTCAAACCACCCTACATTTTAATACATCTCATATTTAATGGTACACTACTTTTGAGAGAGCCTCAAATTTTTCCTAATTTGAAAATGTTAGATTAGACCCAAACTATTGACACAAACTAGCATTTTACTTTGAAAATATTTTTTTAAAAATTCACTGCAGCAATCTTGCTTAAAGTAATTTCACAGTGAGTCTATTACCATTAAAGAAAACATATTTAAGAAAACCAACCAACTTGGGCATTTAAAAGAACCGAAATCATCCTTAAACACTGAATTTAGATAAGCCAACTTTTTCTTTTAAAAATTTTTTTTCAGTCTGGTAAATGTTTTTTTTAGCAAATAGATGGAAGAGAGGTTAGAAATGAAAATGATCATACACACATTTCAAAAATGAAAAACGCTAAAGGATTAAAGAAAATTCAGTAATCTGACCAAAGTCATAAATGTCCCAAGTGGTAGAACTTGGACTAGAACCTAGCAGCTTGTCTGTGGTGACTTGTATGTAGTACGACTATGATGCACTTCGTCCACACCTAACCAAATCACTACCACCAAACCAGTCTTGATCTCTCCCTTATTTAAAATTCTAGGGTTTAAAGAAAACTTCTCAGGTAATCATGTTCTGACCTACACAAGCGAAGCACACTTGATTATGTAACGGTATGCACTGTCCTCTGATTCCCGTGCTTACCTTTTAACTCCTCAGTAAGGTCTTTACATGTCTTATAAATAAACTGACCCTTATAAACTGTTAAGCATGGGAAATATAATTTAGCCATAGAACTACTTGAAAGTCAGTTTCATATTTAATCTCCTTAATTGCACACGATGCCTGCCAAGACCTTAGTCCTGGATTCCATCATGTTGCTGTAACCATCAAAAGAAAACCCACTTCTTCTCTACAAAAAGGAACTGCTCCCTTTATTTGCACAATCTACCGTCTCCCAAGGGTATGACAAAGGTTTCAGCTGTAATTTTAAACCCACTGCAAAGCATCATAAATAATATGAAAACATAAATCGTTTTCATCTTACATTGTCAGGGCATTGTTGTTTATAAAAAATGATTTAAAAAGTTATTTTTAAAAGTCATCACTATATGCCCATGTTATATTTTCAAATACTAAATGATAAATCTGATTGAATTTTACAACTCTTTATTTTCATATATTGTTGATTTGGTTTCAGTTTAAGTAATCTAAAAGACTAGAAAAAACAAAATTCATATTCAACTACAAAACCCTTAGAAGCCTTCTCACACAGATGTTCCCAAAGGTAGTTCTAGCTGGAAATCCAGAGATGACCCATGCATTCCTTTCCTTTGAAGGCAGTAACAATCATATTCTCCAAAATCAGCACAGAGTAACTGCACTCTACTACATATCAATCTGAAATATATTAAAAAGTATGACGTAGTCCTAATCTAACAATTCAGAGACCAAGGACACTGTCTTTGATGAAAAAGTAACAATATGTCTCTAAACTTCAATTACAGAATCTCTTGACAATGGTATTTACCAGAAAAATACGGAAATCTTTTAGGTAATATTAAGAGTTCAACATTAATAAAAATTAAAACAAGCATCTACTTAATGCTAAGGGATTCTACGAAAAATGTCTGCCCACTAGTAGCAATCTTAAAAAATAAGAGAACTTTATTTAAGCAAGAATGGAAAAAGACATTTATTCTTCATGTAGCACAGATTTTGGGGGAAAAAAAGTTGTTGGCTTATTATTCTCAGAGATTTGAACAGTCCCAATATAATGAATTTATTTATGGAAAAAATTAAGCCGATCAAAGCCTACTGTAATTAAAGGTGTTTTGGCACAGATGTTGGCCCTCGAACGTTTGCTTTGTCAGCTGTCTAATCCACATTGACATTGCAGTAATTAGCACACTGTCTATAATATTTTAAATGCAAATTCAACAAAATTAAGCTATTATATATTGGGAAATGAATACTGATCAAGCTATCAAATATACTTCTATCTCTGTTACTATAAGATGTCAACCATATGTGTGGCACATGGCCAGATCAGCCATGCTCACTATGAAAAACATGCAAGAATATTCAAAACCAGAAGAAAGACTGTGCTGACCTAAGCTAATAAAATCACACAAACATCCACCTAAAGGGGAACAGATCCTGACGCTTGAACAAAGGAATCAAAGTTAAGAGTCTTCACGGCTGCCTATCTCACAAACACTCTCTGAGACAGATATTCATCTCTTCATTTATTTGTCTTGACATTTACTGAGTCTCTACTTTGTGTTAGACACTATTCTAGGTCCTGGGAACAAAGGCGCGAATAAAATGAAGGAGAAAATTACCCTCATGAAACTTACATTCAATAAGGGATGCAAACAGGTTTCCTGTCACATACAAACTCCAAAATACTGCCTGAAATCATAGGCTGAGAAAGCTTCTAAGGCTATGTCCAAAATTCATCAAAAAAAAAGCCATGATTTATTAGCAATATATGTTATGGATACAATAAACAGTGAAAAAACAGAATGGGAACTTAAATCTGTCATCCCCATTCTAAGGAATTTTTTTTTCCTATTTCTGTCCTACTTACATATCACATAAAGGGTAATCTAATAACATGAAATTTTTCAAAGTGTGATGACCTGTTTTGTGAATCTGAATGAGACTGAATGGTTTTCTCCACTTTGGCAGAAGCAGAGGAATGTTATATTCAAATGAAACTATTTTACACAAGAGCGAAGGATCTTCACACTTCTCAATAATAGTCTTCACCTGCCTTTTCAGAATTTCAAAAAAGACTATGAAGGAGATTATTTTATAGCCCTTGTCTCTGTTTTTAAAAGTTTCTTTTTTTTTTTTGTCCTCCCAATAAATGTCCCCACAGCACAAACAGAAACATTAAGAAGCTAATCATTCTTACAGCAACACAGGGACAGGATAACTGTCCTAGCAGCTGTACTCCCAGGAAACTGTGAATTACAGAAAATTTTGTTAAAGAAACTATGTTCTAATGATTTAAAATATGAAAAGGAGAAAAATAAAGGCTGGAAACTTTCATACACTATATAGTTCAATACTAAAGGAACATGTAATAAGTAAACAGCTTTGTTCCCAAAAAGCAAGCAGGTCACAATTTCCTGCAGCTTAACCCTTTAACACCAAATGCCCCCCAAAAATAAGTTTCCCTATTAGTTGACTGTTACATTGATATGGAAACTGAAGGGCACAGGAGAAATGGCTTCACCTTACATTTCTAGAATCCCTTGCCAGATTTTCACATTCATTACTTCATTTAACCATCAAATATTTGGCTAGTTGTTTTCACAAAACAGAAAACATCATTAAATCTGGATTAGAGTCATTTCTTCTTTGCCCTCTCCCTATACTGTCTCATAATCTTTTTCTGTTAGTTACTATGTGTGTTTTTTTCCCCAGTATAGTTAGTTCTTCTTGTTTCCCCTGCTCTCCCCGTGCGAAGGTAGTTTAATAGATGATGTCTGTTCAATGAATTCCCTGTGACTGAAATACACTTCTCCCACATTGTTTGGGCCATCAAATTCTACCCTTCAAAATTTATTTCAAATGTACCTTCTGCCACAGTCCGAGATCAACACACAAAAAAACAGTTGCATTTCTAATATACCAGCAATAAACAATTGAATTAAAAAACAATCCCACTTAAAATAGCATCCAAAATAAAATACCTGGGAACAAATTTAACTGGCAAGATGAAAGACTGCTACAGTGAGAACTACAAAACAATGCCTGAAGAAATTACATGTATGGAATTGGTGAACTACTATATTGTGTACCTGAAAACTACCATACTGCTGTGTGTTAACTCACTGGAATTAAAATAAAAATTATAAAAAAAAGAAATTATAGAAGACCTAAATAAATGGAAAGACATTCCATATTCACAGACTGGAGACCTAGTATTATTAAAAAGGCAGTATTTTACCCAAAGTGATCTAATGATTCAATGCAATTCTTATCAAGATTCCAATAGTTCTTTCTGCCGCTGGAGAACCAATCCTCAAATTCAAATGAAATTCTAAGGGGTTCCAAATAGCCAAAACAATATTGAAAAAGAAGAACAAAGTTAAAGGACTCACTCTTCTCAATTTCAAAAGAAAGAACAGTCTATTCAACAAATAGTGCTGGGACAATTAAGATATCCACATGCAAAAGAATGAAGCTGAACACCTACATCACACCGTATACAAAAATTAACTCGCAATGGATCAACAACCAAATTAGAAGAACCAAAAACCATAAAACTCTTAGAGGAAAACATAGTGGTAAATCTTCATGACCTTGGATTTGGCACCAAAAGCAAAAACAACAACAACAACAAAACAGATAAACAGCATATCACCAAATTTAAAACCAGTTGTGCATCAAAGGATATTGTCAAGAAAATGAAAAGACAACCTACAGAATTAGAGAAAAATATTTGCAAATCATATTTTTGGTAAGAGACTAGAATCCAAAATACAAGTAAAATGAGCCAAGGACATGAACAGATATTTTCTTCAAAGAAGCTATACAAATGGCCAACAAGCACATGAAAAGACATTCAATATCACTGGTCATTTTTTTTAAGTTTATTTATTTATAATTTTGAAAGAGACAGAGAGAAAGAGCTAGTGAGGGGAGGGAGGGGCAGAGAGAGAGGGAGAGAGAGAATTCCAAGCAGATTCTGTGCTGTCAGTGTGGAGCCCCAAGGTGGGGCTCAATCTCACGAACTGTGACATCATGACCTGAGCTGAAATCAAGAGCTAGTGGCTTAACCTACTGAGCCAACCAGGCACCCCATCACTGGTCATTTCAAAACCACAATGAGGTGCCATTTCACATCCACTAAGACGGCTATTTAAAAAAACAAAACAAAACAGATAATAACAAGTGTTAGTCAAATACATGTACACATATTTTCGTAGCAGCACAATTCACAACAGACAAAAGATGGGAACAACCCAAATGTCCATCAATGGAAGAATGAATAGATAAGCAAATTATAGTATATTCACATAATAGTATTATTCAGATAAAAAGGAATAAAGGAATACAACTTAGAAAAACCTTGAAAAGGTTGTGCTATAAAAGAAACCAGATACAAAAAGGTTACATATTGCATGATTCCTTTTATACTGGAATATCAGTAAGAAGTAAATTCAGAGAGACAGAACACAGCTTGGTGTTTGCAGGGACTGTGTGAACAGGAAATGGGGAGTCATGGATACAGGGTTTCCTTCTGGGGCAAGGGAAATCTTTTAGATCTACATATAGGTTGCTAATTGTACTAATGTGGATGTACTAAATGCTTTTCTTCTAAGCAACATTGTGCTTATCATCCTACATTTTATTTGCATTTCAAATATATATATACCCTGCCCTCTAACTTTACTTTGTGTGTGGGTATCATTTCATCTTGCCTAATTGTATAAATCCCTTCTCTCCCAGTTCCATTCTCATTATGCCTCTTTCTCTTCCTAAATTAATTTTTATTTACTGGAGTAAATCTTGTTGGAATCTTTTAGGAAGGAGAATTGGACACAACTTCAAGACATGTACACTGGAGGTATCCCTACTCTGAATTCACCAAACAAATGTAGTAATGCATTTCCTATTTGTAATATACCAGCATCCTATACTAAATAATCTACCCGATGTAATCAGGCAGATTTTGGTACATTTTATGTTTCCAAAGTCAAGTCAGTGTCAATGGGCAAATCATACAGCCTAAAGTAAAACAGTAGTAAATAACTAGGGAAATAAAAAAAATTTGAATTGACTCTCTTATGTTTAGTCTTCAGACAAGTTATTTTCTGAGAATTTAGCATGTATCTTTCCAGTACATTTTAATGAAAATTCACTATTTATACCTTCACATCACCTTTCAAATTACTGAAGTCCCAAGACAAAACAACACATAAATTAAATGCTGCCCTACAAGTCTTAACTATGAATTTAATTAGCAGTACAAACAGAACCCTTATATTTAAAGGGTAGTTAATTACAGTACATGAGCCTTTAAAAGAGGTCACTGGAAGATTTTATGTTCATGGTTATTTTATCCCACCAAGAAGGTTTCTTGCAACACACCTGTTTAAAAGCCAGGGTTAACACAAAACCATTCATTTCCACGGGATCAGAGGATTGAAATATCTCTGCTATTACTAAATGTTATTTTTTAAATACTAATGCTAATACGGATTCAGCTAAACACATCACTTCAATAGCAAAAACAACTTTTTTTAAACAAAGGTCAAACTAAAAAAATTTTAGAGACAAAATTAAAATTCTTAACCCAAAGCCACTCTTGCTAGTAACTTTGCATTGTTAAATAAAATGATCCTGATCCTAATATCTTATCAGTTTTTAACAAAAGCTTCTTCATAACAAAACTATGTCTCTACACAGCATGCATTTACAATGAAAACTTTAGTATATGGAAATAACTGAATAGAAAAATTATGTTTCTGAAATTCTAATTCATTTTAAATGTTTATACATAAATTCTAGCTCTGTAATGAGGAAAAATGAGGATCGTCTGACATATTATTATCTCTACCATTAATTTAAAAAAGAATAGAAGATGCTGTTGTCTTCAGGTTTCCCTGAAAATCTATTTTTACAGACTTAGAACCAACCTATTCCATTAATACAGAAATCCAAAATAATCCAATTATATGCAAATACATTTCTAAATGTCCACCATTTTCAAATGCAATGCCAATACAAGTTCAACCATTTATCTAAATAAATATTGTAAGTCTGTTCAAAGGCAGTTAAATAGTAAAGTAAGGGTTAACTGTAATCAGAAACCAAGCCCTCCTTAGAAAGGATCAAGAGGAAACGGCAACTTTTGGAAAATCCCAAATATTTTAAACACAGGAACATATCCAGTTTTGACAAGCTATATGACTGTGGCATAAATGCTTCCATCTTCAATAGCTCTGAAAACAAGCAGTCCTTTACAGAGAACAGAATTCATTTCCCCTATACAGCTGCACTGTTTCAAAGTCCATTAAACATAAGTGTGACAAGATGGATTTTTTTGAAGCACAGATATTTACTGTATTGTCCTGAAGGGCGTAATTTACAAATAAGTAAGTGTGCATACGCATGTGTGTGCGTATGGTTGCGTGCGTGCGTGCGTGTGTGTGTGTGTGTGTGTGTGTGTGTATTGGGGGTGGGAATAAAGGGAAGAAGGGCAAAATCAAAGAAGGAAAATACGAAAATAGGATAATCAAAACCATACCTCTACATTAATGAACACAGGCATACTTAGACGCTCTTGTTAAAAGCTTTTTGTTTGCATAGTATGAAAATCAATGCTCAGAACAATCCATCAAAGAAAAACTAACAAATGAAAAAACAAACCACACCCTGGGTGAAAATATTTACAAATCAGCATAATCTGATAAAAGATTCTGACCAGAATATATAAAGAACTCTCAAAACTCAATCATATGAAAACAACTCTTTTTTAACAGGCAAAAGATTTTTACAGGATCTTCACCAAAGAATATATACAAATGGTAAATAAATTCACAAAAGCATCCTCAACATCATTAGTCATCAGGAAAATGCTAACTCAAATCGCAACTAGATGGATCACTACACACCTATTAGATGGGTTCCAAGAGGAAAAAAACCTTACAGTAACAAGTGCTAATGAGGATACAAAGCAACCAGCATTCTCCTACATTGCTAGTGGGAATGTAATGGTACAGTCACTTAGGAAAATTATTTGGCAGTTTCTTATGAACTTTAACAAGTTAACAAGTAAACAAGTTTAAACTTACCCCACAACCCAGCAAGCCCACTCCTGGATATTTATCTATGAGAACTGAAATTTTATGTTCACACAATCTGTAGGCAAAAGTTTCTAGTAGCTTTATCATAACTACAGAAGCTGGAAACAACCCAAACGTCCTTTAACTGATGAATAAGCTGCAGTACAACCAGACCAGGGAATATTATCGGCAATAAAAAGGAACGAGCTATCGATACACACAATGGCCAGACTCGTGAGGCTGTATGATTCCACTTAAATGACATCCTAGAAAAGGCAAGACTATAGAAACAGATCAGTGCTCGTGAGGGGCTAACGATGATGGTTGGGATGGACTACAAAGGAGCACAGTAAAATGTGGGGAGGATGGGGGTGATAGAACTGTTCTATGTATATAGTTACAGGACCATATGTTTGCATACAGTTGATGGTATATATTTGTCAAAACACATAGAACTGTACATTTTTTAAATGGATTGTACTGCATGTTAAAATATAAATTTTTTAAATGTTCAATATAAGGTCAAGAAAATGCTGGCCATCACCAGGAGCATTCTGGGGGGGAAAAAAAAAACCCTCTTTGCCTTATCAAACTATGTTTCTTCCACCATGTGAATACTATATGCCGTACTGCTGGATACAACAATGAAAAAAACATAAGTAGACAAGACTCAAAGAATGTCACAAAAATGACAAAGGGAAAAAATGTTGTATGGAGACTCACTCCAGATGGAGAGACAAGGACTGAAAGTACATGTCTCAATTACCAGGAAAAATATGCAGGGAGAAAACATCTTTGTTGCCCATCCCAGAACACTAGAAAAAAAGTAATCACTTAAAACCTTCCAGTTTTACATTTAGCCCTGAGAACAAACCTACAAAACTCAGTCCTCAAATACAGTATTGCAGAAAGGGGAAGAGAGGGAAGGAAGAAAGAGTACAAGCAAAAAACATAAAACACTTGGAGAAATGTTTAATCAACTTTAACTTGAAGATAACAGCAATTCTGACTTTTTAAGGAAAATTATAATTTTTTTAGAGAGAAAATGGGGCAAATTGGAAGCAGCAAAAAAGATGGAGTCAAAGGACCTTGGAGAACTAAATCAGATGATACACACTGAAGTCGAAAAACGGTGCAGTGTAAAAATGCCAGTAATAGTTGTTATTTAATTATACTCTTTCTGAGCTATAAGCAATGAACCTGAGAACTTTCAAGCCAGGATGCTAATCCCAGAGATGATTACAGTCACAGGGCCATAAATGGAAGAGCTAAGACCTGAAACCCAATTTGTCTGACACCACAGCCTAAGCTCTTTTGACCGCTGTATTATTCCATTGCCCAACAACACTTAAAGACAGTTTTACACCAATGAACTTAAGGAGCAAAGCAACGTTCAGTAACTGCCAGAAGGTTCTATACATACAGTAAACAGAATTGGGGGCCTGTTTCAGTGTTTGCAGTCGGTGCTCATCAGCACAGGAATTCTGCAGCAGGGTGGATCACTTCTGTTTGTATGCTCTGATGGGGCCCCAAGTGTTTGTCGCACTCTAGGAGGGTCTCAGTACAACGGCCAAATGATGTGGTTATTTACCAATACCTTATTCTGGCCTAGCATTTTTCTAGTTAGTTTCCATTTTAACACACATTATCTCACTGGAAGCAAACAGTTATCTAGTAGGGATCGATCCTTGGGACACAGATATATATTCACTTCAATCCAATGAATGCTTATAGAACACCAACTCATACCATAGAGGACTGTATAAAAACAGGCACAACACTGTATGAAGTAAGCCCAAAGAATAAAGTCCTGTCCTAGTTGAAAACAAGGAATCTCTACACATAGCCAATTTTATTTTTTCCTTTCTCTGAACATTTATATAGTTTCTAAATCATCTAATTCAGTAGCAGATTATATAGCATACTCTTCTTTTTTTAGCCCATATGGTATTCTTTCAGAGAAAAAAAACCTCATCTTATGGACTTTCTAGAGTGTTAACAATTAAAGCTCATATTTTCCCATGGTGCCCTTTTTCAATTACAGACATGAATGTTTTTAAAATGCCTGTCAAGCATTCCACACTGGAGACACCAATGCTCTTCCTGCCTACAGAAACCCCTGCTGATGACAGAAGAGAAAATAAGTCCTCTAAATTTTCTTTCAAAATGGTAAGGAAAAAAAAGCTTGGGGAAAAATGAGCAAGTATAGGGCCATAAAAGAAAAGGATAAATAAAAAGGTGCATAAAGATATTATGCAGGAAAATCATCCAGTAAAAGGGCCCTTAATAACCATTCATTTCAATGAAAGATGAAGGGAAGAGGCAGGAGGAACGAATAAAATGAGCAAACACCAAACTGAATTACCCGAGTCTGCGCCTGGTCAGGGAAAAGAGCTTTAAACAGCAGCTACTAAAGCCAGGAGCCGTGGGCCTCTCTACCAGAAGAGCACTCTCTTCACCGCCCTGCCTCCTAAGCCACAAGACCCACTTGGGGCCCGCATGCTGAATCGAGGCAGATCCCAAATCCGGACAGCCCTCGTAACACAAGGCTCTCGTGACCACGTTTGGGGGGGGGGGTAGTGGTACCCAAAAAGTGAGGTGTGAGGATCTGAGAGGACATAAGCTGATGAACCTGTACTGTACTAAACTGGTTAAAGGGAGGCGGGGAGCATTTAGGGAACGGGTTTCACAGAACTTCTATAGCAGGATCTACATATTACCTAACACAGATTATGCACCTAAGAAAAAAATAATACTAAGGATATTAAATGCTTCCATGAGAACTTGCTCTAATATGGCCTTAGTCACAACTTAGTAAGAAAAGGCTCAAGACTAAAATATTTAGTCCAATACCCAAGGACTTTGGTGAGAAAAAATATGTGTATAATATGTAGGTGTGTGCACATGTGTTTAAAAATGACAGCTGCCAATCTAAAATTTACAAATGAGTTTTTTCTATCAAAGACGTTTTCTTTCTCTATTATGTTGGCTTTTTCCCTGAGCACTCAATTCATAGTTGTATTTCCACCACCTGCATGATGAATACATAGCTGTAAATAACATTCAGAAAACAAGCAAGAAAAACCACTCTACAAAATTAAGTAGCTCCTGGTTAAAAAAATAAAAATAAATAAAAAACAATACTTGGATGGTGATGTACTTATTAAATGTTTGCTGTTCTTTCCTAGAATTCTGATTTTAGCAAAGATGGGATTCCAGGAGAATTCTAGTGGCTACAATTCATACATACTGGCAGAATACTAGTCAAATTCTAGTCAAGACCTTGAGATGATACATTCTTTCCCCCTCAATGTGCTAAAACTTCACTAAGGCAAAAGATACATGAGGAATTGTCAGTAACCAGTATACTCCAAATCTGTTGGGCACAGCAGAAATCTATAGTTCTCCTCAAGGAAAATAACAGAAACCCAATCATGTCTGACTTTATGTACAATCTTCCAAACACCATACCAACTCCTTGGGAAGGTTCTCTTTTAGAAGTAAATGCAAGTTACTAGTAGCCCAGATTTCTCTTCAACCATTGCCATTCCTTCCTTACAAACTCCTAAAACCATTCTCACTTCCCTCTTCTACAAGGCTGACCTTGTTTCAGCTCCTGTGTTTCATTAAAAGACACTGAATACTGTTTTGAAATGAAATAAATTCAAAATAACAGCATTTGTGAGATTAACATGAAAACTTTTGTGCCAATTTCTGAAGCTCTGTGGGAATAATGGTATTAAGTGCTACTATTTTTTCCCTTTCTTCCTCAGGAGGTGGACTACATTTCCAGACAGAGTGAAAAGACTACCAACAGAGTAATAGTTACCCCAATAACATATATAAAATAGGACTGCTGAGAGGATAACATAGATTTTGGAGTTACTGCACAGAGGGACCAATAATCACAGTACTCCAGCTTTTAGTAAAACCCAGTTTGCAGATACAAACAGTTTCAATTTAAATGTTTGATAATCAGTTTCTATGTATTAAGTAGTACTATTCGAGGTGTTTGAAAATTCTCTCTGGAAAATAAGCACATATCTAAATGTTTAGGGTTTCTTAAAAGCTATTTTTAAAAAGGAACTAAAGTGAAAAACTGCTATAAAGACCTGCTGAAAGAAAAATACCAGATAACAATAAAACATGCCCAAGCCATACCATGACTTCAAGAAGATACTATTCCCCCAAATCAACATTTATATGACTCAGGATTCTCAACTATAAATAACAATGTTTGACCAATATCTCTACCTCTAAAAATCTATAGTTTTATGAATTCTATGTGTTTTTTATAATTTCACTATGTGCAAAATACTGAAGTAGATGCTACAGAAATGAATTCAATACAGATTCAGAACAAGAAGTCACAGGCCTCCGCTCTCGGGAAGATTTCAAATGACGACCAGGAAGTGAGACAAATAATGTAGGAGCTTAATAACAAGACAATGCAAGCTATGACAGCTTATACGTCAAATGGAAGGCATAGAGAAGAGCAGCAAGAATCTCATCAAATGTGAAATAAAAGTTGCTCACTTGGTCTGGAAAGTTAAATGAGGTTTTTAATCTTCTAAACTGCAAAGCACACATAGGAGGTGGATAGGCACAAAGACTAGGAATGCCGCAAGCAAGGATCAGTCAACACTGGCTCAAGAAGTTTGGCTGAAGTTCAAGGCTTGCGTGCATGGCATGAGGCTACAGAACACACGGGGCCAGGACTTCAACCAACAGGAAATTACAGGACACTGAAAAGTTAAGGGAGGAATGAAAGGTAAGAGTCTTTGAAAGCGTAATCTCAAAGGCAATTGAGGGGTGGGATAGATAGGTGAAAAACCAGAAAAAAAAAAAAAGTACATAAATAAGGTAAGGAAATACAGTCATCATTTACGTTTTCAAGTCAAAGAAAATCTACTGCTGAGGCCAAAGTAACTGGTTTTCTATATCAATAAACAATTCTTCACTTTATTTTTCTTATAAAACAAAGTTTACATGGTTTACTTTATTAAAACCTTTCACTGTATTTCTACAGTGTCACATAACAAACTATATTTCTGTAAAACTCTACTTTAGAAAAATTAGGACGGGGCACCTGGGTGGCTCAGTCGGTAAGTGCCTGATTTAGGCTCAGGTCCTGATCTCATGTTTGTAGGTTTGAGCCCCACATCGGGTTCTCTGATGTCAGCACAGAGCCCACTTCTGATCCTCTGTCCCCCTCTCTCGTTGGCCCTCCTCTGCTCTCTCTCTCTCAAAAATAAACAAAAAGTAATAAAAATAAAGAATAATTAGGATAGTCATTACTATTGGTCCTAAGCCTTTTTCAAAAGGAAATAAATGCTGCTTCATAATATTGTTTATTCAGTTAAGCCATGGGGTGCCCTGTGGGCACGAGGGGAACTCATTTATTGGTCAGCAACTTACCCCTCCCAAAACTGAGCAATTTACTTTGTAACTCCCTGTAGGAAAGTCAAGTTTGGTAGGTACTCTGTAAATATACCATAAAATCAGCACCCTTGATGTAATGGCTACTAAACTAAAATAGTAAATGTCATTAAACATTTTCCAAAAATGACATTAGTCCCCCCATAAAGGCTGTTCTATTAACTACTTCATAATATAGTTATTAATTTCTTTACATTTCACATTATGCCTAAAAAACACATTTGATTCACATTTTAAATGCTTTGTAATTTTTTATCCATTACCAAAATGTATAAATTTCACTTAAAACTCACAATTCATTTGACATAAGATTTATTCAGAAACTTTCTACACAAATTCAATTTTTGTAACTCAAACAGATTAAAACATTGAAAGCTGTCCATTTAAGGATGCCATTAATACAAGTGGTCCTTTTATTTAAAAAAAAATTTTTTTTTAATGTTTATTAATTATTGAGAGACAGAGAGAGACAGAGCATGAGCATGGGAGGAGCAGAGACAGGGAGAGGCACAGAATCCAAAGCAGGCTCCAGGCTCTGAGCTGTCAACACAGAGCCCGACGCAGGGCTTGAACTCACAAACTGTGAGATCATGACCTGAGCTGGAGTTGGATGCTTAACCGACTGAGCCACCCAGGCGCCCCACAGCTGGTTCTTTTAAAAAACTGAGATATACCAATATAAAAGTGAGTATGGGCCTGATTTTCTAAATTGGGATTTTGTATTTTATTAAAGTTTGCTGTTTGTAGATGGTGCTACAAACACTGACTTAAAAACATGATACTGAAATTACTGCCATCATAATAGAGCAGAGCAATGTTACATGCTGGAATTTAGTTTTTTGATTAGTGAACACAAGATACTGAGTAGCATGGACCCAATTAATCCACAACGAGTTTCCCTGTTTGCTCCCTGGCAACATGAGGCAGAAAGAGAGAGCAGAAGGCACACAATCTTGATAATCATCCTTCAATTTAAATCCTGCTTTTGCCAATGATGAGTTTGAGATCGTGCCAACCATTCCACATGGTGAATGTATGTGTAGTGGGGGTGGGCAGGGGCTGCTAGTACATACCTCCTAGGAATATTATGAAGCTTCAATAAGGCAAATTTGAGAAAAGTTCTGGACACATAGTAGGTCCCTTCTGTCCCACAGCCCATTATAACTTCAGTGTTTGCCTAAAGGGTAAAACAAGAAGCTACAAAGTGATAAAGACAGAATAGTGTCTTATTCACTTTTTTCAAGATTATAAAGTGAATATTTTAAAACACACACATACAATGAAAAGGTAAGGGCTACAAAGAGAAAACAGACAAATGAAGAATATTATGTCAGAAAATTTCAGTGGTCCTGTCATCGAACTCTCTAGAAATTATTTACCACTTGTGGAAATTTTATTTTAAATAGTAACAATTATGCAATAAAGACTTACTGTATTCCCAGGAGTACATATCCTACTTCAAAAGAAACTTACATCTTTGTGATATATGTTTGTTTACATCATTTCCACAACAGACTTGTAGCAGCTAAAGGAATAACTCAGGCAGGAGAACTGGCACACTGAGTCGTACTCAGCCCGCGCTCTTCCAAATGCCATCATTTAATTAGGATTGTCATTATCAGTGCACTGATGTAGGGCTCAAACTCATGAACCCTCCGTCACAAACCCTGTGAGATCATGACCTGAGCAGAAACCAAGAAGTCAGACACTTAACCAACTAAGCCACCCAGGCACCCCCAGGGGTCAACATTTTTTTTTTTTTAATTCTACACTAGTGATTTAAAATTAAATAAAAAATTCACATGACCTTTTTTGTGCTGGGTAATAATGATACATGTGCATTAAAATTAAGTTACCTTGAAAACAAAGGAAAGCACAACAATGTAAATATATGTAACACTACTCAACTGAACACAACAGAAAATGGTTAAGGAGGTAAATTTTATGATACGTGTTTTTTACCACAATAACAAAAATAAATAAATAAATAAAGGGCGCCTGGGTGGCTCAGTCGGTTAAGCATCTGACTTTGGCTCAGGTCATGATCTCCTGTTCGAGACCCCGCGTCGGGCTCTGTGCTGACAGCTCAGAGCCTGGAGCCTGCTTTGGATTCTGTGTCTCCCTCTCTCTCTGCCCCTCCCATGCTCATGCTCTGTCTCTCTCTGTCTCTCAATAATAAATGTTAAAAAAAAAAAATTAAAAATAAAATAGAAATTAAAATTAAAAAATAAAATAAAATAAAATAAAATAAAATAAAATAAAATAAAATAAAAGGATTGCAGAGAACAATCTAGGATTCTTATACAGTTAAAATGGAGTCATCAGGGCACCTGCATGGCTCAGTCAGTTAAGCATGAGACTCTTGACTTTGGCTCAGGTCATGATCTCAGAGTTTCGTCAGGTTTCATGAGTTTGAGTCCCATATCGGCTGTGCTGACAGTGCAGAACCTGCTTGGGATTCTCTCTGTGCCTCTCCCTTCAAAATTAAATAAACAAACTGTTAAAAACAAAATCAGTCTTCTTAAAATAAAAAGAGTCATCAAGGGTGCCTGGCTGGTTCAGTGGGTAGAGTGTGCGACTCTTGATCTCAGGGTTGTGGGTTCAAGCCCCATACATGTTGGGTGTAGACATTACTTAAAGATAAAATATTTAAAAATAAATAAATTGAGTCGTCAGATGTTTAGGAGTTCTCATTTAAAATACATAGCTTGAGGGGCGCCTGGGTGGCTCAGTCGGTTAAGCAGCCGACTTCGGCTCAGATTGTGATCTCGCGGTCCGTGAGTTCGAGCCCCACATCAGGCTCTGTGCTGACAGCTCAGAGCCTGGAGCCTGTTTCAGATTCTGTGTCTCCCTCTCTCTGACCCTCCCCTGTTCATCCTCTGTCTCTCTCTGTCTCAAAAATAAATAAACGTTAAAAAAAAAAATTAAAATACATAGATTGATTTTGTGGAAAAAAATAACAAGGAATTTCACCTACAAAGACATAAAAGTAATAAGTGATTTACAGAAATTCCACATATTCTAGGCCACCTGGGTGGCTCAGTCGATTGAATATCTGACTCTTGATTTTGGCTCAGGTCATAATATCAGGGTCACAGGGTCAAGCCCCGCATCAGCCTCCACACTGAGCATGGAACCTGCTTGAGATTCTCTCTCTCTCCCTCTGTCCCTCTCCCCGACCCATGCTCTTTCTAAAATAAATAAAATGAAGAAAAATTTTAAAATAGAAATCCCTTATATTCTGACAAAAGGATAGACATTTTATTATGACAGCTATCAATGAAAACTTTTATCCTATGAGCATTAATCTGGAGAGTAGGTATTTTTGTTGTGTGTATTAAACCACATAAACACAAAAATACTACACTTGGGGAAACACATCAGTCCCAAGAGGACGTAAGAACTGCTGAAGCTTTTCAAATACATTCACTGCATCAGTTTCTTCAAAACCCTGAAAAGGAAATTCCCTATCACTTCAGGCTAATATAGAACCTCTTAAGAGAGTTATTCTAAAAACTGTTACATTTTTTAAAGTTCATTATGAGATACTATAAAAGATTTCTTTAATATTAAATTAACAAGTGAAACACATTAAATTAAAAAATAAATTTTCACAAATGTATGCTGTATATGCATATAATTTTTTAAGGTTTAGGAAAAAAATTTTATGGGCTAAAATTATGTTAACTGTAATCCATTAGACCAGAGAAAAATGGAAAAAAATCAGTGAGTTAGATTACTGAACAGAGAAGGAAAATAAAACAAGACAAAAAAAAAAAAAAAAAAGACACACAAGGGTACATTCATTTTGAAACCCCACAGACAAAAAAAAAAAAAAAAAAAAAATCCAAGGAGAAATTAAAACAGTATTTCTGGAAACCAGATTCTGTTATAAAACTCTAAAAGCTCAAAGGTCATCCACCCATACAAAAATCACTACTAAGTTTCCCTGTTACTGGAAAAGAAGGGGAAAAAAACTATATTTAATGTAGAAATTAGAATACATGTGTTGCTAAGGTTAGGGGTTATGCAGAACTGAGCACCCGCGAGCGCGTGCACACACACACACACACACGCACGCACACACACACACACACGCACAGCCAGTTCCAGAGGAATAACTCACAAATAGAAACCCCTTCTCCAAAATTCTATTCTCAAATATGCCACAAATGCTCACTTTAAATGACTTTATGATTTGGCCTATGCCTGTTGGTGTGGTGGGGCCGGGGGAAGGGAACTAAAGAATTCACTCTTATCAAAGGCACCTACCCTCCATCATGTATAAATAAGCATCTGAAAGCCTGGCTAAACCAAAGCTTCTAACTTACGAAATACACAAGTATGTACAAATGTGTATACAACAAATGTGTACAGTTTGACATTTAACACATAACAAGTATGTATTACTACTGCAATTAATACATAGAACTTTTCCATCTTTCCAGAAAGTTCCTTTATTTAACGTCAATTCCATCCCTGGCTTTGTCAACCACTAACTAGTCTAATTTCTATCACTACAGCTCAGACTTTCCTGTTCTAAAGGTTCATATGAATGGAACATACATGTCTGGCTTCTTTTAGTCAGCTTATTTTTGAGATCCATCCATGTAATTATTATGTTCATCACTAGTTTATTTTTTATCCCACTGTATGAATATTAGAATTTATTAAATTTATCCTGTTGATGGACATTTGGCTTTTTCCCAGTTGAGAGCTGTTACAAATAAAGCTGCTATGAACACTGATGTATTAAGTTTTTTTTGTGGATATGTGCTTACATTCCTATGTTAAACTTCACAAGAAACTTTCTAAGAAACTCCTAATCTGTTTTCCAAAGTAGTAGTACAGTTGACACTCTCACCAGCAAAGAGTAAGGTCTAGTTTGCCTCACATTCTCCCCTAAACTTGGTATTCATTTTTCTTAATTTAGCTGTTCTATTTTAGTGTGGTTTTAATTTGCATTTCCCTGATGGTTTATGATATCGAGCACCTTTTCATGTGCTTACTGGCCATTTACATGCCTATTTTTCTTAACTTTTTAATGTTTACCTATTTTGAGAGACAGAGAACACCAGCAAGAGAGAGGCAGAGAGGGAGAGAGAATCCCAAGCAGGCTCCAGCTGTCAGCGTGGAGCCCAACATAGAGCTCTCTCCCACAAACTGATTTGGTGACCTGAGCTGAAATCAAGAGTGAGATGCTTTAGCTGACTGAGGCACCCATGCGCCCCTGCACGTCTATTTTTAATGCAGTATCGGTTGAAAGCTTTTGAACGTCTAAAATTGGGCTGGTTTCTTATTATTAAGTTATGATTTGAGTTCTTTACATAGTCTAGATACAAGTCTTTTGTATCACGAGCACTTTCTCCCAATCTGTGACTTGCCTTTTCATTTTCTTAACAGTTTCTTTAGAAGAGCAGATGGCTTAGATTTTGATGAAGTCCAATTTATCAATTTTTTTAAATCTTTTATAGTTAGTGCTTTTTGTCTTCTAAGAAATATTTGCCTATCCCGAAGTTGGTATGGTTTTGTCTTGTGTTTTCTGGTAAAGCTTTTGTATTTAGGTCTATGAGCCATTTCAAATGAAATTTTACGCATTTTATGAGAAAAAAAGTCAAGAGGGCAAGTTCATTTTTTTTCCCATACCAATATCCAATTGTTTTAACACCATTTGCTGATCAAAAAACAAGTGACCATATATGTATGGTTATATCTCAAGTTCTATTCTGTTTCATTGATCTGTATGTCTGTCATTATGCTAATACCACACTATCTTAATTCTTTTTTTTTTTTTCAAAATCATGGTTACTTTATTGAAGTGTTTCACCATTTGGAGATGTAAACTAAAATAGGACTGGGGTGGATGGGTGGCTGAGTCGGCAAGCATGTGGCCTCTTGGTTTCAGCTCAATGACCCTCTGAATTGGGCTGAGGTGCCAGAGCAGAGTCTGCTTGGGATTCTCTGCCCCTCCCCTGCTCGTTGTCAAAGAACCTGAACTAGGACTTAAGGTAGAATAAAGGGAGTTAAGGCATTCACACACGGAGGGAAAACCAGTCCTTGGTCTCTTACTACAAAGATTTCCCATGGACTAAGGTTGTACAACACTCCATTAGAACACAAATGACTGTGGGGGGAGCCAGTCTGCAGGAGGGATGGCAGGGCTGGAGGCCGTGGTTCAGGTCCAGGACGGCAGGCTGGGAAGAAGTCAGGTTACTACATTCACCAAAAACACTTGTTTTCCAGGCTCTAGGATGCTGAGGATTTCCTCAGACAAGGTTTTTTTTTTTTTTTTTAAGTTAATGTATTTTGAGAGACGAGTATGTGTGCAAATGAGTGGGGGATGGGCAAGAGAGAGGGGGAGAAGGAACCTTTAGCAGGCTCTGGGCTCAGCACAGAGCAGAGCTCAATCTCACAACCTGAGCCAAAATCAAGACTCAGATGCTTAACTAACTGACCCACTCAGGCACCCCCCACCCCACACTACCTTGATTCTTGGAGCTTTATAATAAGTCTTGAAATTAGATAGTGTGAGACCTCCAAGGTTGTTCTACATTTTCAAAATAAACTCTGACTATCCTAGGTCTTTGCATTTTCATTATGAATTTTAGCACGAGCTTGTCAATTTATATAATTTTTCACTCACTGCTGAGTGGAAAAACAAGCAACTTGACAAACAATATTAAAAGCTTAATCCCACGTTAGTTCAATCAAATCTGGACATAAAAGGACATGTGTAAAAGAAACTGAAAGCAGGGGCACCTGGGTGGCTCAGTCGGTTAAGCAGTTAAGTGTCCAGCTTCGGCTGAGGCCATGCTCTAGCATCTAGCAGTTTGTAAGTTTAGCCCCGTGTCCAGCTCTGTGCTGACAGCTCAGAGCCTGGAGCCTGCTTGGGATTCTGTGTCTCCCCCTCTCTCTGCCCCTCCCATGTTCATGCTCTGTCTCTCTCTGTCTCTTGATAATAAATAAACGTTAAAAATTAAAATTAAAAAAAAGAAGAAAGAAAGAAACTGAAAGCATATACAAAATACATAAAAGAATTCTCTCTAAAGGGTGAAATTACAAAAGATTATCTTTTTACTGACCTGTATTTTCCAAAATTGGCAACTTTACAAAGAAAAAATTTATATATAGCTAATAAACGTAAGCCTATACAGTAACTTAAATAGGAAAAAGAAATAACTGATGCTTAGTCATCCTATTTTTTCATCCTTAATCTCACATATTATCTGTAAATGGAAAAACACAGTATGAAATGATAAAGTACTAATTATTAACTCTCCTTGGTCAGAGGATTGTTGCAAGAAAAATGAAAGACTTCACCTTTTATTTTGTATACTTCTGGAATGTTTGATTGCTTTGTCACAGTGACCCTATTTTAAGTATTTAAGAAAATTAAAATATTCACCAATAAAATTAAAATATATGTCTATGTATTAGCTGAAAAGATCATCTTTGAAGAGGGCTACCCAACTCTAGGTCTGTCATCTGAATTTTAAGTTACAGAAAAGCCTTTGCTTGGCTAGGAATTTGCCTCTGGCATCAGGTAATATAGCTGCTTCAGAAAATCCAAAAAGGATTCATCACGTATCCTTGGGAATCAAAAGCAACAGAATACACTGTTCCAATAACCCCCTAAGATAGCTATAAATTAGCGCTAAAGGCAAAAATAATGAAAGTTAGAGGATAAAGTGTTGTAATTTGATAGGTTTGTGATAGTATTATTAAATATAAACAACATCCCAGGTGAGCGTGCCATTGTTCCTGGTACCCAGCCCACATTTTGTGATACTGATTCAGACTTGGGGACTGATCAGTAGATCAAGATGAACCTGTTAGGCATTCTTACACACCCAGTACAGTTCTCAAACCTGCTCAGGTGTCAGACAACCTGGAAAAAGAAATTCCTGCTGAAAACATTCTATTCATTAACTTATTTGGAAAAATGTGCTTCCACTCAATTTTCGTAATGAGATCCCTCAGTCCACAGGCACGTTGTCTGAGAGCCATTATTCCATAACATAACAGTAGTGAAGCAGGCATAAAAGCAGAAACAGGGTAGGAGCAGAATCAGGATCTCCAAATACAGAATGCAGTGACAATTTTACAATACCCACCAGAAGGCACACTATCACTTCCTGTTTTAGGAATAAGCACCCTCAAAATTTAAATAGGCCATTAGTTGATCTCCTTCGGGAGAGTAACTGATATCCCATCTTTCCAACTTTTCTGAACAGAACTTACAGTAAAAATAGATTTTACACAGAGACCCAGCACATACACACACAAGCACACCACACGGGAGCCAGTATACACAGGGTATGCCCTTATGCAGTTATACTTTGCCTATACTTTATGCAATGCACTCTGAAATCTATTATAGTCTCTAGTTTTTTTTATAAGCTGGTTACAACACTCTAAAGTGATAAACCATTAATGGGTCATAACCTACAATTTGAAAAATCCTATTATAGAAGAATGGGAGAAGAACTTGAGTAGATTTCACATCTTTTAATTGTTTCTTTTTCTTTTTTTAATGTTCATTTTTGAGAGAGAGAGAAAGAGAAAGAGAGCACACAAGCGAGCGGGGGAGGGGCAGAGAGAGATGGAGACACAGAATCCCAACAGGCTCCAGGCTCTGAGCTGTCAGCATAGAGCCCAAGGCAGGGCTCAAACTCACGAACTTTGAGATCATGACCTGAGCTGAAGGCAAACGCTTAACTGACTGTGCCACCCAGGCGCCCCAAGAATTGTTAGATTATTAAACAAGTACAAATGCAACATCCCTTTAAAGGTCTGTGGTTGGATGGTTTACTTTATGCTAAACTTCTATTTTAATAAAGAGCAATGAAATTCAATGTTCATAGAGAAAAGCAAAATCTACTCATCTTAGCGCAGGGTAGCAGTGTTAGAGATAAACGCAGCACTTATTTAATACTCTTCCCTATCAAAATCTTATTCAGGTGTATCTTTAATCTTCAGTCGAGGGGAACTCTGGGGCCCATGCTGGGAAAGAGCTGCCCAAGAAAGTCAATCTCGTAGTCACTGATGATTCAAGAACTCAGCTGGCCTGCTCTTGACCCCTGAAGCATCCCCAAGCTTTAACTAACATCGATGGCATGGGAGCATCAATCTAAATTTTGAAAAATATATATATTGATTTTCCACAAATGATGATGATGGCTTTTTCTGCAGTAAATGTGCTTATACGATGTTTTTTTTCTATACACCAAGACTATGATCAACACAAAGAATAAAAAAAGGACTTTATGTATTTATTTTTAAGACCTATTCATCAACCAAGCTCACTAATGACTCAAAATCCATACTAAAACACAACAAAAAAAAGAAATGAGGCACTTCAGTAATTCTTACACAGTGGGTAACATGTATTCCTAAAGTCCTGATTACATGGAAACTTTTTTTAAAAGCCTTTTTAAAGAAACTCTTATTTCCCATTTATTAAAAATCTTCTACAAGTCTAACACACTTACATTTCTTAGAAATACCTGAAAAAGAAATAGTTCCATACGGTGAATTTAATTCTGCATAAATAAGAAAAAACTTAATATTTAGTATATTACATTTATTAGTAGTAGCCAAAGTATCCATTATAAAGGATTAAATCTTTTAATATTTCCTTTATCTTTAATCAGTCTGGCAATTTTGAGCTATCTTTCAAAGCAAAATAGGTTGAACAGCTTAAAAAAAAAAAAAAGCTTTACCACATATTTTCAAATAAAACTGTCTTTTGTGCGATTGCCTGATGAACTGGAATTTTTTAGCCTAGAATTCCAGGCATTGAGTTGAAAAGAATGTTTCCCATTACCACAATACTGCAAATGGAAATATGTAAATTAGTTCATGGGCAGAATCATTAATTTAGATAAAAAGTAAAAACACATTAATTGAGCACCAAAAATGTGACAGTTCTTGCACAAAATCTAAAATGAGACAGCTGCTACCACTGGAGCTTGTAAATCTAAATTAAATGCGAAAAACAGAGAATTTTAATTCTTGTTTTCCAAAGAAATGACAAGTCTGATAGTCAGTCCTCCAATCTTCAAACTAACAATGATAAGTCTGACTCTGATTTCGATAGGCTCATACTGCCCTAGTTATCAGTGCCAAAATCATAGTTTGGGTTTGGAGGGAAGCAGAAAATTTTGCCCCAAGTTAGAACCACAAGAGATCAAGTTAAATGGATTCCCTCTGGTTATCTATTTCCTGGAAGATCTGGGTCAGTATCACAGTCTTAACAGACACTACTTACACCCCGTATCTATCAACAACCTTGAATAAAATAGCCACAAGCTGATTCTAAATAACATCCACATAATTATTCAGCAATGATTAAATATGCAGACTTTCAAACAGACTTTTGTTATTATGAAACACTTAAAAATATTATTTTAAATGATTTTATACATTACATAAAATATTTTTAAATGTATAAAATTTGACAAGGAAATCTGGCTCTAAGCTGACGGAAAGAGAACCATGTGAGGTAATGAGAAGGAACACCAGTATTTTTGAACACACATCCAGTGCCATTATAGATGGCTGAAGCAGTATGCAAAATGAAATGGCGGGGGGCGGGTTGTGGAATGGACTAGGTCCGTTTTTGTCAAGGGAGACAGTTCCGTGGCCTTCAGTAGAATCTCAAAGGGACCTGGCAACTTAAAAAACAATTTCAAAGATTCCTGACCATAATCCTATGAGATTTTATTACTTCAAAACTGAAGAAATTAACGCTCAACGAATTACAAAAGCTTTCCCAAGGTCAACAATTTGTAAAATGGCAGCAAATAAGAATGCAAGTTATTCTGGTTCCAAAGTCCCAGCTCTTCTAGGTGTTATGCTAAAAAATGACAACATAAAATTAAGAAACTGTTATTCAATCAACTTTGCTAAAAGCAGCCTGATGATGCTAACTGTAATAGTAATAGTCATTTATAGCGTCCTAATCACGTACCAACCACTGTTGTCAGTGACTCGTCTAATCCTCACAATAGAACCAAATCTCAGACACCATTATTATGATCGCCACAATGGCAGTGGCAGAGCTGGGTTTCAAACCCTGGCAATTCTGGAGGCCCATAATGCTCCTGATCATTCTGTAGGAGATGTTCTTCTTCTCGTGAGGACCGGCAGTTTACAGGATACTGGTAGGAAAGGTGGGAGAAAGTCTTTCCTACAGAAATTTCTGGATGTTTCAAGTAGTGTTCGAGAAAATAATTATTACACAGTATTTCTTCTTAATTTAAGCTAACATGTAACACCATGTAAGCCTAAATTATCAAAAACAGTTTTTGGAACAGTTTTCAGGTTCCTAAAAGATTTACATAAACTCAAAGTATAATCGCCATCTCCTAAGAAATCTATCATCTTCCAACTGTAATACTTCACTTGATGAGTCCAGGAGATATCTTGTTTTAGAAATGTTTATTAATGTATTTTAAATGTTTACTTTAGAGAGAGAGACAGAGCGTGAGGGAGGGAAGGGCAGGGAGAGAGAGGGAGAGACAGAATCCGAAGCAGGCTCCAGGCTCTGAGCCGTCAGCATAGAGCCCCAGGTGGGGCTTGAGCCCATAAATGTTGAGATCGTGACCTGAGTCAAAGTCTGATGCTTAACCGACATCTGATGCTTAACCGACATGCTGACAGCTCAGAGCCTGGAGCCTGCTTCAGATTCTGGGTCTCCCTCTCTCTCTGCCCCCCCCCCCCCGCTTACACTGTCTCTCAAAAATAAATAAAAACATTAAAAATAAACAAAAAAACAAACAAAAAAAATAGCATAGAGGTGCTCAAAAAAAAAAGGTATAGCCTGGGTGGCTCTATCAGTTAAGCGACCGACTTTGGCTCAGGTCATGATCTCACATTTGGAGAGCCCCACGTCAGGCTCTGTGCTGACAGCTCGGAGCCTAGAGTCTGCTTTGGATTGTCTCCTTCTCTCTGCCCCTCCCCCACTCTCTCAAAAAATAAACATTAAAAATAATAATAATAATAATAATAATAAAAAGGTATAGCATATGACAGGAGAAGGGAGAATCAAAGTTATCTCAAAACCCCTAAAAAACGTTTATCAAGTGTTTCACTTAACCTACAGTTTCCTAACAGAAGTATTGCTTTTCTCTGAATGGGTCTAGACAAGTGCATTACTGCTTGATGGAGTCACCAGACTGCCTATCCTCCAATTATCAGTAGTTCATGTTATCACTATCCCTTTATCTGTGCCACAGTTTTACTTTACCGGGACAGTCACTGGGAAAAATGAACTGCATTCATTGGTTATCCATAGCACACCCCAAGAGAAAAAATACCAACTAAATATCTTATTAGGTTAGATATTAAAATTAGCGACCAGAGTATTTGTCTGTAGCCTCTACATAAAACTTTGCGCCACTAAACTTTTTATTCTATCAACTGATGTCTTATAATAATTTAGTTATTAGCTTACATCTCAATGGAAGCTTGAATAAGATGACCAACTGCTGGTTACAGATTGAAATGCTATTTTCTTGCAGTGAATTTTGCATCAAATGATATAAAAGTGTCAATGATTATGATGTTTATAAATAACTCACCAAGGCTCAAAAAGGCAGATGGATTAGTTCTAAGTGTTTTGAATATGCAAACATGAGTACTTAACATACAGTTTTTATGCCTTCTATAAATAAGACAGGAAACAAGTGTCAAGCAGGTTACTAATGTGAGGGAAAAAAAAGTAAGTCCCAGTAATGCCGTAAGTCATCTGCCAACGAAAGACTAAATAACTGATTATATGCACAAGCTTTAAAATTATCTTTTCTTCTCAGTTTCACTTAGTACAGTCACATGAATATAACTTCTTAAAATGAGATCCTACCAGGATTAGGAATCAGTTTTCGGACAAAATCAGTTTTCGGACAAAATCAATTCTCTCCCTCCCTTAAGGCAAACTCTAATTCATTCTCTGCCCTCGCACTTGCCCTCTGTCCCCACTTTAAATCCCAAATGACACTGAACACACATGAGACTCACTTGCCAAGAATTCCCTTTTCAAACTAATTTTTTCCATTCACTCAACAAATGAGTTAGTATCTACAAGGTGCCAGGCACTGTGCTAGGCAAAAAAGAGAAGATCCCTGCCCTTCAGAGCTTAACATTTAGTGTCATTGGTGTAATGTCTGCTACTGAGTTTCCTCGAGCAGCAAGGGGTTCACTCTCTAAATCTAATAGCAATATTCCTTGATTATTCCACCATGAGGCAAAACTTTTAAAAGACTAGACAGCCCAACACCTTGTTCCTTCAGTCAGCATTTGTTAATTCATGCACTATGTGTGAAATTCTGCTCTTTACCAAACTGGCAAGGGGCATCTGGGTGGCTCAGTTGGTTGAGCGCCCCACTCACTCAAGTCATGATCCCAGGGTCGTGGGATCAGGCCCCGAGTCAGGCTCCGTGCTGAACATGGAGAGCCTGCTTGAAACTGTCTCTCCCTCTCTTTTCCTCTCCCTCTGCCCCTCCACCCCACTCCTGCTCTCTCAAAGGAAAGGAAAGGAAAGGAAAGGAAAGGAAAGGAAAGGAAAGGAA
>NC_064812.1:62041331-62064892 GCF_023721935.1 Panthera uncia | reverse complement strand
AAAGGAAAGGAAAGGAAAGGAAAGGAAAGGAAAGGAAAGGAAAGGAAAGGAAAAAAAGAAAATTTAAAAACCTGGCTAAAAAGATGAAATGATTTATCTGGGATTTCCTTCGAGATAGTTGGAGGGTTGAGCAGGTGGGTAAAGTATACAGAAGTTGGTTCATGAAAGCTCACTGTACTATTTCCATCTACTTTTACATAAGTTTAAACTTTTCTATAATAATTTTTTAGACTGTAAAAGACTTTTAGCCAACAATACCAAAAAGATTAATTTCAGGAATTTCAGGAAGGAGCACAGAAAGCACAAAAAACAGCAGAGTAACAGAGTATTTCAATGCATTTTATTTAATCAATGGTGGGACCCCGAATCCTAATCTTAACTCAATTATAAATACAGTATCGAGTCTCCATTGTTCCAGACTGCTCCTTTGTTAAACTGAAAGTAGCAATGCTAATCTATCTCACTGAAAATATATTAGGACTCTGTAGACAACCCTACAAAGGTACAGTGTTGATGTTATATAGATAGTAACACTAATCATGGAAAAGTATTTTCATATTTTCTTTACCAGTCTAGTAGATGAAATAGGGTTGTTACTGTAACACCACACAATTACCAAATGTAAAATAATATTTCCTATGTTATTCAAGGTTATAGAGATGATGACAGAAATATAAAACTGAAACTGAGATAATGAAGTATATGGTATTGGGATCAAAGCTAGATGATTTTTAAGATAACACATCCTACCTGACATTTCCCAGTCACCTATGAAGCTCTCATTTAGAGTCAACAGCTGGTCCCGTCATCGGATAGTTTAAGATCTCATGGCAATATTTAAACACGCCCGTAACTACAACAAATAGTATTTGTAGTGACATATTATAAAGCCTTTATATTTTCTCATTTACTTTCACAAAATCCTGAGGTTAGGGGAGTTACAAGAGAATATTTTTACAAACTAAGAATCTGCCTATGCCTTCAACTCCTGGGTAAAGGAGCCAGAACTAGAACTGATTCCAAAACATCCCAATCCAAGTTCCTTTCACTTAACATTATCCCAAGCTGCTGCTGCTGCAGGAGTTCATAATTTCATTACACATACAAAACCTAAATATACACAGAAAAAAAGCAGAACATGAGATAAGCTATCAGTAGCCAAATGTGTGGCCTGGTGAAGGTCAGGAAGGAAGGTCATCAGTCGGCTGAAGCTCACCTTTCCTCCCGAAAGGTCTCTTAGGAGAGTGCCATGGAAACCAGAAGGATGCCCAACTAACAGAGAAAGAGCACTTTCACAGTCCAAAAATGACAATTTTTAACTGGATTATAATAAATTGGCTAGACTAAGGAATCATAAAAGCAGACTGTGAAGCTTACATTTAAAACATATTTTGCACAGCAAAGGAAACCATCTACAAAATGAAAAAGCAAGCTACAAAATGGGAAAAATATTTACAAATCATGTATCTGATAAGGGATTAATATCCAAAATACATAAAGAACTCATACAACCAAGAGCAAAAAAAAAAAAAAAAAAAATCAGATTTAAAAATGGACAGGAGAGGAGTGTCTGGTTGGCTCAGTCGGTTAAGCATCTAACTTTGGCTCAGGTCATGATCTCACCATTCATGGGTTCAAGCCCCGCGTCGGGCACTGTGCTGACAGCTCAGAGCCTGGAGCCTGCTTCAGATTCTGTGTCTCCCTCTCTCTCTGTCCCTCCCCAACTTGCGTTATGTGTGTGTCTCTCTCTCTGTCTCTCAAAAATAATCAATCAATCAATCAATGGACGGGAGAATTAAATAGACATTTTTCTCAAAGAAGACAAATAGCCAACAGATACAGGAAAAAGTGTTCAACATCACTAAACACCAGGGAAATGCAAATGAAAACCACCATGAGCTATCACCTCACACCTGTTAGAATAGGGGTCATCAAAAACACAACAAATAACAAGAGTTGAGGAGGATGTGGAGAAAAGGGACTTCTCATGCACTGTTGGTGAGAATATAAACTGGCATAACTACTATGGAGAACAGTAGGAAGATTCCTCAAAAAATTAAAAACAGAACTACCACATGTTCCAGCAATCCACCTCTGGGTCCATATCCAAAGGAAATGAAATCCCTGTCTTAAAGAGATAGCTGCACCCCCATGTTCACTGCAGCATTATTTACAATAGCCAAAGCATGGAAACCACCTACAGGCCTCCCAACCAATGAATGGATAAAGAAAATACGATGTATATATACAATGAAATATTATTCAGTCACAAAAAGGAAATCTGCCATTTGCAACAATATGGATGGATCTTGAGGACATTATGCTAAAATAAGCAATACAGAGTAGGATCTTACTTATATGTAGAACCTAAAAAAAACCCCAAAATCACAGAAACAGAAAACTGATAGATGGTTGCCAGAGGCAGGGGAAGGGAGAGGGGCAAATGGGTAAAGGTGGTCAAAAGGTACAAACTTCCAATTTTGAGGCAAATGAGTTCTGAGGAGGTAATGTATAGCATAGTAACTATGTTAACAATACTTTATTGAATATTTGAAAGTTGGTAAGACAAAGTAAAACCTCATCAAAGAAAAAAATGTGTAACTATGTGATGAGGGATGCTAACTAAACTTACGGTGATAATCATTTTGCAATACGGATATACATCAAATCATTATATTGTACACCCTGAACTCAAACAATGTTATATGTCAATTATATCTCAATAAAACTGGAAAAAAAATTTTTTAAAGACATATTTTGTTCTGTTTCAATGAGGAAGAAAAGAACAAAGAGGTGTCGACTCCAGTGTGATAGAGTCATAGATCAAGAAACATTAATATGCCCTGTGGGGAAAGCTCAAGTATCTGTTGCTCCAGGCCCGTCAACAATATCTAGAATACAAAATGCAGCTCTCAGATACTGCTGCTCAGGAATCCCAGAAGAATGAGGCAGGGAAGTTAGCACAGATCTACTCTGAATGAAAATGACAGTTTACCTGTAAAAATGAGTCTGATCTAAGCCAAAACATGGATACACTTCTTCTGCAACATACCAAGATAGCAAACTGATAAAGACCAATTGGTAAATTACTAAATAATATCACATGCTCCAGAAGGGTTAATACAACTGATACAGAAAAGCAGTCTGTCCCCCAGAGATTCTTTTTTTTTCACACCCTGATCCACTATAGAACCAACTGTGTTAATAATAATGCTTTGTAATTTTAGATCACTTTTCCTGCTAAAAGCTCAAATGAGTTGATATGGCACATCACAAACTACACAGATGGTACCCCACAGTTTCCACAGCTCTGACTCAATAGCTCATTTGACTTACTAATAAACGTTCCTATTTCAAGATTAAAAACAAATAAGAAAAAAACTAAGGAAAACGGTAGGAAGACAGTGAATTTTCATATCCAATTCCGTGGCATCTCTCTGAAAGGTAAATGCTAGGTAAAGCACCCAGAGCCTAACAGCGTTCCTTCAGATGCCGGTGCACACTTCCAGAAAGGTATGGGCTTCCGGGAAAGTCCTGCCAAGCCACCAGACTGACTGAAAATGAAAAGAGGGGCTAGGCAGTGAAAGAGGTTATGCTATTCCCCATGTGAATGTGCGACAGTCAGACGTAAAAGGAAAAACTCTCACCAGGGAGGAGCTAGACCTGGAGTTACCATCTCCTTCTATTTCAGTCCCTTAACCTGTCATGACACATGGTCAGTAGCTTGACTAGAAGTGAAGTAATGGTTACCAGTCTAAAGTATAACAGTATTACTAAGATTTATAAAGCATATTTAAATTGGACTCCCGATTTAAGCCAAATATTTTTAAATGATTCCATTCTATATATAGATGTGGACTATAATCAATCCACGAAATTTTCTTTATGCTATTCAGAAATGTTCTGCTCATACTCTACTAATAAGAAAAGGCATTCATTCCTTTGAACTTCATAAACCAACCTTCTAAATGTACTTTATCGGTAACTGTAACTCTCTCATCTCTCCCTGTGGATCTGGAAATTCCCCATTAGGCAATTTAGCTATATAAAGTTGTCCATCATCTCTGGGTAAATCAGTGTGTACTTTGTGTAGTAAGCGTGGGCAAACACAACTGAATACAGGCATCCCTCATTATGATTTGTGAAATGTGAACTTTTCTAGGGAACAGGCTAGATCTAGAACAATTCAGAGGGTCAACTTATCTCTAGGGAAAACAAAACTATTACTGATGATCAGACTTAACTAAACTGTACAATGAAGACAGCTGAGGTGGAGAACGGCTAATGAGACTTGCTTTCCTTGGCTGTTCAAGTGGTTTTGTAGCATCTGTTTATAGGGTACATTCAGGATCCAAGAAAAAACAAACACCTGCTTTCGGTGAATTATGTCCAACCATTCTTAGCAAGAGTCTCACTTTTTCTGAGAAAATTATTGTGCTTTAAGCCACCGTCTCAACTAGTCAAAACTAATGGTCAAGTTGTATGCAGTAGTGTTCTCAAAAGAAGAGGTTTTATGTTAAATCAAACCCGTCAAATGACTCCAACATTGAGGTTTCCTTAGATTTCCCTGAGAAATCTAAGTATTATCTCTTATAGAGAATACCACCGTCCACCTCTAAGACCAACACTTAGATATGTCAAATAAGCATTCAATCTCCCAGGTTAATTAAAGTGTATTTTATGTACTTGATTTTTTGGACCTGTTTTTAACAATTGTTTTATTTCTTTATTTTGAGAGAGAGGGAGGGAGTGTGCGTGAGCAGGGGAGGGCAGAGAGAGAGAGGAGAAAGGGAATCCCTAGCTGGCTCTGTGCTGTCAGCACAAAGCCCGGCGTGGGGCTTGATCCCCTTAACCATGAGATCATGACCTTAGCCGAAATCAGGAGCCAGACGCTTAACCAACTGAGCCACCCACGTGCCCGTGCTATGTTTAATAGGATAAATAAAATGTTCTACCAACTCTGAGTAATTTTAAAAATAACCTCCCAAATTTTTCCAAAACATAAGAAACTTTAATTCTATTAATTTAAAGCACCCTCTTCTCAACCTTTTGCATAAAACAGCACTATCAGCTTGGCCTTCAACTACCAAGAAACCACATGGATATAAAAAAGGACCAAATAATACATCAAATAATCCTTATCCTCCCTCCCTACTCCCACTAGTCGAGAACCACTGAATTAGACCTACTAGATACTAAAATGCTAGTGCGATTATAATAATAATTTTATAATCAGAGTGGTAGCACATTTACTTTAAACAGTTTATAGTTACAAAACTGTTTATAATGTATCCTTATAGACTGTATAATATAAAGTGTTGTGCAACCCTTGCATTTCTGGAACATGCATTAATTAATAAAGAAAGGTGGTTTAAAAAAAAAACTTGACCACACAGATGTGGTTCTAGTCTTCAGGATTGGCTTCCTAAGTAGTTCCTTAAATCCCCCTCAATTTGCATTTAAAATAATCTACTCTGAATTGCAATCACAAAAAACTAGTTAAGATCTATTGAACACCAATTGGGTCTCAGACTCTGACCACTGAGGGAGATATAAAGTCATGATAATAACAACAATGAACATTTAAGGAAATTGGGGCACAAGGTCACATCTGTTCAAGTGATGGAGCCAGACCACAATCTAGACAATGTGGCTCTTAAATGCTACTCCATACTGGCTAGAATTTTTTAAAAATATATAAATAAATAAATTCCAAAACCAAAGAACTCTTGCATGTAAAAAACTCCCAAGTTTGTTGGTATATATAACATATGTAATACGTAATGTTAACATCTTTCAACAGAACACTCCACAAGGTTTTAGCAAATTCTCTAAGAAGAATTTTATAAACTTTGTGCCCTGCAGTGACATCACAGGAGTAACTAGGAAGAAAAACTAATGACAAGATCTTGAAAGATTTTACTTTCATTTTATCCCTAAAAGTGAAATGCCCTTCCCAAGGACAGGTCTGTGCTTGATGGTATGTTAGATGTCAATTACTTCACTGTACGATTTTCTGATCTTCTCTACTGAGAAATTTCTTACTATGGAATCATGAGCTCAAACAGTACATGCAGACAACAAACAGTCTTGCGGGGCAATCTTCACACTGAGTATCCCTAACCCTCTATTTGTTTCTGGTTGCTGGGATATCCCAATGGGAAAAGAATCACACACCGCTACCTTGGCTCATGACCTAAACCAGGGGACTCTCAAGGCTGGCTCTCCAAAGAATCTGGCAGAGTCCCTTGAAGAGTCTCTTTTTAAAAGCAGAGACCCCCTCCATACCTTTTCTAAATCCCAGTGAGACACTGGAATTTCCATTTTGAGAAGCTAGGTAGACAATTTATGCATTTTAAAATTTGGACTAGAGACTTAGAATAAAAACTCTATCATCCATGTTCCCAGCACATGAAAAAACCATCTTTTGAACAGAATGCTGCCTTCATCTATAAAGCGATCTGCTGAACCAGGACCCTCCTGGTGCTTGAAGGGAGGACTATATTAATGATTACTCATATCGTGAGTGGCTTTCAGGGCTAATTCCCTAGAAATGTTCCCGGTAAAACAAACAGTTCAAAAATATATGTCATTATAATTTAATCAAAAGTTCTACCAAATAAATACATGAATAAGAAAGAAAAACAATAGACCACATTTTTCTGTATTTAAAATAAAGGTAACTCTAGAATTTAAAGAAAAATTTTAGAAAGATTAACTAATGCCCTATAATTTTCTTTGGAGATAAACAGAGAATCTGTTACCAGAAAATTTCTTTAAAATCATCTCATTTCCTCTAGTTAAAAAAAAAAAAAAGCCTATTAATTTTTTTATCAGAAAGTTCTTCTAAACATCTAAAAATCTCATTAGACATAGTTTAAAAACTTTGCCTTTTACGGAACTAAAGAACAGCTGCTCATTACATCTCATATGGAATCACTTTGGATACCTCAAAAACAATAAATCATCCTTCCTCCCATGTGTCTTAATGAGGTTAAGTCATAAACGGTGACAGCATCCTTGGATAGATTACATTTTGAACCCCAGCCGCCATGCTGTGAGGAAGCCCAAGCAGCTAGGTAGAGAGGGCATATGTAGGTATCTGAACATGTAACTCAGATGAGGGCATGGCCAACAGCCTACATCAAACAGCAGGCATGAAAGTGAGCTAGCCTTCAGTTGATTCCATTGCCAAGCCCTGGCTTTGAGACTTTCTTAGCTGAATGCCAGATGTCATGGAGCAGATAAGCTATGTCTATCATGGCTTTTCCAATTGTGTCCCACATTTGTGAGCATAATGCCACCAAGTGAGGGATATATATTATGCACCAACAGTAAACAGAACTCCCTAATCCAGAACACAAGCAAGAAATGAAAAGGAGACAAAAAGGCTTCTTTCTAAACATTCAAAATAAATATCCCAAATTCCGTGCTCTAAAGATTACCAGTTTTACAGATAGGAGCTTCTCAGATTCTCATGCAGATCTTATTTAAAGTGCATATTTTAAAAAGTACATATATAATAAGAGAAAAATAGAACATACTATGATATTTTCTATGTTCATCCTTTGCACGTGTCTCTCTTTAGAATACCTTTTCTCTGATGAAATCTAAATCAGCCCTTGAGGCTCAATCAAACACTCCAGCAGCTATAAAGCCTTCCCTCACCTCACAAAATGAACATCTGCCCCCATAAAATATATGACTAGCCCTCTAATACAATTTCCTATTCTAATGCATATGTTGTCATTACTTGCCCACGTGACTCCTTCCTTCTCTGTGAGATTTTCAAGGATAGGGGCCTTTTCTTTTTTTAATGTTTGTGTTCCCATTGTCTGGTTATATATAGGAAGTGCTCACTAAATTTTTGCTGAATGAACAAGCAAATCTGGTTATCTGGCTTCTAAACCCACAGCAGATAAAATGCAGAAAACCAGAAAGGACAAAAGACACTGTCATTTAAACACACACACACACACCATACACAAAAAGTAACACCCAGTGAAGAGACAGAAAGTCCAGGAGTTACCTAGAATTCTGCAGTTTACAGTTACATGATAGAGAGACAAACAGGTCAGTAACTGAGAAAAGGATGTGGACCTTAGTGAATTTTAGCACATTTCAAATCGGTTTAGAAAACAGGAAAATACTTCACATTTTATTAAAGTTTATTTATGGGGGTGGGGGGGAGGCAGAGAGAGGGAGAGAGAGAATCCCAGGGAGAGAGAGAATCCCAAGCAGGCTCTGCACTGTCAGTGCAGAACCTGATGGGAAACTACGTCACATTTTAAAAGTATTTTCTCCTTGAGGCATCTGGCTGGCTAGTCAGTAGAGTATGCGACCCTTCATCTTGCGGTTGTGAGTGCAAGCCTCACACTGGGTGTGGAAATTACTTTAGAAACTAAAATCTTTAAAAGTATTTTCCTCTAAATGGCTCATTTAAAAATATGAGGTTCACAAAGGAATAAAAAACAAAACCAGAAAAATTAGATACACAACCACTCCTTTTCTGAGGGTTTTGTATAGCACCTGTTTTATAATAATATCACTTTCTTTATATTATTTTTGTGCCCCTCCCCCACCTGTCCATCATGTCCCTGTTTTGGTTCTATTTCATGAAGTACTTCCCTCTCAGCTGAGCCATGCTGCTACCTGTTACCTTATCTGCTTGGAATGTAGCCCGCAGCCACTCAGAAATGCAACTACACTTTTTGTCCAACCCTTTCTAACATTTGAAACTTTTTAAAAAGCAGCACAATACACACAAAAAGAGATGAACAAGAGGGCTATCACTTAGTATATCTGAAAGACAGCTCAGGAAAGTTTTGCAATCAATCAATAAGTATCAGAAAATGGTATTTCTGAGTCACTTATTTTAAATTCTAGTCACTTTAAAATTGTCCAGATGTGTTAAATAAAAAGAGGACTAAGTGCAGCCCCACTTTTCTTTCCATTCTTCATGTCTCTTATGCATCTCCCAGGTATATGATTTCTCAGTACAAATATTAATTCAATAACATTCTCATTATTCCTGAGCAGCATATTTTGTTTTGTCCTGTTGTCGCAGGGAGGCGGCAAGTACAGGATTCATGGTCATTAGCCTAACAATACTCCATTCCCTGAGAGTATTAGGTAGAGTAAGAGAAGATAACCTTGTTTTTTATTTTCCAGAAGCCTAAAAGTTTCAAGTTGAGCGCTATACTGGAGTTTTCTTAAATTCTTGTGTCATTTCTTGTCTTCTTTGAGTGGTAGTGTTTTTCCCACCCACAACTTTTCCACTGAGGCTTCCAGATCTACATTAAGTATAATTACTGGGGCGCCTGGGTGGCTCAGTCAGTTGAGCATCCCACTCGATCTTAGCTCAGGTCTTGATCTCAGGATCGTGAGGTCAAGTCCCGCATAGGGTTCTGCCCTGGGAATGAAGTCTACTTAAAATAATAACTACTTCTCCACTGGATTAGGTAGGTGACAAAACGAGGTACCTCTCTGGTATAATCTGCACACCTGTGAATGAGTTTTACTTTTATATTCTATTTCTCAAAGTGAGAATGAATCCCAGATATCCACTGTGATTCACAAGGGAAGACAAGAGGGCTCTCTATAATGAAGAGAACAGGAGGTTAAATAGAAATGAAAGCTGGAAATCATGGGGGTGGAGGAGAGGCACAAAAGGTCTGAAGGGAGAATAAATGAAGACACTGCAAAAAAAAAAAAAAAAAAAAGGAAAAAGAAACAGAAAGCTTCAAATTCAAAGTTGTGCAGACAAGCATTCAAGAAACCCAAGCTGCCAAACTCCATAAAATCCCAGCAAATTTTTGTCTCTATAATGTTACTCCAAACAAGTGTTAGAATAAAAGCTTTCTATTTAGCCAAGCGCTATAAAATTAACGTCTCAACCCCCATCCTGCGCCTAAAAGAGAAATCTACAACTTCCCAGGAGACTCCTAGAGTTCTCTGATGGTAACCCTTCTCAGAGGCAGCATTCCCTCCATGTTTGCATCCCTCAGCATTAGGTGTATCTCCCTATGGTGCACTTGAACAACGTATGTCTGGGCCCAGACCTGAGGAGCATTCAGAAGGGGCATGCCAAGAAAAAGTCCTAAGATGCCACTATCTCAAGCAATAAGCTCTCAAAGGCTATGCTATCCTTCAGCCCTGATCAAATTCATTAACATATTTAACAATTTAATTATCTTTTTTTTTAATTTTATTACGTAATCTCTACACCCAACATGGGGCTAGAACTTACAACCTTGAGAGCAAGAGTCGCATGCTCCACCAAATAAGCCAGACAGGCGCCCCAACAATTTAATTTTCTTAACACTTCTGGAGAAACTGAAGTCTTTTTTTTTATTTAAGTAATCTCTACAACCAACGTGGGGCTCTCAGAGGAATGCTGCCTCTGAGAAGGTCTACCATCAGAGAACTCTAGGAGTCTCCTGGGAAGTTGTACTCATGACCCCAAGATCAAGAATCATATGCTCTTTGGACTGAGCCAGCCAGAGGTCCCTGGAGAAACTGAAGTAAACACTGAAAAGACTGGTTACACAACAATGTAAATGCACTTAGCACTACTCAATTATTTAAAAAATTATAAGATGGCAAATTTTATAGATATTGCCACAATGAAATTTAACTTAAAAAAAAACATTTAAAAAGTAGTCTAAAAACCTAAAAACAGGGGCGCCTGGGTGGCTCAGTTGGTCGAGCGTCTGACTTCGGCTCAGGTCATGATCTCACAGCTCATGGGTTCCAGCCCCGTGTCGGGCTCTGTGCTGACAGCTCAGAGCCTAGAGCCTGCTTCGGATTCTGTCTCTCCCTCTCTATGCCCCTCCCCAACTCACACTCTGTCTCTCTCTCCCTCACTCTCTCTCTCTCAAAAATAAATAAACGTTAAAAAATTAAAAAAAAAAAAAACCAAACAAGTAAAAACTAGGGGAAATCTTTCATAGTAAGAGAGACTACAGAGTCAAATACAGTGAGCAAACTTGATTAGTTCTTGGTTTGAAACCCAAAACTGTAACAGTTTGGGGCCAACTGGGAAAACTGATTAGAGAATTATTATTTGGACATTAGTTTTCTTGGGTTGAATAGTCCCATTCATACTGTATACGGTGATATAAAATAATGCCTTTATTTTAAGGCAGTGTGCTTTATGGATAAAGGGGCATCTGTAATTTACTTTCAAATAGTTTATCTAACACACACACACACACACACACACACACACAGAAGGAGGGAGAAAGCAGCAGCATACACAGCATGGAAATAGCCGTTATTTAGCCACTTGTTCTACCACATTACTGAAGATCACAGGAGCTAAGGAAAGGATATAGATACGACCCTGTACATCACAAGCACCACCCTGTTTTTCCACCTGAGGTGTATACTGTTTCTACTACTTTAATATATAATTGGCTTGTGACAGAATGTAAATAGCTGACAGACAGATAGATAGATAGCTTTCTCAATTACTCTGCAAATAAAATGATCCCACAAAATAGAGAATAATTGTTTAAGTAGAGATTTGGGAAGGAGGTTGAGAATGTTTTTATAGGTGTTGTCACTAGTATGTATTATGTGTGGACTATGAGGGATTTGCTCTTTGGATAGTTGTAGAATTTCATTATTTATCTATTGAGACATCAGCCCTTCAAATGACACTTTCATTCTCTTTTTTATCACTTCTTCAATGGAAGTATTTAAGTGCCAACCCTGGTATACTTTCTTTGTGTTTGGTTTTGTTTTATTACCTTTCCAGTACTACTGAATTTCCCCAAGGCTTTCTTTACCTTTTTTCTCCTCTTTCCACTATAAACTGAGATTATTAATCCCTCTTCTCACCACAGTGTCAAAATATTCTGCAGGGGAAAAGATAATAAGTCTCAGTGTGAAAAATGTTCAGTTTTACAGAAGCAACAAAGCCCAAAATTTAAGTCTTTATTGTTTCTGTTTTGAAGGTAAGTGGATCTTTTTTTTTTTTAATAAAATCTGTAAGCAATGTAATAAGCATCTTTACTAATAACTTTGAATACTGCTGGACTCCATGTCTCTTTGTTTTGATCATATGCTCTGCTATTAACTGAGAACAATATAAACTCCCAATAAATTGAGTTTTATATCAAAGGATTGCTTCCTGAACTGCAGAATAACTCATTAGTTTTCTTGGGGCAAAATCAAAGAGCGTGAGTTTGCATGGTCAACACAGGCTCACGAGAGGCCAGGAAGAACAGACTAATGGGTACAAAGGCTCATGTAAAAAGCACAAATAGGGGAAAAATGGGTCTGTGATAGACCTATCTAGTAAGTGTTTAGGAATATCATTCTGTGATGTGTAGGGAATTGTATTATTATAAAAGGGGTCTTTGGGGAAGATCAGTCTATCAATGACTTACAGTGCAAAAGGAGAATTTGTTCAGTCAGTCCAAATACAGTTTAAAAATGAAAGGTTTTAAGCTGTTCTATAATACTATTTTGGGGGAGGGGGAGAAAGAATAAATGAACAAAAAATATACACATATGTACTCCATACTTACTACCCAGTTTTTAGCAAACCAGTGAGAAAACATGTACTATTTCCTGTTGTACCTGTTGCATTCAGATAAGCCAATGCATACAATCATTTTAAGCATATTTACTGAACACAGTAGGCAAATTTTAATGCTTGATTATTCAGAGCATTTTAATTTATGGTTTTTCTCCTTGATGCTAAGCTCCAAAGAATGTATATCAAAAATTCTCATTTGTTTTACTGATATTAGGAACTAAGCCACCATTTATCTATCTAAACCTTCCCAAAAAAAATAAAGCCTGTATAAATAGCCTATCCCACTTAAAGTCTCAAGTACTATAAGTTAACTGCTCAGTATGATCAAGTGGAAAAAGGAGTAGTGCATCCTGAAAGTCTTTCAAGCTGCAAGGGCCTGTACCTGCTACTCTCGATTTATTCCATATACACCTTCATTATTTTACACATTTCAGTCAAGGCTGTTCTACTGCATTGATATCTTGCATCTACATGGTCCTAACCTTTTTAGCCTAGATCCAACACAGCAACTCCTCTCCACGCCACCTCAACTTCTTTCTGAAAGCTTTCCCCCCATCTCCATTATACACTCGATCTCTTTGTCGAAGACAATAAACCACTATGAACAACTGAGGCAGGTTCAGAAAATCTCCGATGAACCTGCAGGAAACACCTGAACCTCAATGGGAAATTTCTCAAGAAGGGAATGGAAAAGGGCTCCCACAGCAAAGAAAACTCTATCCCTTGGCGAGGTGCTAGCTTCCCTCACTCCTCTGAAGGCCAAGCCAGGTAAAGGCAAGGAACTCAGCCTCTGAAAAATCACAAGCCCCTGAAGGTCTTCCCTTGTCTCACCTGGTCTTAACTGCTTTTAGGTGGAGGAATCCCCTCACTTCTCACCTCACAGAGCACGGGGGTGGAAGGGCTGTGGGGCTCAATGGTGCCTCAAGGGCACAGGCCGTCAGCACTGCCTGAATTACGGATACAGATCAGAAGATGTTATACATGAGAGCCGGCCAGCTCCTGGTGGGAGACCCAGACAGAAACAAAAGTTGTGCAGGTGAGCATCTGGGACCTTCATGCCCTGGGACTTAACCCACGTTTCATCTGGCACAGGCTCTCCCTTTCCTCCCCACCACAGGGTCAGCAGCTGCCCCCAGTGATAGTAAGGGGGGGGGGGGGGACAGGGAGGGCACCTCTCCTAGGGGGAGTCCTAACCTCTGCAGGAGGTCCAGCTCAATGACCCTACCACCAGCACACAAGGCCAGGCCAGAGGTATCCAGACCCAATTCCTTCCTGCCTAAAGCTTTGCTCTCCTAGAGTCAAATATCTGGGGTTCCCTTTACCTCCTGACAATCTTCTCCTGAATGCCTTTTCTCAAAGTGAAAATATTTACTATTAAAATGAATCACCAATGATTACGAGAATGCTGTTATGTGAGCATCTTCTAACCAGAAGGATAATTCTCCAATTTTGTTTTCTAATGTCCTTCAATGTCCAGGCATTTTGTTGACTTTTGTTACCATCAACTGTCACTGTCAATATGTTCACTTCACAATGAATATCATGTCATTTTTTGTGTTCTATCTAACTGGCTAAAGCCTTTCATTTATTAAAATTCTTTTTATTTTCATTATTTATTATTAAGAGACAGAGAGAGACAGAGCATGAGCATGGGAGGAGGAGAGACAGGGGGAGACACAGAATGTGAAGCAGGCTCCAGGCTCCGAGCTGTCAGCACAGAGCCCGACGCGGGGCTCGAACTCACAAACCACGAGATCATGGCTTGAGCCGAAGTCGGACACTCAACCGACTGCGCCACCCAGGCGCCCCATTTATTAAAATTCTTAATTAACTGTACACACCTCCTGCTTAAAAGGTAGTACAGCATAAATCAAAGAGCTTTACATGACATCCACTTCTTTCACTAGGTTCCATTATTTATACTTATTACGTGTTTACTTCAAAAAGATTCTAGTGGTGCTACAATAAAAATGACATTTTTTAAATGGGATAAATATTTTTATATCACACTTTTACAGAAAAGCCTTAAGGAATCAAGACATTATTACTTAAAACAGCAGTAAGAAAAATACACATAACATAAGCCCCAAAATGGAATTCCAGAAATTGAAAATACAATATACTACCAGAAACTCCAAAGAGGCAGACATTCCTAAGGCTTTAGGAATTTGGTTACAATTTTCATCAATCTTAAATCATCTTAATATTTCCAATTTATGCCATTTGGACCACTTGAATCTAATGAACACTTTCAAGACATCTAACACTATAGAGCTTGTAACAATATCCTTAAACAAGGAAGAAATAAAACACATAAAAGCTAGGGAGTGTAATACTCAATCCTATTAGACAACAGAGACTCAGCCCCCCAAGACTACTAGACCACAATGCTGTCCAGCAACCGACCAACTTCCAACAACAAATCAGCCAATTACTGCACTGTGCCTGTTAAGTGATCTGTTTTCAACCTAATGGCTTATTTAACAAATAGCTAGCTTCTTCACTAAGTGCTGTTAGCAGAGCCAATCTGTTTGGTAAAGGGGCAAACCATAGATCATGATCATACATGAAATACTTAATGATAGTAACAGACTTCCTCCATAAGCTTGATCGTGTTCCCTTCACTACCAGCCATCATCTGTCTTTAACTTGAAGGGAAAAAAAGAGAGAGAAAGCCAAAGGAGAAAAATAAACGAAAGCAGAGGAAAAAAGTCTACAAAGATCTATACCCAAATTGAAGCAGTCCAAAGTTGTCCCATTATTTCCCATCCCATCCTCACTTCAAAGTACTGAGCCATGCAGGAGCTTAGTCTCAGAGCACAGCATACCCAACACTATGACCCACATCAGGCTGCAGGCACAAGGAGGCAGATACAGGACAGGAGAATCTTCTCAAGCCCCCACCCCCCGCCAGCCCATACTGCCTATCTCCATAACTATTGAGACCAACTTCTGTAATTTTGAGAAATGGCATTAATGTTAAATATGCAGAAATTCACACCCTTGACATTCAGATTTTTAGCAAGGAATTTCCATATTCCTTATTCAGGAATCTAAAAGTTATGTGAAAGAATTCAGCACCTATGTTTCAATAATAACCAGAGGTGATTACCTGATAAACACACTTATGAGTAATGCTATTTTTAAAATATATACAAGCACATTAAAATTGTATTTTTATTTTTTTAAGTAACCTCTGCACCCACCGTGGGGCTCAAGCTCATGACCCCAGGATCCAGAGTAACATGCTCTATGTCCCTAAAAATATATTTTTAAAAATTTGTTATCCACATAGCTATCTAAATTTTCCCTTTAGTTTGACTCTAGAAATGGCCTAGAAATGACTCAAGTGAAACTGTAAGTTTCTCTAAGATATGCAACTCCATTTTTAAATTTACACTTTGACAATAACTGAAAGCTTTTCATCGTTAAGCATATTAATAGAAACAAATTTTAAGATAAATTAATATCAAATATTCTTACATATGCTACTGTACTACCAAAGGCAAGGGAAGACGTTTTATGTTTGGTTAATGAGCTGATCTGATAAGCAGAAATAATCTGCTAGAAAAGAATCTTCATTTAGATGGGTACTTCAATGGGCAGAGGTCAGTCAGCAACAATAGGAACTTTCAGAACTCACTCACACTCTGCAAGTGAAGCCTTGGAATATGTGGGATCACATTTCATATAGACACACTAAATGAGTAACAGAAAATATCATGCATTATATTTTCATCTATGACAACAAGTCTTCAGTCCTCAGAAGCTACAGCACTAAAGGCAGTGCACGCTAATCCCCCCGCGTGCATAGGTGAAAGAGTCCCCTGAAAGCTCTCCGCACTCCCTGCAAACAATTGAGCAGACAGAAGAATTCCACAAATAGCAGAGCACAAGTCAGATGACTGAATATATTATCAGCCCTCTTTTGAGACTACGGTATCTCAACACCAAGTCATCCACACCACATAGATTGCACAAAATCTGTAAAACATGCGTCACACAATCACCACCTGATAGTGAAACATACTAGAATTAAACATAGTGTAAAGATATAAGCCAAATATCTGTATCAGTGTTTCGTCCTTTCTCAACCTATATTCCCTATAGTGCTCTCAATCTGTTTTCTCCCTAGCCCCCACAATCAAGTTTTCTAGAGCTTATTTTCTTAGCTTTTTATTGTGAGACTGTGCTTTCTCAAAATCTGCTCCTACCCCTTTCCTCTTCCCTAGTTGAGAATCACTGATCTGTGTTCCTTCAAGGAAGCACTTGATAAGACACAACCACATTATGCTGAAAGAAGTGTGGCCCACTAGCTAAGAGAACACACGCTAAGGGGGCAGGGCTGAGGGGCAATGTTGGCCTGGGTTCAAATTCCTCTCCGGTAGTCTGGCTGTGTGACCCTTGGCAAGTTACTTGACAGTTCTGTGCCTCCACTGCATGAACTATATTATAGGAATGATAACAAGAACACCCACCTCACTGTGTTAGGGAGAAACACACAAGAATATACAGTAAGGGTGCTTTAACCCTGCACCAGGTTTTTAGGAAATAATAAATGTTACCTATTTTTACTTCATTCCAGTTCTTACTTTTTGAACATTAAAAGACAAGAACCCTGCAATTTAATAGTTGTTAAACACTGGGCTGCTGCCAAAAAAGCTGAGACTTTTGGGGACCCTGGGTGGCTCAGTTGGTTAAGTGTCCCACTACAGCTAGGGTCATGATCTCACCGTTCGTGAGTTCGAGCCCTACGTCGAGCTCTGTGCTAACAGCTCAGAACCTGGAGCCTGCTTCGGATTCTGTGTCTCCTTCACTCTGCCCCTCCTCCACTCACACCCTGTCTGTTTCTCTCTCTCTCTCCCCTCAAAAAAGAAATAAACATTAAGGGGCGCCTGGGTGGCGCAGTCGGTTAAGCGTCCGACTTCAGCCAGGTCACGATCTCGCGGTCCGTGAGTTCGAGCCCCGCGTCAGGCTCTGGGCTGACGGCTCGGAGCCTGGAGCCTGTTTCCGATTCTGTGTCTCCCTCTCTCTCTGCCCCTCCCCCGTTCATGCTCTGTCTCTCTCTGTCCCAAAAATAAATTAAAAACGTTGAAAAAAAAAAAAAAAAAAGGAAGAAAAGCTGGAGACTATTTGTAGATCTTAAGTAACGCCTGTCCAGGGATAGGCCTGCCTTGATGCAAGACTTTGCTAGACACCTGCCGGCATAGTTTGCAGGACCAGAACCACTCACATCTCTTCATCCCTCTCATGGGCTAAACAACTAGACTGACAGCCTGCAAGCTTGTTCTTTATCAGATTCTTACAAGGAAGACACTCTTAGGCTCGCCATTCCCTCTGATACTCATGATCGGCTTCCCCTCACTCACTGGTCAAGGATAATTTTCCCCCCAACGTTTTGCTCATATGCACAATGACTTAACCTCCCTTAAACTTCATCTTCTAGAAAACAAGGTAACCTCTACTTTATAGGGCTTTGGCAAAAAAACAAAAAACAAAAAACAAAAAAACCACACACCTCAGAAAGCCCCTAACAGGTTGTTGGCACTCAATGCTATTATCGGTTATGTTGTATTGTCGTTACTCTCCCAATACAGACATTTTAGTCAAGAGCAAGAACGAGTTAAATCTAGAAAAACAAATAATCATAGCAGAACACCTGGGAAAGCCTGCACAGGGAGTTTTCCATCCTTTAGAAACTTAGGGTATGAAGGCCCAGGATGTGTCAGCCTTAACGCAGCCACAAGGCAGTGTCTCCACAAAACAGGGAGGTCCCTGCCTTGTTGCCCTCATGCCTTCCACCAGCTGAAGATTGCCATGCTGACTACACTGACACAATTCCAGAGAAAATAAAACAACACTAATTATAAATATTCATACCTTCGTTAAAGGAAACTTATTTGATTGTAAGCTAATCAGTCAAGGGGACATTTAACAACTTTTTTATTACAAACGTATAATCCTACTTTCAGCCCAAACCCAAAGTAACATTTTCTGACAATACATAATTAAAATTACACACACACACACACACACACACACACACACAAACAGATCTTTGGTATCAAAGCTAATTGAAAATTAAGGTGAACATGTGCCTTTCCACCTCCTCCTCCACCAAAAAAAACCCATCCATTAAGGGGCACTGGGTGGCTTAGTCAATTAGGCACTGGGTGGCTTAGTCAATTAAGCGTCCAACTCTTGATTTCGGGCTCAGGTCATGATCTCACAGTCGTGAGATCTCTCTCTCTCTCCTTCTCTCTTCTCTCTCTGCTCCACCCCCCTTCACTTGTGCTGTCTCTCTCAAAAATAAATAAACATTTTTTTTTAAAAATCACCCACTCTGTTCCCTCTTAAATCACAGGATTTGTAATGAACGGTTTATACTATCAAAGTAAACTACCAACGGGGGGATACTCAAAAACTCATCAAATAAATAAGTGAACAAATAAATGAAACAATGGTTAAAGGAGACAAGAATGTGAAGACAAGATCTAAAAAGCCTAATGTGAGATTTAAGTTACCCATCAGGATCTCTTAACAGGTCATGATTAGCTCCCTATAAGGCATAAGTTCTACCAGATTTAACCTGCCAACTCCACTTCTCCATGTATCTTATCAACTGATACTCAAATTAAAAATTATTTTTTCTTTCAGAACCTTTAACTAGTTGCCAATAACTTTTACCTACAAGCAGTTCTCCTCTCTTTCTTACTTAAAAGTCCAAAAGCCTCAAAAGCAGCTCGGTAAAGCATCCCCATAGATTCTCTGTTCATTTAATGCTCCTCTAGAAATTTCCAACTAGGGAACCAACTGAAAATTGTCCTAGAATCACTTTTTCCACAATTGCATTATGTCATTATAGCCATTGGAAGCCAGAAATGTGGTTACTGATGAACATTTCATAGGACAGACATAAACTCTCTGCCCCAAAAGCCCTATTGTGATCTACCCAACAATCATGTAGTCCTTTCACTTCAGTTACCTTCAACACACAAGTTTACCTTTAAGATTTCCAGTCTTTTCAGAATCGGTTTTGCCTCAGTTTTACAACAGCTAGAAAAACTACACCAGCTTCTAAAATATTCACAGAAGCCACACTACCACCTCTATTACAAATTAGTACCTAGACTCCATAAAGTATGAGTTTCTTTATGCTGTCTGAATTGAGGGTCTATGACCTAAAATTGTATTTTACAGCTTTTGCAGACATTACTTTTAATAGACTTCAAAGAGTAACATGACATAACATTCTTTCTAGTTTGCAACTCATAAACCCTTCTACAACCCTTTAAAACAAAAAAGGAAATAAACGCTAAGAATATTTTTTTGTTTAAAAAACATGGCATTGTGGTAAATGAGCTTCAGATAGGAGAGTATAAAAAACTAAGGGTTTTGTTCTGTTTTCCTTTGAATGGCTTTCATTATTGGTATGTAAATATAGTTTGATTATTTCGTTAGGGGAAAAGATCCTAATTTCCCGCTGATTTTAAGATTTATTGCAATAAAAGACCAATACCTTAAAGGAGTGACTTTTCTTTCTCCCTCCTATTATCTTAATTTAAAATTGATAGAGCATGTAATAACATAAATTACCAAACAAAACTATAAACACAGAATATTGAAAAGCCAATAATTTCTTAAATAGCAGTTCTGCCATAAAAATAGCTAAGCATTAATTATGTCTTTAAATATAATTTCAACCACGACATAAGAGTGGCCAAAATATCAAGAACACATTGCACATTTCAGAAAACTGACCTTCTAGAAAAACTGTTGACTTTTTTTTTTTTTTTTTTGCTGACCTCCTAAGATTGCTTAAAAGAATCACTTTTAAACCCAATATAATGCAATCATTTTTTTTTTCCTAAGAAATTCAATCTGTCAACTTATGGATCACGTTTCACCCTGATGTGATTTGAAACAGCTAAGGTTCTGAATCCTTAAATATAGGGTGTGTAATGAAAGCAATGCTCACAGGTCCTCGATTGTGAGGCTTGGAAACCTTTAATAAGATAGAGCTATAGATATAGCCAACCAAGGAGCATTACCCTTTTATGCACTCAAACCCAGCCCAAGTCTCCCTCCGATCCTTACATTTTACATTTCCAGTGAAATACTCCTCTACCAGTGAATGAAAGTCATGTAAATTGTATTTAACCAATACAAGGTTAAAAATCAGAGCCAAACTATCTAAAAAATATTAAATTCAGAACTGGTGAGCTTTTTTCTACCCTCCGTTTCAGTACGCTGACATATAAAAGTCAAAGAACTCCTCTGTTAAGACTGAAATCCCCAGGAGGAAGAAGGCTCAGATCTAGTCTGAGAGCACACAATGGAATCACAGCTGATGATGCACATCTTTTTCTAGATGTCTCCATATGCTTGAGAGGTCCCCCCCTCCCCAGCCAGGCTTTAAGGGACTTGATACTCTCTGCCACCAAGAATCTGAGAACATTTTCAAGGATCATTGTAGAGAATGAAGTAAATTAATGTGTTGCTTTTACGCATACAAAAGAGAGAGAAGGGCACACATCAGAGTGGCCATCAGTAACTAAATTAGTAATGGGGGTTTTCAATGTTGTCAAATTTTGAATGTTATTTATGACATTCCCTACTTCTAGCAGCTAAATGTTTGTTTTATCCTCACAGTTTTTAGATTTTGTCACTAAAATAACACCTCAAAGGCTACAGCAAAATGCAATTAATTTTTGTCTACACAAACATCCAAAATTATACAGAATTAAGAATTCACATGATAAATTGGAGAATGGTATATTACAACAGAACACATTTATAGAGCATGGTTAATACTGTTCCCTAAAACTACAGTTCTTTGTCAATTCTTTCTTATGGTAACCAAATATTTATAAAAGCTTGAGAAACCACTATAGAGGAGATAAATATCATGCACATAAGGTACCTCCAAAAATAATAATAATAATAAGCCTCCCAAGATTAGTTAAATTCATGGGATACTTAACACAAAATGAATGGATTCATTCTCAGTTTAGTAGGATTCATTATTTGAACTCCCAAAGATTTTTACAAATTCCAGTTGGGAAAAGGATTCTTGTTGCTGTCAGTGTGCACTAAACCTCACCAACAAAGGACAGGAGCACACATACACACACATAAAAAAGCAATGTCCCAGCTGCTGCCTTTTTAAAAGGCAGCTTATTCCTGCCGAGCAACCTGTGCTCTTTCTAGAGAATCAAAGACCTATCCTCCTTATTCTTAAAAGTCAAGAGTTGAGGAAGTCACTGAACTGAACCCAACAGCCAGCATAAAACAGCCAAAGAAGTCTCCTAACCTTGCATAAACCAGAAAAGTACCCACACACTGTACAATTCAACAGTGTTTAAGAAGAAAACTAATTAATTTTTAAGAATCTTTTGTGCGGGAAGTAATCTAGCAAACTACATTTCACTTAGACTTTTTTTTTTCTGTAGACAAATATTCTTTGACTAGCTTTGCTTTTTAAATACCAACGCTTTACGTCTCAAACAGTGATGCTTTGGTTCCTAACTTCATTTTGTTTACTCAAGAAAAAGAAAAAAACAAAACGCATACCATAAAGGACAACTTTTTTTTTTAATGCCATCCCCAAAGCCTAACTTTCAAGTGCACTTTGGAAACTGGCGGTCTAATTAAACAAGGAACCAGTGAAGCCATTACAAACAATGATGCTTTACACTCAATAATCAACTGACGTAAGACTATCCGGACGCCTTCATTTTCAGAGAACCCTTTCAAATTTCACTGTCCCCACGCTGGAGTAGCTGAGTGAAAGTGAGGAAGAAACAAACTAATAACTCCTATGATCTTCTGCACATAAACCGGTCGCTGAGGTCCAGAAGAGACCACTACAACATATGCCATTTTAGAAACGGGCCTCGGAGAGTTACTGCCACATCCTAAGTGGCTTTAGACCTCATCGTGTCAAAACGACGTCTCGTGTGGTGCCAAGAAAAATACACTATCTCGCATAAACTACGTGCCTCCCGGGTCAGAGACCTTATAAGTGACACTACACCAAGACCAAGGAACGGGTGACTAGGGATGGACAAGAGTCGCTAGCTCGGCGTCTCCATGACTCCCCCGCCCCGCGTGCAACTCGGCTCTAACTGGTCGGGAAGCAACCCCGCCCCCCTCCTTCCTCCCGTCCCCACGATTGGCTTACCGACACCCGGCAGGTCAGCTCCCCGCCTTCGATTGGCTCACTGCCCCATCAGTCACACGCAGCGAGATTCGGGTCGGTGGGAGGGGAAGGCGTTGGAGGAGGTGGAGTGGGAGTGGGATTAGAGGACGAGGTGGCGGAGGAGGTGTTCAGGCTTGGTCCCCGGTTTGGGAAAGTTTCCCCTACCAGTGACAGACCCAGAAGGCGTTAGGCCCGGTCCAGCTCTGGGCCAGTGCAAAGGGCTCGGGTCCCCGATTCCCGCCCCTCGGTCCCGCAGGCCCCGGAAACCACTAGAGGGAGGGGGAAGAGGGAGGAACCATCTAACCAGGGACCGACCCACCCCCGATCTCGGAAGAGGCGCCTCCGGGACTCCCCGGAGGGGCGAGGGGCGGGGGACCGGGAGCTCCACAACGCAACGACGACCCCGGCCCCCTCCCTCAGCAGCCCCCAGCGGCCCGAAGGAGAAGTGTCCCGGGCCCGGGGCGTGACCGTCGCGAGTCGGCCGGGAGGGCCCCTCCCGCTTCCCGCCTGGGGCCCTGAGGGCCTGTCCCTTCAGGGGCGGGGAGAAGGGGGAGAGAAAAGGGGGCGCTGGCGAGCCAACCCGGAACCTCCCGGACCGCCTCCCGCCCCCAGCCCCGGCCCCAGCGCGCCTCCTGCACACATGCCCGCACCCAGAAAGTTAAGTCAGGGGCGAGCCCAGCTCGGCGCCGCCGCGGTCCGGCCCCCGGCTCCCCGCCCCCACCGCGGCCCGGCCTGCTCGGCCCGAGCGCGCCGCCCGCCCCGCCCGCCGCAGCTCTTTCCCGTCCGCCCGCGGCGCGCGGTGCCCCTCGCCCC
>NC_064812.1:62024267-62040931 GCF_023721935.1 Panthera uncia | reverse complement strand
GGCGCTGACACGGGCCCGGCCCGCCCGCCGGGCCGCCGATCCCCTCCTCCCAGCGTCTCACCCCGCCGGCCGCCCCTGACATCGCGCTTCACCTTCACACACCCCCGAGCACTTCCCGAGTCCTGCCTCCCCTCGCCCGACACCCACCCTCCGCTGCAGTCGCTCCGCGTTTCCATTAAAGAATGCACCTTCTCAGGATTCACCTTCCCGTCTCAGCCCCTCTCCCCCTGAGGGGACAGGAGCCTCGGTTCTCGCCAACCCCGCACCGAGCGGGCGGGCTGGCGGGCGCCAGGTTCCTCGGGCGGGGGCCGCGCCCGCGCCCCCGGCCTCCCCGCCGCGACTCGGCTCTCACCTCTCGCCGGCGCCGCGGGCTGCAGCCTCCGCCCGCCTCGCGCTCCGGGACTCGTCTCCAGAGCTCTCGCAAAGCGCTGGAGCGCCTCCTTTCTCTCCCAGGGACTCCGCGTCTCCCCGCCGCTTCCCGCCCTCCCCACCCCCCAAGCCCCAACTCCCCAGCTTCGCGGCGCCTCCGGGATGCAACTCCCGTTTTCCGCACACTCCGGCAGCGGTCCCCGCACACAAAAACAGCCCTTTCCGCGGCGCACGGTTCTGCCGGGCTCGGCGCAGGAAGGGCAGTCGCAGCCGGGGGTGGGGACGCGGCGCCCCCCGCCCGCCGCCCGCCTCCCGCCCTCCCTCACGGCCCCCAGGGAAGGCGCGGTTACCGGCTCGGGTCGGTCACGCCGTCAGGTGCCGGCTGCCGTCGGCGCTGACCTTCGCCGCCGAAGCTGTGGCTGAGGCTGCGGCCGCCATGTTCCCGTGTTAATAACTGCTGCCTGGTTGTTTATTTCAATGGAGATCCTCCCCCAACTCCCTCCTCCTCCTCCTCCTCCGCGTCTCCGCACTTGCGGAGAGAGACACAGACCGCGCGAGCTCGCGAGCAGGGGAGGGGGCTCGGGAGCCAGGCCGTCTCTTCCTCCGCCTCCCTGGCCGTGGCCGCTGCCAAGTCCTGTCACTGGGGAAAGGACGGGGCGGAAACTTGCCTCCTGCGCCCCCGGGGAGGGGGCAAAGGTGGACGGAGGGTTCTCCGGAGAGCAGACCCTGGCCGAGGGGTCCGCAGCATCTCCGTCGGCAGACTCCTCTGAGAAGGCGACTCGGGGAGAGGTGAAGAGTGAGGGGGAGAGGGAAAGGGGACAAAGTGGGTGAATGTGGAAAAGGGAGGGTGACCTATGGGTGGCTGCAAGTGAAGGGAGAGTAAACAGATGACTCCATGGGAGGGCAAAGGGCAGTGCCAAAAAAGAAAGCGAGAGAATAGGACAGGCCGGGGCTGCAAAGTGGAGGCAGTGGGTTCTTGGGGCTGCAGACGGCAGGGAAGATGCCCCGGACGAAGATCGGGGAAAGTCAAGTGCCAGCTTCGTCTCGGGAAAAGCCTCCCGCCGGCGCGCAGACCGGGCCCCTCTGCCAGCAGCCTGCCCCCCTAGGGCGCACCTCACACGCCCAGCGTCTGCTGCTACAGCCCGGAGGTGCCCCCTCGTCCATCAAGTCTCCCGCTCCTACGAGGATAGGCTTCTCCTGCAGCAGCCGTAACTCCAGAGGGGATGGAGGGATGCGACTGCAGGAGGCGAACTGAAAGGCGTGCCACCCAGCAATCGCATAATAAAGCAAAAGAGCCCACAGTGTGTAAAACTTAACCTGGTGGAGCATTCTTGTCCCAGGATGAATCACAAAAGTTTTTTTATTGGAAAGTCCACTTTTTAGAGTCAGAAAGCGATGTTGGGGGGACGCAGGAGAGTTGCGCCAATAGTTGGAGGAGGATTCTCATTTGAATATTACTTGGATTAGTTTTATGCTTTGGAAAAACAAGGTCTTCCCAACTTAGATATAATTAGTTGGAAAAAACGAACAGCATTTGCATAACAGATTTCCTTATTTGTAGTCTTATCAGAAAGGTCACTTGCCATAGACCATAATAGTGTTTATTGAACACATACTATGTGCCTGGCAGTATCCTGAGTAATTTATATACGCTATAGCTTTTGATACTCAAGTTTTACAAGGTAATTACCATTTTTATCCTTCACCAAAAAACTTAAAGAAATAAAGTAATTTGCCTAGGATTATACAGCCAGGAAGCTGGAGAGGATTTGTGCCCAGTCCTGGCGGGCTCCAAAGCCCACACTTTTAATGTTTTCAACCTCAAATTTGTGGGAATACTACCAATTTTATTTTGGGAAAGAAAATGTGTGTGTGTGTGTGTGTGTGTGTGTGTGTGTGTGTGTGTGTGTGTGTGTAGATGGAAAATGGAAGTCTATTACAACAAATTGTTAGCACTGGGGAGTATAATAAGTGGGTGTGTAAAGGGGTACTTCCATGTTTCTTTTGTACACTTAACTACAGTGTTCATAATGTTTGCATTGACTGTGTATTAATTTAAGTAAACTTTTAAAGATTATTTAATTGCCTTGCATAACAGAATTATGTTCCCTGAAAACCCACAGCTCTCCAAAAAAAAAATGGAGAAATGGAGGGTTTTTATGGATTGTCTTCTTCCACCAAATACTAGTTCATAGCATTCCTACAATGAGGGTGTAGTCACCTGAGGTCTGTCACATTGCTGCCCTCGGATCTTTTCTCCTGTCTTCACCCCATCACTGAGTTGTGATAAAGGAAAGATTCTCTCTCTTGATTTCTTTTTGGCAGAAGTCCTGAGTCCATCAGTCCTCTGCAACAGTGTATTTCACACTGTCAAAAACCACCCATGATATCTGTGCAAACAACTCCCCATTGCATTTCCATATTTCTCAATAAACTTACTACATGCTCAAGATACATGACTGTTTCACAAAAATAAAACAAACAAATCTGACAGCAAAGCATAGTAAGTTCTATGTCCAGCTGCTACTCAATTGCCTGGAGCCTTGAGGAATCCTGTAACTTCTGCTCTCCAATACAATCTCTGGGCTCCTTCAGCACTTCATGCTGTCGTTCTAATAATAATGTGTTGTAGTGGAGTTGTTTATGTATTAGTCTTTCTCCTTCACTACATTGTAAACTAATCAGGCCTCTCAACCACATCTTGTTCTAATTTGTCCATACTGTGGCTCTCACGTAATGTTTTTGTGTTTAACTGAATCTGTAAAATATAAACGCTAGTATCTGATCCAATCTCCATGTCCCCTTCCCCACCTGACCCTCCAATACCTTGCTCTTAAAATACGTTTATAAAAAATGTTTTCAGTATTTTTATAGAACTTAGATTCCTATGAGACCTCAGAATAATTGTTACAGAAACTAGCCGTGAGTATTAGTGAATTATCACTATGATAATGTAAAACGGAAAGGAAGAAAACGCAGTAAATAAGTTGATTTAATGATGCAAAGAAAAAAAAAAGCAAAGATATAGGAACTAGGTATATTACCAACAGAGGACAACACAATAAGGAAAAAACTGTGGGCACAAAAATTGTGGGTACAAATCATAAAGAGGAAGGAAATTACTGAAATTTAGTAGAAGCAGAAACTTGACAGACTGAATGGATGAGGAAAGAAGAAAAACCAAAAAAAAAAAAAAAAAAGGCCAGCCAAATTATAAATGCAATATGAAGAAAAATGATAGTTTATATATTTAACAATATGCCTAAAAAAAATGAGAACAATGTGAGTATATAGGGTAAAAAATTTCTATTTTGGCTGCCTCTCTTCCCCAATTTCAAGGTACTTACTGTCTTCATACTTAACCCACATAAAAATGGAAGATTCAATACTATTTTTGTGTTATTAATACTACCAGCATGCATCATGATATAATGAGAGGTAACATGGTATGGTAAAAACAACAACAACAACAACAACAACTATAGAAGACAGGCAAATAAACATGAACTGCACTTTGCTACTTACTATGTGACCTTAGACAAGTCACTAAATATCTGTTTCTTCATCTGTATAACTGTTGCATTACTCAAACAAAATGATGTAAATAAGTGTACTTTAACTCTCAAACTTTTTATACAAACATGAAGGGATATTATTATGTTGACTAGATCTGTGCATAGCAACAGTTGCCTCTATTTTGGTACACTCTACTTTCAAATTGTAAAAGTGAAAACCTATAGTTCATCCCATTGAAATGTAATTATTGGAAGGGAGGATCAATTAAAACATTCGTTTGACAATTTGATTACTGAGAACAACTATTTGACCAACTGTTCATTCTTATTGCTTGCTTTTTCCAAATCCCTGAAATATTATAGCTACAATAAATGTGTCTAATATAGGTCAAGCATATTATACATATTTTTATTTCTAGTCGAAGTAGGCCTTACATGCATTATTGTTTCCATTTTACATATGAGAAAACCGAGGTTCAAAGAAATTAATTTATGCAAGATCATAAAGCTGATTTTGCAGCATGGCTAACAGATTGTGCTGAGATTCTGTTCTCCATCACTGAATACCCCTACCACTTTAGGCAACACATGCTCTTCACCTTTTTTTCCTCAGTACCTATAACAATGCCTAGAATACAATACAGCCTCAAGAAATGACCATGAAATAACAAGTAAATGAATGAGGGGCTCCCACAAATCATACTGAACACTGTCACAAGATTAATATACCCACTTTTATTCTATTACTGTCCCACTTGAAAACACTTAATCCTTCATTGCCTACAGAATACAATTAAAATCCTTTATGTTATACTCTTCAGTATAACGCTATTTTTTTCTAGCCATATCTTCTGAAGTAGTAACAGCAACAAAATACTTACTGTACCTTCACTCATTCCAGGGTGTTCTGGAATTGACTGAGTTTCAATCTTGGCTCTTACTAACTGTGTGAACTTAAGAAGCAAGTTATTTAGCCTCTTTGCAAATTTTATGCAATGCAATAAGGTAGGAAAATAAAAAGAAAGGAAGTAAAACCATCTTTATTTACTGATGATGTGATTGTGGACACAGTTCAAAAGAATCTATATACTATTAAAATGAATGCAAGATCACAGGATATAGGTCCACATACAGAAATCAATTATATTTCTACATAGCAAGAAATGATTGGAAAATGATATTTTTAAACATTTACAAAAGCATAAAAAACACAAAATACTTAGGAATCTACTTAACGAAAGATGTGCAAGATAGACTCAATATTGTTGTCAGCTCTTCCCAAATTGATCTCTAAATTTATTACAATCCCAATCAAAATCCCAGCAGGTCTCTTCAGTGAAAATTGAGATGCTAATTTTAAAATTTATATGGAAATACACATTATCAAGTAAAGCCAAGACAAAATTGAAGAAGAACAGTTTGGATAACTGACACTACTGATTTTAATACTCACTATAGAGCTACAATAATTAAGACAATGTGATATTGGTGTAAAAATAGACAAATACATCAATGGAACGGAATAGTGAGTCCAGAAATAGATGCCTAAATACACAGTCAATTGAATTTTTACAAAGTCATTAAAGAAATTCAATAGAGAAAGAAAAGTCTTATCAATAAATAGTGTGAGAACAACTATTTATTGGTATAGAGAATGAATATTGACTCCTACCTCACACCATACATAAAAATAAATTAGAGATGGATCATGGACTTAAATGTTAAAACTAAAGCTATAAAAACCTCCTACAAGGAAAACTGGGATAATAAATAGTTTACAATTTTGGGATAGGCAAAGATTTTTAAAAAGGATATGAAAGACACTAACCAGGAAAGAAAAGTAAATGATAAATTGGATTCCATTAAAATTATAAACTTCTGGGGCACCTGGGTAGCTCAGACAGTTAAGCGTCTGACTCTTGACTTTGGCTCAGGTCATGATCTCACAGTTTGTGGGTTCAAGCCCCCTATTGGGTTCTGTGCTGGCAGTGTGGAGTCTGCTTGGGATTCTCTTGCTCTCTCTCTCTGCCCCTCCCCTGCTGGTTCTCTCTCTCTCTCTCTCTCAAAATAAGTAAATAAACTTAAAAAAATTAAAATCACAAACTTCTTATCAAAAATGCCACTAGGAAGAGAAAAGGCAGTCCACGGATTGGGAGAACATATTCGCAATACACCTATCTGGCAAAATAACTGTATCCAGAATAAGTACAGAACACCTCCAAATTAATAATAAACAACTCAATAACAAAATGGACAAAAGACTTGAAAAAGTTGTTTTACAAAAGTATGTGAATGATCAATAAACATACAAAAAGATGCTCAAAGTCACTGGTCATCAGGGAACTAACACAAGTTAAAACAAGAGATACCACTTACACACCCTCTAGAATGGCTAAAATTATAAAGACCAACAATTTCTAGTAATGGCAAGAATGTAGAACAATTGGAACTCTCTTTCATTGCTGGCAGGACTATACAACCACTTTGGAAAATACCGTGGCACTTCCTTTTAAAGTTAAGCATATACTTACCATATGACCCAACGGTTCTCTCCTAAGTATGTACCTAAGAAAACCTTGATCTGGGTGATGGTCACATTTTGACAATGGTTCGTCAAAATTATTGAGTTGTACGGCTGGAATTTTTTCACTTTGTTATCTGTAAATTATACCTAAACAAAATACCATTTTGGCATCTAAAAACATGGAATGAAAGAGAACTTCTGCAATATAATGAAGTGTATATACAAAGCGCCTCTAACACGTGTCAAACTGAATGATGAAACATTTACAGCTTCTCCCTCAGATTAGGAAAGAGAATTGGGGGTGGAATGTCCACTATTACTATATTCAATATTTTACAGGAAGTTCTAGCCAATGTGATTTAAAAAAAAAAGTGTAACTATTACTAAGGAAGAAATAAAACTATCATTTGCAAATGGCATGAATGTTCATGTAGAAAGTCCAAAAGAATCAACAAACTATTAGAATTAAATTTAAGATCTCTGGAATGGAAGGTCATTATACAAAATCCAATGGTATGTCTATATGTTGAAAACAATTAGAAAACGAAAACTTGAAATGTACATTGGAAAGCTGTTTGGCAATGTCCTTTAAAGCTGAGCATGTCCGCTTTATGACCCAGTAATTCTACTCCTAAAGTATATATCCAGTGGGTTCCTCAACAAGGGAATGAATAAATTATAGTGTTTTTGCTCAATGGAATACTATATTGAAGTGAAAATGAAAAAAACATCGCTCCATGCAATGATGTGAATGAATCATATATAAAAATAATCTTGAGTGAAAGGTGCCAGATCTAGAAGAATAGCACTGTATGATGTTATTTACATAAAGGTCAAAGACAGACAAAACTAATTTATAGTTGCAGACGCTGAGACGGTTGTTATCTTTAGGGTGTAGGTGGCACCCAGGAAAGCACATGAGGGAGATTTGGGGATGTTGAGAATATCCTATTCCTAATCTGAGTAGAGGTGACATGGGTATGTTCTTTTGGGAAACATTTTATGTACACTCATTCAAGGTACACACATGTGTACCTATGTATATTATATTTCAACTTAAAAAGCATTATTGTATACATTTACTGATGTCTCCCTAACTAGACTGCAAGCTCCTTGAGGACAGGGATCGTATTTTAGATTTCTTAATATCCTGCACAGGTTTTAGCACAGTGAATTCCTGAAATAGTACTTTCCATAACGTAAGAATATACTGGTGCCAATAAAGTTTATTTGGTTTTAGTATAAGTACAAATAGTAAAGTAAAACAACATACATACATATATGTACAAATAAAATCAATTTATGAAGCATTAACATTTTCCTGCGATTCTCCTGTCTCTTATGTTTATCTGAAATAACTCCAAAGTAAAGTTAGCTGTTAGAAATAGAATCTAATAAATTACATGAATATAAGAGTCACAACTCGTGGACTCCGGTAAGAATCAGTATTTGGATCCACGAGGTGTTGGCCTTATCTCATTGAATGTAGAAGTCCATTCAGGTAGGCTGATGGGGATCTTAGAAGAGAGAAGTAGGTTCCAAACCAGAATCTGAACCCATAATCAGTGTCCCCGGACATTTTGTTGGTTGGTTGGTTGGTTGGTTAGTTGGTTGGTTCACCACATTTTTATCATGGTAAAATAGAGATAACATAAAAATTGCCAATTTAACCATTGTTAAGTGTACAATTCAATGGCATTAAGTACACGCACATTGATCACCACTATCCATCTCCAGAACTTTTTCATGCAAATATGTTGGACACTTTGTTAAATGCATCTGGGACTCTGTTTCTTACCTGAGTCCTACATTTTTAAGATCTTGCACAGCTCGGAAATACTCTATCAGGAAGCTAAAAAAGCACACTCAGAGGGAAAAAAAGACTCCTTTGGTTAAAATTGAGATTGTCATAAAATCCTAAGTCTGGAGGGGGATGTTAATGTGCAATGATAGCCAGGCAGAAAAATATCTTTGAGAAAAAGAGCGCATCTGAATAACAGCTCTTTTTCCTTGGTAAAAGAACCATCTTCTTGCTTCTTTTGAAATAGGCCTTTGTAAACATGGACCACTTGACAAATTGTCCTACTCACCACAAAGCACTCATTCGAGCAATATTTCTTGGGCTTTAAAATATAAAACTCTGTTTTTATTCAAAACATTTACAATGCCAATCAATGTTGTATTTTAATTAGTCTCTTATTTATGAATGTCAGTTTTTGACATCCTTGATTAAATGCCTAGCCTCCTGGCTTGTTTTGTTTTGTTTTTAGCTTTTCCCCAAGATGATTATGAAGTTCTAGACACACAACTACCTGAAAGATTGCAATTGTTCTCTTCTCCCATCCTAAGCACTGTTAGATGATGAATATCTAAGTTTTCAACTGAGTGGTAGGTATGTGAATATCTATTGTTCTTAATATCTGTCACACATGTTAAAATAGTATTTTGTGTATATTCAGTATTTAGTAAGAACAATTTTGGGGGCGCCTGGGTGGCTCAGTTTGTTGGGCATCCAACTTCGACTTAGGTCATGATCTCGCGGTTCGTGAGTTCCTGCCCCGTGTTGGGCTCTGTGCCGACAGCTCATAGTCTGGAACCTGCTTCAGATTCTGTGTCTCCCTCTCTCTCTGCTCCTCCCCCACTCATGCTCTGTCTCAACAATAAATAAAACATTAAAAATTCCTTCTATGATAAATATTTTACTTAAGCACATGCTTTTGTTACAAAATAACAAAAGCTAATATTTAGATCTTGCTTTTCTTTTAGACTAAGTTTTAAAATAAACTATGACTTTCTAATACTCTCAATCAATGGGTTCTTTCTAGTAAATTCAGTCCCTGATTTACACATGGCCAGCCAGCCACCTGAGATGGGTAAGGTTCTTGTTAGACTGGAACTTCCTTCTCTTTCTGCCTCTGCCTAGAGTTTTCCCCACTCCTGTTTCCCCTCCCCCTTTCCTATGACGGGCTACTCAGCGGTTTCTTTCCCTCTCTTAATCATGGTTTCATTTACAATATCACCATTCCTCCAGGCCCGTGTCCTACTCCTCTTTAGAGTTGATTGTTTCCCTTGCTCTGAGTCCCTGCTGCCACCCTGAAGATAAAACACCAAGCTACAGGTGAGTTTGAGTACCCACATTTCCAGAGACTGGCCATGTTAATCTGGACGTGCTTAACAGGGTTCTTATGCAGGTGCAGCAGACTCAGTTCTAATCTCCCACAGAAACACACACATGATGGTTATGTTCTATGACCTCTGCAGGTTCTATGACCACTGCGGGATGTCACAGGTTTTAGGAAGGCAGCTCTGAGAACCTAAACCCCTTGTAAAACTTTGTTTCTGTAGAAAAACATATTCTGCTTCACCATCAGTCAATAAAAAGGGAAATTTCTGAAAGAAGTCCATGAAGATTGCCTGTACTTTTCATCTAAGACTTCAAGTCTTTCACAAAAACATTGCTTTCTTAAAGAGCCTTTTGGCCACAGCTAATAGTTATTTAGGAACCTGCTATATTCACAACTAAGACACATGTGTTAACCAACTTTGGACATGAAGTGTAAGAGAGATAATGCACAAATTATTTCCAGTGCTGTTGGATAGGCTTCTTTCCATTTATTAATTCAACACAAATTCATTGGGTTGCTATTCTGTGCAAGGCCATTATCCTCAGCATTGGAGACCCAGCCCTGAACAAAACAGGCAAAACCCCTATCTTAATAGGTTTTACAGAGGATGTAAATACTAGGCACTTAAGTATTTGTTGAATGAATGATTAAATGTGGCGAAGAAAACCATTAGAATATGATAAATATTTATGTCTTACAAAATTCAGTGAAATCAGTGAACAAAGGGGTTGCAGAACATAAATTAGGGGAATTTGTTCCAGCCATCAAGGTTAACATATTTCCTTATTATAATGAAGCAATATCGGGTAGAAGTGTTGGGTGATCAGAACCAGAAGGCCAGCACTCTACCACGCACATGGCCCTGACTTTGCAGAGCACTAGTTAGGAGTCAAGTACCATCATACCACTACCTCCGTAACTTTTTGCAAATTATAACTTCGAGACCAAAGTTTATTATATCAATAAGTAATTTTGATATATCATCTTAACTGCAAGGACTCAGTGTCAGTTTACGGTAGCATTGTAACAAAGGACAACATTTTACCAAATGCAACAGAGGCTTCATTCTATAATAATTAGGTTACATTTTAAATCCCATCATCATAGATTTCTGTAACATATTTTTGTCTTTATGGTGTTACCTATGATTGCAATCCCTAAAAAGGAAATGTCTATATATCTATATATACAAAGAAGAGAGACAGAGAGAGAAACAGAAACAAAGAGAGACAGAGAGATAAAGATTGAGATAGAGAAAGAGAGAGGTGAGGGGGATTTATTTGAAGGAATGGGCTCATGTGATTATGGGAGGTGGGAAACCCAAAATTTGCAGCGGGGGCCAGCAGGCTGGAAATTCACGCAGGAGTTGATGTAGCGGTCATGAGTCTGAAGGCAGTCTAGAGACAGAATTCCTTCCTTCCTGGGAAAGCTCAGTCTTTAAATGCCTTCAGCTGTTTGGATGTGGAGCATCCACATTATGGAGGGTAATCTGCTTTATTAAAGGTCACTGATTTAAATGTTAAATTTAAAAAAAACAAACAACTTTCACAGCAACATCTAAACTGGTGTTTGATCACACAACTGGGCATCTCAGCCTAGACAAGTTGACACATAAAATTAACCATCACAGTCTACTGCTTGTCAACTTGACTTTCATACACATCTCCTTAAACCATACTTAATTTCCTAATAAAGACAGTAAAAAAAGTCATACTTCCACTTAACATAATATGACGATCCTGTGTACAACTGAAAGCATACCAACTCCTTCCTAGAAGAGGTTCAAAGTCCTTGGGTCATGTTCATGATTTTCTGGTAACTTAAATATCTGGTAACTTAAATACTATAATGTAAAGTTAATTCTTTTTTTTTTTTTTTTCGATTTATTTTGAGAGAGAGAGAACACGCATGAACAAGGGATGATGGGTTCCTGGCTCCGTGCTGCCAGCAAAGAGCTTGAGGCTGAGCTTGATCCCACAACCATGAGATCATGACCTAAGCCAAAATCAAGAGTCGGGTGCTTAACTGACTGAGCCACCCAGGTGCCCCCTTAAATACTATGATATAAAGTCATATATATCTCATAGGATAAGGGAATAAGAGAGGGAGGAAAACAAATATGCAGATAGATACATACACGCATACATACATATGTACACACACACAAGCATATTCATAACAAAATAAAGAAGAAATACTTATAACAAATATGGTCTTCATTCTGTAACTGGTCACATGGTCATAACTGTTATTTACAACTGCCTTCTCTCGCTACCCATTCCATATTCTTCAGCAAGCACCTTGGCTGGTTATGATTCCTTACCCAGTAGGATGTCCCAAACCCTCATTCATGAAGAATCTGGGCCACGAACAGATCTGCCAGAATTAGATTGTTGCAGTTTTCCATTGATTTTAATCCAGGGTATAGTGCTAAGGCACTTCCTGAATATCAGACATACTCTTCCTTACCTCCATTATGTGGTAAGCCACCCAATTTGCCCTTGGTAATTGGGATCAATCAGTTAGCCAGGACAGTAACTCCCTTCTTTGCCTGTTAGTTCAGAAGCATAAGAAACCCAAAGTGGCCCGGCAGCAGTCTTAAATTCCAGTCCATGTAATCACTGCTGTGTCTTCTGATGGAAGCATTCCTCCCTTTGGAACTAAGACCTCTAGACCAGCAGAGCATAAGGTCACAGGGACTGGAAGCAAAAATTTTACTAGTGGATCACTGGGGTAGTATTAAATGGTGCCACTCCAGTTTTCATCTCTTGACTCTTGGACCCATAAATCCTGACTGTTGCAGAAACAGCACCGTATATTGGATGCCAATTTAGAGTAAATACAGCCTCCTGGAGAACCTTGCCCCAACCCTGCAAGATACTGCCAACTCGCTGGTTCTGTAAGGCAGTCTTCAAGCGGCCATTACACTACTCTATCCAGCCAACTGCTTCAGGATGGTGGGAAATATGGTAAGACCAGAAAATTTTATGAGCATGGACCCACTGCCCCACTTCATTTGTCATGAAGTGAGTTCCTCCATCAGAAGCAATGCTCTGTGGGGGCGCCTGGGTGGCTCAGTTGGTTGAGTGTCTGACTCTTGATTTTGGCTCAGGTCATGGGATTGAGCCCCTCATGGGGATCCATGCTGAGTGTGGAGCCTGCTTAAGATTTTCTTTCTCTCCTCCTGCCCCTCACCCCCACTTGCATGCTCTCTTTCACTCTCTTTCTGTCTCTCTCAAATAAATAAATGAATAAATGAATAGGTGAATAAATGAATAAATGAATAAGAAGCAATGCTTTGTGGAATACCACAATAGTGGACAGGATGACCCATTCTGGGGCTACCACTCCACCTCCTACCCCAGTGACTTTTGTCATCACACAGTGGGTTCATGAACAGTGTGGCCATGATGGCAACACAGACTTTCATTTTCCAAGACAAACCGGGGCTCTGGCCCCCACTGAGTGCCCAATCGGCCAGCAGCAGAGACCAACACTGAGTCCCTTCTATGGCACCATTCTCCAGTTAGATACCTGGTGCCAGGTTGATTACATTAGACCATTTCCATCATGGAAGGGGCAGCATTTGTTCTTAAAGGACTAGACACTCTGGATATGAATGTGACTCCCCTGCATGCAGTGCTTCTGCCAAAACTACCATCATGGACTACTTTGCTACAGAGCGCGGTCTCTTTACATTCTGGAAGAGAATACACTAGCACTGAAGCAGTAGTTACAACAGTTACTAACTGTTACAACTGTTACAACAGTTACAACTAGTTACTAACTCAACTTTCTTTTGTAACTGAAAATCTAGTACTTTATTAGCAATATAGCAGTTTTTAATAAACTTGCTCTAAATGCAAAAAAAAAAAAAAGTCTTACTCATAAATTACTATTGGTTATAAGCATACTCTCAGCAATCTGGTATATCTGTAGTACCAAATCGAGTGTTCTATTCAGCTTACTTTCTATCAGTGTCTGCAATGGGGTATTGGTGTCAAGCTGAAAAGTTAAAAAAAAATTTTTTTAACATTTTATTATTTATTTTTGAGACAGAGAGAGACAGAGCATGAACGGGGGACGGTCAGAGAGAGAGGGAGACACAGAATCTAAATCGGGCTCCAGGCTCTGAGCTGTCAGCACAGAGCCCGACGCAGGGCTCGAACCCACACACCACGAGATCGTGCCCCGAGCTGAAGTCCTACGCCTAACCGACTGAGCCACCCAGGCGCCCCAAGCTGAAAAGTTTTAGATCCAACACCCCCACCCCCCCCCCGGGGCCTATTTTCTGGATTTCTTTGTAGTAGAAATTTGTAGGATTTTTTAAGAATTTTGTAGGAATTTTGGAGAATATACAGAACAAGATACCCGGATTCTTTGCTGAGCAAATTCTCCTAGTGCATTTGGCTCGATTTCACTGCTAGCTCTTTCTTGAATTTTACTAGGTTATTCATATGTTAAATTTTAAGTAAGGGCATTTTTGCAATTCTTTATGAACTTTTTTTTTTTTATTTTATTTATTTAAGTAATCTCTATACCCCATGTGGGGCTCGAACTCACAATGCCCCCCAGAGATCAAGAGTCACAAGTTCTTCCAACTGAGCCGGCCAGGCGCCCCTTTAAGAAGTTTTTATTTTCAGTCTGCTCACTCTTAAAATAATGTGTTTGTTTTTTTTTTAATGAACTAAAATGGTACATTTTATGTAGCATATTTGAAGTAAATAGTAAATGATTTTTTTGTAATAGCATATATTTTTAACTACTGTGCTATTATGCATAATATGTTTTCTTTAAAATTTGTCATTTTTCCCTTCCCTTTAATATATCATTGTGATATTCTTAACTATATTTTAATTCTATTTTGGAATGATTATGCTTTCTTCATGAGCTACTCTTTTACTTTGTTTTTCTTGCTCTTTTCCCCTTCCCTACAGATTGTTTCTATTCTATTCTTGGTCTGTCCTATTGGCCCTCTCTCCTGTATTTTTATTGATTTCTACTTTTAATCTAACTCTGTAACTATCTTTTCCTATAATTCTGAATAACTTAAGTATCATCTATCAAAATGAGCTTTTTTCTATCTTTTATACCAATGTTGAACCAATTCTGTTATTTCAAGGCACCCTCAAATTTAACCTCAGTTTCAAACTTCCCATTTGCTGCTGATATAACTGTGGCGTTTATCTACACCCCACTTTCCTATAATTTCTATTATATTTTAAAACTTGATTTAGATACAACGTGATAAGAACATATTCTATGACTATGCCTGAAATTAGATTCTAAGATACTCTTTGTTCAGAGGAAGCCCGTATATGCCTCTATCACAGGATATCACCAAGTTTGCTGAAGTACTCTTTCTCCTATTACTAGGTGATAAGCTTCTTGAAAGCAGGGGGCATGTGCAGATCTCTAGAGTCAGGCATAGTGTAGGTTTTTAACGACTGAATGAGTGACTGAGTGAGTAAACGAGAACAGTCAGTTGTGCAATTTCCCTGGTCTTGTCCACAAAACACACTCTCCCCAGCTCAAAATGACACCGAATGGGATTTCTTTTACAGAGGCCAAACCTTCTAATTTCCCAACTGGACTTACTTTACAGCAAAAATATCCTCAGAAAAATGCATTCATTTTAACCTATTCATCCAAGGCAGAAGTTGTCAGCCTCGGCTGAAGATAAGAATCACGTCCTCGTCTCAGTCAAAATAAATTCGGGGCCCCAGAGGTGACTCCAAAGTGCACGCACGGGTGAGAGCTGTGCCAAAGACAGACCTAACCAGTGGCACGTTCAAAGGAGCAAGGGAAGGAGAAAAATAAGATCCTTAATGCCCTGTGGTGGAGAATTCTTTCCTTTTTTTAATGTTTCAAGTTTTTATGCAAATTACTTATTGGGGGAAGGGGAGGTGATAAGTTTGACAGAAACCCAGCTCTTCCTTCAGGAGGCTGGGGAGGGAAGGGCCCGTTTGTAAAAGTGAACTGTTGTCTTGAAAAATTAAAAGGAAAGATTCTAAGTACCTTCTAAAGAGGCAAACTTTGAAGAGGAAAGAATTTAAAATTTAAATTTAAAACTGAGGTCACAGATTCCAACAAATGCTCATAAAAGGGCCCTTTGAGTTTCTGGGGCTTTTTACAAAAATATTCCGTAGGCTTGCAAATACGGCACATGTATTGGGTATACAGGCTAAGAGAAAGGCATAAAGAAGAATAAAAGTTGACATAGAGAGACTTGACCAGAGGAAAACTGTTGTAAAGACTTAGCGGTCCCCAAATATGTGTCTATATCGTAACTGCAGTGACATCAAAGCTATCTGGGAATATGGATGAGAACAAGAGAGGATGAAAACCATTGGCATGTTTCAGAGTATTGGACTTGTAGCCGAAAGCTCTAGTTCCTTCTTTGCTACTAGCTTGCTGCACTTTTTTAGGCTGGTCTCTTCACTTCTCCCAGGCTCTGTTTCCTTAGCTGCAAAATGAAGGATTCGAAAGCTTGAACTAAGTGGGTGCTTCCCACAAAGTTTCTCTAAAAGACTAAATACGTGCACCCCCAGACTCAGTGTGGGGTAGCCTGAAGCACCCACCGCAAGTCAAAATCTTTTAAAATTCTCCTGTTTTGTCTTAAAAGTTTCTGTCCTGGTATGTGAATTATTCCTCAGTAAAGCTGTTTGTTTTCTTTTTCTTTTTGAATTCCTTGTACTCTTTTATCCCTTAACTATTCTTTTTGTGGGTTTTTTTTTTTTTTTTCTTTTAAATACGGTTGAGCTTGTATTGTATGCAACATGTTACGGGCACCTGGGCAGCTCAGTCGGTTAAGCACCTGACTCAATTTCCGCTCAGCTCATGATCTCACAATCTGTGGGATCCAAGCCCTGCGTCAGGGTCTGCACTGACAGCGTGTTTCCTACCTCAGATTCTCTTTCTTCCCTCCCCTGCTCGTGCTTTCTCTCTGTGCCCCTCCCCTGCTCGTGCTTTCTCTCTCTCAAAGTAAATAAATTTTTAAAAGCTTAAAAAAATTAAAAGTTTATATTCTGCTTTTTTCAGAGTGTGCTATCTACATTTCACACATGTCACTAAAAACACTGCTTTTCTTTCTTTCTTTCTTTCTTTCTTTCTTTCTTTCTTTCTTTCTTT
>NC_064812.1:62021713-62024257 GCF_023721935.1 Panthera uncia | reverse complement strand
TTTCTTTCTTTCTTTCTTTCTTTCTTTCTTTCTTTCTTTCTTTCTTTCTTTCACTTTTCCTTTAATAGCTATACAATATTCAGTCATCTGGCTGTACTCTAATGTATTAACTGGCTCTGAATTTGGGATATTCATGTTACAGCACAGTGTGTTTTCACCACCATAGTCCCTTAATTCCTTCTGCTTCACTCCGTGTAAAGGCTGAGATTTCTTTATAGTTTCTAATTGAATCCTCTGAAGTGTGAAGATTATAAGATGAAAATAATTTTTTTCTCTTATTACTGCAGTGTGTTAAGCGGTCTCTTGGTGACGTAAGTTGTACTTCATTCTTTCTTAAGATCTTATTGCTAAAGAGGGAAAAAAAGAAACTAACATTTACTGAAGGTCTATCCATACAGGGTCTTTTGTAAAGGTTATCACATGTCATCAACCCAGTAAGGTAATGATTGTATCCCACTTCATGTGATAATAAGCCGAGGCTCAAAGAAACCAGGTAACTGGCTAATGATGTGTAGCACAAAGGTATAAATTGGGTCTGATCTCCCCCAGATCTGTCCCAGGCCATCCTGTTCAGGACACTTTGGTCCCATAGCAGGAGCAGAGGGAGCACACAGCCATCCCAGTCCTTCCCTCAGCCCAAATCCCACTGGCCAATCTCTTTTCTTAGTAGTGCAATGGTCTCTCCTGTGATGAACATCTTGGTTATTATTATTTTTTTAAACTTTATTTTTTTTGAAAGAGAGAAAGAGAGCTCATGCTCTTACATGCATGAGTGGGGGAGGGGTAGAGAGAGAGGGAGAGAGAGAATCCTAAGCAAGCTCTACACTGTCAATGTAAGCCTCACCTGGGGCTCAATCCCACAAACTATAAGATCATGGCCTGAGCTGAAATCAAAAATCAGATGCTTAACCAACTGAACCACCCAGGAGCCCCAAACATCTTATTTTTTGATAAGGGTCCTTTGATATATAGCAAATTGTTTGTCAAAGAATAAATAAATTTAAAAAAAATTTTTTAAATGTTTATTCGTTTTTTGAGAGAGGTGGGGACAGAGCATGAGTGGGGGAGGGGCAGAGAGCGAGAGACACAGAATCCAAAGCAGGCTCCAGGCTCTGAGCTGTCAGCACAGAGCCCGATGTGGGGCCCGAACCCATGGACCACCGAGATCATGACCTGAGCTGAAGTTGGAAGCTCAATGAACTGAGCCACCCAGGCGTACCTCAAAGAATAAATAAACTAAGGATTATTTTAAAGCTTACAGTAGGAGTCAATAAACTTTATCTGCAAAGGGCCAGATAGTAAATACTCTAGCCTTTGCAGAATATGTGCTCAGTGTCCCAACTACTCACCACTGTCCTTGTAGTGGGAGAGCAGCCACCCACAGTCATTGACAAATGGGCGTGCTGTGTTCCAATAAAACTTTATTAGGGACACTAAAATTTGAATTTTGTGTCATGTTCACTTCTTTTTTTTTTTTTTTTAATTTTATTGATTCATTTTGAGAGAGAGAGTGTGTACCGAAAGGGCACAGGGAGAGAATCCCAAGCAGGCCCTGCACTATCAGTGTGGAACATGATGCAGGGCTGGAACCCACAAAATGTGAGATCATGACCTGGGCCGAAAATGAGAGTCAGAAGCTTAACTGACTGAGCCATCCAGGCTCTCCTCTAATGTTCACTTCTTACAAGATATTCTTCTTCTTTTGATGTTTTCCCATCCATTGAAAAATGTACAAACCATTCCTAGCTCATAGGCAGTAAAAAAAGTCTTCATGGGCTAGTTTACCCCCAGCCTCAGCCGTAAGTAGGTAAGGTGTTCAAATGTGATGCTTGCTGTGGTCTACAGCTCTAGGTGAGTGAGTGATAGGGTATATGTGGGTTATGTTCTATTTGGTCCATTAGGAAAATTCTAAAAGATGTAGAATAAATCAGTCAATAAATCCCTATTTGTACCTTAACGTATGTTGATAGTAGGTAAGTGATATCAGAAATGCATCTCCTAGAGGCCAGGCAATAATGAATCCCCTCCATAGCAGTGATGCACTTAGCACTCTCATTTCCTGGAAGGCATCCTTGCACTAAGGATGATAGGTCTTGATATTTCCACCTTGCACTTCCCCTTTAAAGACTGCCCATCACTAGGTCAGCCACTCCCTCCTGTGGCTACATGGTAGACTTAAACCTTAAACCTGCTCCCCTCTAGGCACTTGTACCCCAATGTTTACAGCAGCACTCTCAACAATAGCCAAATTATGGAAAGAGCCTAAATGTCCATCAACTGATGAATGGATAAAGAAATTGTGGTTTATATACACAATGGAATACTACATGGCAATGAGAAAGAATGAAATATGGCCCTTTGTAGCAACGTGGATGGAACTGGAGAGTGTGATGCTAAGTGAAATAAGCCATACAGAGAAAGACAGATACCATATGGTTTCACTCTTATGTGGATCCTGAGAAACTTAACAGAAACACATGGGGGAGGGGAAGGAAACAAAAAAAAAGAGGTTAGAGTGGGAGAGAGCCAAAGCATAAGAGACTG